>NC_138385.1:62030737-62049422 GCF_054177405.1 Leptonychotes weddellii
CAAGTTGGTACAGCCACTTTGGAAAACAGTGTGGAGGTTCCTCAAAAATTTAAAAATAGAGCTACCCTATGACCCAGCAATTGCACTCCTGGGTATTTACCCCAAACACACAGATGTAGTGAAAAGAAGGGCCATATGCTCCCCAGTGTTTATAGCAGCAATGTTCACAATAGCCAAACTGTGGAAAGAGCTGAGATGCCCTTCAACAGATGAATGGATAAAGAAGATGTGGTCCATATATACAATGGAATATTACTCAGCCATCAGAAAAGATGAATACCCAACTTTTACATCAACATGGATGGGACTGGAGGAGATTATGCTAAGTGAAATAAGTCAAGCAGAGAAAGTCAATTATCATATGGTTTCAGTTATTTGTGGAACATAAGGAATAACATGGAGGACATTAGGAGAAGGAAGGGAAAAATGGGCAGGGGGAATTGGAGGAAGAGATGAACCATGAGAGACCATGGACCTGAGAAACAAACAGGGTTTTAGAGGGCAGGGGGATGGGGGATTCGTTAGCCTGGTGATGGGTGTTAAGGAGGGTACGTACTGCATGGAGCACTGGGTGTTATACGGAAACAATGGATCATGGATCACTACATCAAAAACTAATGATGTATTGTATGGTGACTAACATAACATAATAAAATTAAAAACTACAAAAAAGGGTTGCCTGGGTGGCTCAGTCGTTAAGCATCTGCCTTCGGTTCAGGTCATGATTCCAGGTCCTGGGATCGAGCCCCGCATCGGGCTCCCTGCTCGGCGGGAAGCCTGCTTCTCCCTCTCCCACTCCCCCTGCTTGTGTTCCCTCTCTTGCTGTGTCTCTCTCTGTCAAATAAATAAATAAAATCTTTAAAAAAAAAAAAAAACTACAAAAAAAAAATAAAAATAAAAAAAATAAAATCCTGAATGAAAGGGTAGAGATCATGACTAACACCAAGGAAATAGAAACAATTATTAGAAATAATTACCAGCAATTATATGCCAACAAATTAAGCAATCTGAAGAAATGGATGCCCTGGGGCACTTGGGTGTCTCAGTACTTAAGCATCTGCCTTCAGCTCAGGTCAAGATCCCAGGGTCCTGGGATTGAGCCCCGCATCAGGCTCCCTGCTCGGCGGGAGGCCTGCTTCTCCCTCTCCCACTCCCCATGCTTGTGTTCCCTCTCTCGCTGTGTCTCTCTCTGTCAAATAAATAAAGAAACTCTTTAACAAAAAAAGAAATGGATGCCTTCCTGGAAACTTACAAACTACCAAGACTGAAATAGGAAGAAATAGACAATCTGAACAGACCAAAAATCAGTAACGAAATTAAAGCAGTAATCAAAAACCTCCCAAAAAACAAGAGTTCAGGGCCAGATGGGTTCCCAGGGAAATTCTACCAAACATTTAAAGAAGAAATAATACCTATTCTACTGAACCTGTTCCAAAAAATAGAAACAGAAGGAAAACTTCCAAACTCCTTCTATGAGGCCAACATTACCCTGATCTCAAAACCAGGCAAAGACCGCATCTAAAAGGAGAATGACAGACCAATATCCCTGATGAACATGGATGCCAAAATACTCAACAAGATCCTAGCTAATAGGATCCAACAGTACATTAAAAGTATTATTCTTCATGACCAAGTGGGTTTTATGCCTGGGATGCAAGGGTTTTTCAACATTCACAAATCAATCATCATGGTAGAGTACATCAATAAAAGAAAAAACAAGAACCATATGATCCTCTCAATTGATACAGAAAAAGCATTTCACAAAATACAACATTTGTTCCTAATTAAAACTTTTCAGAGTATAGGGATGGAGGGAACATTCTTCAGTATCATAAAAACCATATATGAAAAGCCCCCAGTGAATATCATTATCAATGGGGAAAGGCTGAGAGCTTTTCCCTTAAGATCAGGAACATGACAGGGATGCCCACTCTCACCACTATTGTTCAACATAGTACTAGAAGTCGTAGCATCAGCAATCAGACAACAAAAAGAAATAAAAAGCATCCAAATTGGCAAAGAAGAAGTCAAACTCTTCCTCTTCGCAGATGAAATGATACTTTATGTGGAAAACCCAAAAGACTCCACCCCCAAATTACTATAACTCATCCAGCAATTCAGCAAGGTGGTAGGATAAAAAATCAATGCACAGAAATCAGTTGCTTTTCTGTACACTAACAATGTAACTGTAGAAAGAGAAATTAAGGAATTAATTCCATTCACAATAGCAACAAATACCATAAGATACCTAGGAATACACCTAACTAAAAAGGTAAAGGATCTATACCCTAGGAACTACAGAACATTTATGAAAGAAAATGAGGAAGACACAAAAAGATGGAAAAATATTCCATGCTCATGGATTGGAAGAATAAACATTGTTAAAATGTCTATCCTCACCAGGGCTATTTACACTTTCAATGCCATCCCTATTAAAACACCACTGGCATTTTTCAAAAAGCTGGAACAAAAAATCCTAAAATGTGTATGGAACCAGAAAAGACCATGAATAGCCAAGGGAAGGATGAAAAAGAGAAACAAAGCTGGGGGCATCATGTTGCCTGACTTCAAGCTATATTACAAAGCTGTGATCACCAAGACAGCATGGTATTGGCACAAAGACAGACACATAGACCAATGGAAAAGAATAGAGACTCCAGAAATGGACCCTCAACTCTATGGTCACTAATCTTTGACAAATCAGGAAAAAAAATCCAATGGAAAAAAGACAGTCTCTTCAATAAATGGTGCTGGGAAAATTGGACAGCTACATATAGAAGAATGAAACTGGACCCTTACACCATACACAAAGATTAAACTCAAAATGGATGAAAGACCTCAATGTGAGACAGGAATCCATCAAAATCCTAGAGGAGAACATAGGCAGTAACCTCTTCAACATAGGCCACAGCAACTTCTTTCATGACATGTCTCCAAAGGCAAGGGAAACAAAAGCAAAAATGAACTATTGGGACTTCATCATGATAAAAAGCTTTCACACAGCAAAGGAAAACAGTCAACAAAACAAAGAGGCAACCCACGGAATGGGAGAAGATATTTGCAAAATGACATATCTGATAAAGGGTTAGTATCTAAAATCTATAAAGAACTTATCAAATTCATAGTACTAGAAAAAACAAATAATCCAATTAAAAAATGAGCAGAAGACATGAATAGATATTTTTCCAAAGAAGATACACAGATGACTAACAGACACATGAAAAGATGCTCAACATCACTCATCATCAGGGAAATACAAATAAAAAATACAATTAGATACCATCTCACACTAGTCAGAATGGCTAAAATTAACAAGACAGGGAACAACAGGTGTTGGTGAGGATGTGGAGAAAGGGGACCCTCTTACACTGTTTGTGGGAATGCAAATTTGTGCAGCCACTCTGGAAAACAGTATGGACATTCCTCAAAAAGTTACAAGTAGAACTACCCTATGATTCAGCAATTGCACAACTAGGTATTTACCCAAAGGATACAAAAATACTGATTTGAAGGGATACGTGCACCTGGATGTTTATAGCGGCATTATCAACAATACCCAAATATGGAAAGATCCCAAATATCCATCAACTGATGAATGGATTAAGAGGTTATGGATACATATGTCCATTCATCATAATGATGCAGATGGAGCTAGAGAGTATTATGCTAAGTGAAATAAGTGAAATTAGTTAGTCAGAGAAAGACAAATATCAAATGATTTCATTAATATGTGGAATTCAAGAAACAAAGCAGATGAACTTAGGGGGGAAAGAGTCAGACCAGAAAACAGACTCTTAAGTGTAAAGAACAAATGGAGGGTTACTGGAAGGAAGGTGGGCAAAGGGGATAGGTTAATCGGTGATGGGTACTAAGGGGGACATTTGTTGTGATAAGCACTGGGTGTTGTATGTAAGTGATGAATCACTAAATCTTCAACTGAAACTAATATTACACTGTATGTGAAGCAACTGAAATTTAAATAAAATATTGAAAAATCAAATAAAATAGGGGAAAGAAAAAAAATTATAAAAGACACTTGGTTCTACAAGGTTCCATTCATATTTCACCTCTTTTAAGAAGCCCTCCTTGACCAGCCCAGCCCATAGGATTCTCTCTGCTTAGAATTTATGTAGCACTCAATACTTCTGTATGACAGAAGTAGGAAGGATCCTTAGAGATTATCCAAACCCTTCTTTGTATTAATGAGGAAATTGGTGCCCAGAGAGAATAAAGGAATTGACCAAGGTCACACAGTAGATCAAAGGTCTTCTGATTCTTGATCTGGTGCTTTTGTTCCTACATCCAGGTTGGAGCAGGGAGTGAAGAAGAGGGATGGGTGGTAACTTGGCATAAAGGAACAATCAGATCTGATATCCAAAAACCTGATGAAAATCATCTAATGTATGTAAAATTACTTAGCATGTCCCCAGACATATAGGAGTTTCTCAATATACTTTGGGTATCTCTGAATCAAAAGTTATCTGAGCTACCTCCATCACCTGCTCAGGGCCTCCAGCCAGGGGTTGGATCAAACAAGGCACTCTGTGGCTAGAATTTGGTTCTTTAGACAGGCATTACCTACTCTTCTCATTTGTCTGCTTTATGTCTCTATAATTTACACACTTATTTTCTTTTTGGTTTCCTGTAATTTTTTTAAACAAAATTCTTTCAAGACTTCGAATACAACTTTTCATTCATCCTCTATACTTTTATCTAATAATCATTTCTGTGCATGTCATTTTTTAATGAGAATTTGAGTACTAATTATCCACAGGATAAGGCCAACTTATTATCATAGCATCAAAATTGTGTCTCAAACTTGCTATCTGTACTCCCTGGCAATTACAAATTACTATCCATTTGCTATGTCCTTTCATTCCTCTGTGACTTTGCATATGATTTTCTCTCAGTGTACCACATGTTCTATCCCTGCTTTTATACCTGGCAAGCTCAGCTGAAAAACCCACAAACATTCTAAATGTGAATTCTTCCCCAAATTTCCCAAGATAAATTTGCTGCTTCCTCCCAAATTTAATTAATCTATCATTAATAACATTGATTATACAGAATTATAATCAATTAGCACACCTGGTACTCTCTGCAGTCCCTCTGTCCTTGACTGTTTGAAAGAAGAAAACAAGTCTTACTTATATCTCTCTTCTTTCACATGCTCCCTAAATGGCTGTGACTAACTGGTATGACAACTCAAGCAGAAAGAGTACAGAGACCAATGTATAATTCCTAACTGGAGTTGCTTCTTGCAGTCTTCACTTCCTAACTAGAGGACTCTGGCCAGGTTGGGAAAGTAAATCACTTTCTTGTCTCTCTTTCCTCCCTTTTTAGCATGAGCAGTGCTACAAGAGACACAACAGAGAAGGAGAGGCACTAAACAAACGATACTTAGTGGTGATAAAGAGGCAGGAATTCACACACTAGGGGTGAGCCTTTCCCTACTACATGGCACTCAGAGGCTGGCCATTTGTGCTCAGGTCCCACCCTTCCATCCAACTGGCAGACAAGAAGACACTGCCACCCAGCAAGTCTGGAAACCTCAACGACTCCACAGATCTATCCAGGAAGTGCTGTTGGGCAAGGTCTTGGTGCCCCAGTGTATTGGCACTGTGATGGAAACATGTGCAATACCAACACCTCTTCCTGTTTCCAGAGAATGGCCCTGTGAGAAAGAGGCTGGCAAAAGGCACACAACTTACGGACACCACCTGTAACCCCTGTCTGAATTCAGAGTCAGTTTTCTTCCTCCAGTAAGGTCTCCTCGGGTTCCACACATCATGTTAGCTCTCAAGAAAGCCAATTGATGTACTGTTTCTTAAACTATGGGTATTGGAAGCATCAGAGAATGGGGCCTGGCCTGCACATTTGAATTCTTAGAAACATCCAGAATTTGAACTGGAGGGCAGTGACAAAGTTTCTCAGAAGACGGTTTCAATTCTGTACCCTACATCTTAATATGCCATACACAAACTAGGAGTGTCCATAAGAGTGAGGCGATCAGGGAAGGGCTGGAACCCAGAACCCAAGAAAAAAGATCTGAGGAGTAGGATCTGTTTAAGTTGAATCATAGCCACAAGAGAATGCGGGCACTGTCTTCAGACTTATGGAAGTCTGTCTTGGATCAGAGGAAGCAGACCGATGAAAACAAATTCCAGTTCAGTATGAAGCAGAACTTTCTAAAAGTCAATTTCTTAAACAGAAATTGAGTTATCCAATTTTGGCATATTCAAGAGGGACAGGGTGATTGATTGGTGAGGATTCAAAATAATTTAACTTAGTTTCCCTTGGAGCCCAGCCTTAATGGTGATCCTATCATCCATCAAATGAGATCCAGCCAATTACATCTTTTCCACTTGAAGGTGGGGGTTGATGTCACTGTGGTGTTAGCACCAGATCTTCCACTGCCTTCCATAACCTATAGAACTTTGGACTGCTGACCTTTGGTTAATTTCCCCTGTCAACCCAGGGTACAGAGATGGCTCTATTTTGGAGCATCAAATACAGTTGCACTCAATAAATAGATGGTAATCTATGTGAGCTCAGCATGTGGAACCTCCACTACCTATACCTTAAACCTAGAAAGGACTTACTTTTCAAACTGAGCTTCTCTATCACCCTGAAAGAAAGAAGAAGGTTAACTCTCCATTGTACAGATGAAGAAAATTTTTAAAGAGATTAACTTCCTTACAATAGCTATAAAGAATGAGTAATGCCAGATTATGCTGACACTCCAATGTCAGCCACAACCAGACCATCCTTGCAATCTTTCTTCCCAGGAATATTTTTTGGCCACCTATTATATGCCAAAGCACTATAGAAAGCAACTTACAGGTCCTCCCTGCTCCACCTTTTAGTTCTGAAAAATATCAAACTAACAAAATTTGAAGGAATAGTACAACGAACATCCATATTCCATCTACACATAAGCACACACATATACACACACAGTTTTTGCTAAACCATTTAAATAGTCAGTTGCAGCACTATGAAATTTTACCCATAAACATTTCAGCCTATATCTTCAAAACATGAATAGTCTCTTATATAACCACAGTTGCATTATTATATTCAAGAAAGTAAATGTTGATTCAATGTTAAATAATACACTAACTTCCCAAGTTTCAAAAAAAAAAGAAAAGAAAAAAGAAAATGTTTGTTTCAGATTGTCTCCTTTGTTTTCAATCTGGAAACCCATTAAAGTTTACAAATTGCATTTGTTTATCCTATCCCTTCAGTGTCCTTTAATCTAAAATGCCCTCCACTCCACCTTTGGCATTATTGAGTTCAGGACAATTGATATATAGAATGTTATAGGTCTTTTCAAAGTAGAAGATAGGCAACATTGCTTCTGTCAAATTAATTAAACAAGGAGACCATTAGAATAAGGTGATTTAAATGCCTTAGTAGTCTATGTAAGCAAACCAAAGCCTAAGCCTATAATGCTTCAAGGCTAAGAAATCAAAATTTTAGGACAACCCATTACAAACAGCCAATAGGCTTTTCCAACTAAGGCAACCACTTAAGCTACAATCAATCAAATGATTTAGTTGCTTTGCTTTCACCTCTTCTCTATAAAAGTCTTTCCCCTAAATCCTGTCAATGGAGTGCTCCTAACCACTCCTGGTTTGGCACTGCCCAGTTGAAATTGATTTTCACTCAAATAAATTGTTAAAATTATTAATATGCTTCAGTTTATTGTTTTAACAGTCTTGGTGTGAGAAAAGGGATCTGAAGGAGATCCCCAATGGCCCCCTGGGAACAATGAGCAGTGACCAGGTATAGATACCATTTAGCCCTTTGTGTATCTGGATGTCTCAAGTAAGTCCCTCTTGGATATCTGAACTCCACAGCTTTTGCATTTTGAGCTCTCAGACTTTAGCAATCCTTTTACCAGACTGAGTCTGGAGTTGGACTGGGTCTGACTTAAACTGGACTGGGTCCAGTGTGAGGCCTCAGGTAAATAAAATTTTGTTTTAAAGGAGAAAATAAGACAAAATGGGTTCCTCCAACTTCAAAGAGTCTGGGACACCTCTATCTGGGACTCCAGCTAACCATATGAAAATTACAGGCCCAGAATCTATGTTTGAACAAGAGGGTTAACCTTACCAAAGATTATCTTTGGTGGGAAGTACAGTGGCCATGGTGTGAAACTTTTAACCTAGATAAGCTTATCCACTTACTAGGTACACTAGAGAAAAGGGGGTCTCATCCAAGAACTCAGAAGGGTACAGAGAAAATTACTTCTCCCCTACAGCTTCTGACCCAGATGGAACCTGCTGGGACACTCTACTCACTCTGGAGCTTGCAGATGAAGTCCTGAAAAAAATTGCGGAGGCTAGTAAAGGGCAAGAAGTCTTACCAAAGTCATCTCTTGGATCTTTGTAGTGCTAGGTCAAGAAAAGAGGTAAAATTTCACCCTGCTCCTTCCTTCCCAAATTCAGAGTCTTATGGATTTGGTTTGGGGGTACCCATTGGTTATCTATCCTTTCCCTCCTAGGAGCAGCTATTGCTTTTTTGTCTTATTTTGTATACTGAGAACTTGGCTTAGCTTCCCGTCAATTGAGGTACACAAGTTTTCGTTTCTTGCATGTGTAGGCAGCCCAGTGGTCAGGTTAGAGGCCCCAGTGGAAATGGGAGTTGCACTCCATTTGCAGGTAACATCCTAACAACTGTTGCCAGCTCTCATGGAATACTCTAAGTTTTTATTTGGTTACCTCTGAGAGTGGTTCTGGATCTTGGGATGGCTGTACCCTTTGCACCCTCTTTGGGGATTCCTCCTGTGTTCATAGTTAAACCATAAAAGGCTTATTGGTTTCAAGTCACTTGATAGGTATACTTTTGGTTTAAAAAGAAAAAGGAAAAATAATCATTACTTTTTTTTTAATTTGAACGTAGCTGGCACACATGTTACATTAGTTTTAGATGTACAACATAGTGATCCAACTTCTCTATATTTTATGCTAGGCTCACCACAAGTGAAGCTACCATCTGTCACCCATAAAATCCTATTAAAATATCATTGATTATATTCCTTATGTTCTGCCTTTTATTCCTGTGACTTACTCATTCCATAACTGGAAGCCTGTATCTCTCACTCCCCTTCACTCATTTTGCCCAACCCCCCACCCACCTCCCTCTGGAAATCATCTGTACTTGTAGGTCTGATTCTGCTTTTTGTTTGTTTGTTTATTCATTTGTTTTTGTTTTTTCTTAGATTCCACCTTTGAATGAAATTATATGGTATGTCTTTTTCTGACTGACTTATTTCACTTAGCATAATACCCTCTATGCCCACCCATTTTGCCACAAATGGCACAATATCATTATTTTTGAAGGCTGTGTAATAGCCTATTGTGTGTGTGTGTATCCTACATTTATTGTAGCATTCTTTATAGTGGCCAAGATATGGAAGCAACATAAGTGTTCATCAGTACACAAAAGGATAAGGAAGATGCTTTATATATATGTGTGTGTGTAATTTTTATTTATTAATTTTATTTTTTCATATCTAACTTTCTCTTTTATTTTAATTCTAGTATAGATAACATACAGTGTTATATTAGTTTCAGGTGTACAATATAGTGTTTTCATAATTCCATACATCACCCCAGTGCTAAATCACCACAAGTGCACTCCTTACTCATCACTTACTTCACCCGTCCCCCTCCCAGTCTCCCCTCTGGTAACCATCAGTTTGTTCTCTATAGTTAAGTGTCTGTTTCTTGGTTTATCTATCTTTTTTGTTGTTTGTTTGTTTGCTCATTTGTTTTGTTTCTTAAATTCCACAGGTGAATGAACTCATATGGAATTTGTCTTTCTCTGACTGACTTATTTCACTTAACAGTATACTCTCTAGCTCCATCTATATTGTTTGCAAATGGTGAAATCTCATTCTCTCTTATGGTTGAATAATCCATCCCATTTATTTATCCATTCATCAGTTGACAAACATTTGGGCTCTTTACATAATTTGGCTATTGTTAATAATACTGCAATAAATATAAGGGTACATGTATCCCTTTGAATCAGTGTCCTTGCATATTTTGGGTAAATATCCAGTAGTGCAATTACTGGATCATAGGATACTTCTAATTTTAACTTTTTGAGAAATCCCCATAATGTTTTCCACTGTGGCTGCACTCCTATCAATAGTGCAAGAAGGTTCCTTTTTCTCCACATCCTTATGAACATCTGTTGTTTCTTGTGTCATTGATTTTTGCCATTCTCACAGGTGTGAGGTGATATCTCACTGTAGTTTTGATTTGCATTTCCCTGATGGTAAGTGATGCTGAATATCTTTTCATATGTCTGTTGGCCATCTGGGTATTTTCTTTGGAGAAATGTCTGTTCATGTCTTCTGCTCATTTTTAAATTGGATCATTTTTTGGGTGTTCAGTTGTATATATTCTTTATATATGTTGAATACCCATTATCAGATATGTCATTTGCAAATATCCTCTCCCATTCCATAGGTTGCTTTTTATTTTTGTTGATTGTTTCCTTCTCTGTGCAGAAGCTTTTTATTTTTATGAAGTTCCAATAGTTTATTTTT
Source organism: Leptonychotes weddellii (assembly GCF_054177405.1). Lineage (NCBI taxonomy): Eukaryota > Metazoa > Chordata > Mammalia > Carnivora > Phocidae > Leptonychotes > Leptonychotes weddellii. The sequence goes on from NC_138385.1 coordinate 62,041,302, forward strand.
GCTTTTATTTCCCTTGGGTCAGGAGACATATCTAGAAAAATGTTGCTATGGCCAATGTCAGAGACATTACTACCTGAGTTCTTTTCTAGGATTATATCTATATCATCTATATCTATCTATATCTATATCTATAACCCATCTATCTATCTATCATCTATCATCTCTCTATTTATCATCTATCTATCTATCTATCATCTATATATAACTTTTTAAAAGTTCAATACCGCCAGGAATATTTACCTTTGTCCTGGATAAAATCTGATGATAAGATACTTGAAAGTATTTTTAAATTAACTTTATGGTCAGAAGGTTGCCAAATTGGAAGCTGATATTTAGAGTGTACAAGGAACTTCTTTGGGGGGGTTAGCTTTTAAATATATATCAAATACTAGTTCTGAGAGTTGGTTCTTTGAAGGTGAGACTTTTTTTTTTTAATTCAATTAGCCAACATATAGTACATCATTAAGGAACTGGTTTTTTTTTTTTTGAGGCCTTCTCCCCTCAGCTAAGAAGAACTATGTACCCAGAGAGAAAGAGAATATCCTGAAGGATAGGAGTTACTAAAATCCATTTACTAAATCCACTGTGAAAGGATTTACTAAAAACATTCCAAAAACACACAGCTCTAAATCTAGAACATAGGAATCTTTTGATTTCCATCTCAGTTGAAATTTTCTTCCCTGATATAAAGAAAGAAATGAAAGATGATGTAGCTGGATTGGTGACTGCAATTCAGACTGCAACCCAATTCTTTGAGAAATTAAAAACAACTATCCTTGTCTTACAAATCAAGTATTTACAAGAACAGAAATGCAGATCTAGAAGATATTCAAAGCCCTCCAATCCTTTTTACCAATCCCCAAACCTCCCCTATTTATTTCAAAATGCTTGCAGATTTGTAAAACATCTGTACTTAGAAAACAAAACTCCTCCTTGGAGAAAACTCATATCCTTCTTCTGGCCTTTGAGATGTTCTACCTTATCTTCTTTAAGAGCCTAGAGCCATCTCTTTGAAATGCGAACTTCAGGGAAATAATTTTTATCAGAAGGGGAAAAAACTATTCAAAAGTGGGCAAATGAGAAACATAAAAAGTCTTCTACAGAAATATTAGTAGAAAACTTAAGACTTCTGAGCAGGTAACCTTAGCTTATTTCATTTGCCATAAACACAATTTGGATTTGACTTTTCTTTTATAAACTAGTGATTTTTGTATTATTATACCTATTCATAACTAACATTTTAAAACAAAAGCTATAAGATCTCTGTTTGTATCTGTCTTTATATGTGTGTGTGTGTGTGTTATAGATGTGTGATTTTCCTACCTCCAGATGATATTTCCAAAATTAATTTACAAAAGGGATCTATATAATTGGCTTAAAGAAAAATAAGCACTTATATAAATTAAGTATTGTGTCCCAAATATAGAAACTAACCCAAAAGTTTTCTCAAGTTCACATGATCTAGAATAATCTTATGTAAAAGAAAAAAATTGGTTTAATTAAAACAGGCATGTCTTCAGAGTTATCAACATTAAAGATGATGTGGATATAGAACTTTTATTCTACCTAGCCTTACTAAAGGTCAAATAAGCTCATGTTATCTCTGCTGCACAATCTGTCAGCAAGAAAAATTAACAGGATGGTTAGCTGTTTATGTCTTGTGAAATTATCATGAGTAAATTAAACATAATTGTTAAGAGCAAATTAACTAAGTAAATGTAAGTAAGATAAGAGTTCTTAAGTAAACTTTTCAACAATAATTATGGTTTATTGTATGTCTACTTAAAAACAGTTCCCAAAAGCTTTTTTGGTAACTTGAAACCTTAAAGTTATGCTGAGTTAAGTGATGGATATCTATTGAATATCTAGAATATTTCCAAATAAGATAAAACACTGAAACATCAATTACTAAAATTAGGTTTAATTTACTTTTGGCTTCTTATTACGGAGTGAATAAATGCACTTGGGTCTATTAGTAAACATCGTTTGTGCCACATTGAAAAAATTACTTCTAAAAATTCTAGAATAAAAAATAATTCTAGAAATTATAAAATGTACTTATAAATTTATGAATCTACAGGATGTTAGCATAACAGTCCACATTTGCTTACTTCTTAGTTTTCACTGGAAATTAAGTTTCCTAATGGTTAAGAATTATAATAAATATATACCATTAAAACTACTAAGCATACCTGGTTGGCAAAGGCGGTTAAGTGTCCAACTCTTAGTTTTGGTTCAGGTCATGATTTCAGGGTTGTGAGATTGAGCCCCTCTGCACTCAGCATGGAGTTTGCTTGGGATTCTCTCTCCCTCTCCCTCTGCCCCTACCACTCATGCTTGCTCTCTCTCTCTCTCAAAATAATTAAATATTTTTTAAAAACTACTGGAAATAGTGAGTATGAAAGGAATTAACTGTGCATAAAAAGTAGATAAAGAAAGTACAACGTATTTTGTAGATAAGAAAAAGTATGAAGGGCATGGCTTTGTTGAGGGGAAAAGAGAGTAATCTCATCCTAAAGTAGAATTACTGGCTGTTCTAGAATAATAAAGAAGAACAATATAGGATGAAATCTGAATGGATACAAAAAAAAATGGTGGGAGGTTTGTGGAAAAAGAATCTTGAAAAAGGAATTTTACTTGTCCTCAAGATTGGAATGGATTTATTTAAGTTTTTAAAGAATGAGCCCTAATATCAAAAGTAAATTGGTACAGGGGTGCCTAGGTGGCACAGTCTGTTAAGTATCAGACTCTTCGTTTTGGCTCAAGTGGTAATCTCAGGGTCATGAGATTGGGCCCCACGTTGGGCTCCATGCTCAGCTTAAGTCTGCTTGAGATTGTCTCTCCCTCTCCTTCTGCTCTCCTGCTCCTGCTCTTGCTCTCTCTAAAATAAAGAAATAAATTTTTTTAAAAGTACAATGGTGTGAAATTGTAATTTGTTTTTTTTTTTCTTTCTCAAAAGGAAAAAGTTTTCTTGGACTGTTTGTCGCTTTTAAGTGATTATGAAAGGTTTGGGGGTAATTTGTTTGGAAAGCAAAGATTTTTTATCAAAATAATTTCCTGTACTTTATGTTGTCCTTATCAGGCCCTTGATTGCAGGCATTCCTTAAAGATACTGTGACTTTAGTTCCAGACCATCACAATAAAGCAAATATTGCAATAAAGCAAGTAAAATGATTTTTTTGGTTTTCCAGTGCATATAAAAGTTATGTATACACTATGCTGCAGTCTATTAAGTGTGAAATAACATTATGTCTAAAAAAGTACATATCTTAATTAAAAAATATTTCATTGCTAAAAAATACTAACCATTATTTGAGCTTTCAGTGAGTCATAATATTTTTCTAGTGGAGGGTCTTGCCTTGATGTTGATGACTGCTGACTGATCAGGGTGGTGGTTGCTAAAGTTTGGGTTGGCTGTGGCAATTTCTTAAAATAAGATGGCAATGAAGGTAGCCAGACCAATTGACTCTTCCTTTCAAAAAATAATTTCTCTACAGAATGTGATGTTATTTGACAACATTTTAACCACAGCAGAACTTTTTTCCAAAACTGGAGTTAATCCTCTTCAACTCTGCCACTGCTTTATCAACTAAAGTTATATAGTATTCTAAATCTTTCATTGTCATTTCAACAATCATCACAGTATCTTCACCAAGAGTAGATTCCATTTCAAGGAACCACTTTTTCTGTTCATCCATAGAAAACAACCCTTCATCTGTTAAAAGTTTATTATGAAATTGCAACAATTCAGTCACATCTTCAAGCTCCACTTCTAATTCTAGTTCTCTTATTTCCACCATATATTCAGTTACTTTCTCCACTGAAGTCTGGAATCCCTCCAAGTCATCCACAAGGGTTGATATCAACTTTTTTCAACTTCCTATCAATGTTGATATTTGGTCCTCTCCCCATGAATCACAAATGTTCTTAATGGCACCTAGAATGGTGAATCATTTCCAGAAGGTTTTCAATTTACTTTTTCCAGATCCATCAGAGAACCATTATGAAAGCTTTAGGCTTACATAATGTATTAAATAATAAGATTTGAAAGTCAAAATTACTCCTTGATCCCTGGGTTGCAGAATGGATAGTGTGTTAGCAGGCATGAAAACATTAATTTCATTGCACATTTCTGTAAGAACTCTTGGGTGACCAAGTGCATTGTCCATAAGCAGTAATATTTTGAAAGGAATTTTTTTTTTCATGTGCAGTAATTCTCAATAGTGGGCTTAAAATATTCAGTAAAAAATGTTTACACAGGGGTGCCTGGGTGGCTCAGTCGCTTAAGCGGCTGCCTTCAGCTTGGGTCATGATCCTGGGGTCCTGGGATCAAGCCCCACATCTGGCTTCCTGCTCGGCAGAGAGCCTGCGTCTCACTCTCCCTCTGCCTACTTGTGCTATCTCTCTGTCAAATAAATAAATAAAATCTTTAAAAAAATAATAAAAATAAAAACTAGAGAACACTTAGGAAAGAAATTGAGAAAGACAAAAAGAAGTGGAAAAACATTTCATGCTCAAAGATTGGAAGAATAAATATTGTTAAAATGTCTATGCTACCCAGGGCAGTCTACACATTCAATGCAATCTCTATCAAAATACCATCAACATTTCTCACAGAGCTGGAACAAATAATCTGAAAATTTGTATGGAACCAGAAAAGACCCCAAATAGCCAGGGGAATGTTGAAAAAGAAAACCAAAGCTGGTGGCACCATAATTCCGGACTTCAAGCTCTATTACAAAGCTGTAATCATCAAGACAGTATGATGTTGGCACAAAAACAGACACAGGGATCAATGGAATAGAAAAGAGACCCCAGAAATGGACCCTTAAGTCTGTGGTCCACTAATCTTCCACAAAGTAGGAAAGACTATTCAATGGAAAAATGACACTCTCTTTAACAAATGGTGCTGAAAATATTGGACAGTCACATGTAGAAGAATTAAACTGGATCATTTTCTTACACTGTACACAAAGATGAACTCAAAATGGATGAAAGACCTAAATGTGAGACAGGAATCCATCAAAATCCTAGAGGATAACACAGGCAGAAACCTCTTTGACCTTAGCCACAGCAACTTCTTGCTAGACAAGTCTCCAGAGGCATTGGAAACAAAAGCAAAAATGAAGTATTGGGACTTCATCAAGATAAAAAGCTTCTGCGCAGCAAAAGAAACCATCAACAAAACTAAAAGGCAACTTACAGAATGGGAGGATATATTTGCCAATGATATATCAGATAAAGGGCTATTATCCAAGATCTATAAAGAACTTATCAAACTCAACACCCAAAAAAACAAATAATCCAGTCAAGAAATGGGCATAAGACATGAACAGATGGGCGCCTGGGTGGCTCAGTTGGTTAAGTGGCTGCCTTTGGCTCAGGTCATGATCCCAGGGTCCTGGGATTGAGTCCTGTATCGGGCTCCCTGCACAGTGGAGAGCCTGCTTCTCCCTCTCTCTCTGCCTGCCTCTCTGCCTACTTCTGCTCTCTATCTCTCTGTCAAATAAATAAATAAAATCTTAAAAAAAGGACACAAACAGACATTTCTCCAAAGAAGACATATAAATGGCCAAGAGACACATGAAAAAATGTTCCACATCACTTGGCATCAGGGAAATACAATCAAAACCACAATGAAATACTACCTTACACCAGTCAGAATGGCTAATATTAACAAGACAGGAAAAAACAAATGTTGGCAAGGATGTGGAGAAAGGGGAATCCTTTTACACTGTTGGTGGGGATGCAAGCTGGTACAGCCATTGTGGAAAACAGTATGGAGTTTCCTCAAGAATTTAAAAATAGAGCTACCCTATGACCCAGCAATTGCCCTACTAGGTATTTACCCCATAGATATAAATGTAGTAATTCAATGGTGCACCTGCACCCCAATGTTTACAGTGGCAGTGTCCAGAATAGCCAAACTGTGGAAAGAGCTGAGATGTCCATTGACAGATGAATGGATAAAGAAGATGTGGTGGTATAAATTATATATGTATGTGATGGAAAATTACTCAGCCATCAGAAAGAATGAATACTTAGCATTTAGATTGACATGGATGGAACTGGAGGGTATTAAGCTAAGTGAAATAAGTCAAGCAGAGAAAGACAATTATCATATGGTTTCACTCTTATGTGGAATATAAGAAACAGCACAGGGGATCATAGGCAAGGGAGGGAAAGTTGGATGGGAAGTCATCAGAGAGGGAGAAAAACCATGAGAGACTCTTAACTACAGGAAACAGTGAGAGTTGCTGGAGGGGAGGTGGGTGGGGGATGGGTAATTGGGTGATGGGTATTATTAAGGAGGGCACATGATGTGATGAGCACTGGGTGTTATACGCAACTAATGAATTAATTAGGGACCACTATATCTGAAACTAATTATGTACTGCTTATTGAATCTAAATAAAAATAAAAGAGAATACTATGAATAGTTACATGGGAACAAATTATATAAACTAGATGAAATGGACATATTCTTAGAAATGCACAAAAAATCAAAATTGTCTCAAGAATAAAATCAAAATTTAGAAGATGGCAGTGGAGTAGGAAGACCCTGGGCTGGCCTCATCCCTAGAACACAGCTAAATAACTATAAAAGCATTCTAAATATCCCAGAAATCAACCTGGAGACTGACATAACAAACACCACAACTAAAGGGAGAGAAGAGGAGAGGGGAAAGATGGCGGAGGAGTAGGGGACCCTATTTCAGCTGGTCCCCGGAATTGAGCTGGTTATCTACCAGATCACTCTGAGCACCCACGAAACCAGCCTGAGATGTAAGAAGATCTGGATCTCTACAAACAGAATATCGCAGGCAGTTGGTTTTGAGGTATGAAGCGGAGAGCCGTGATTCTGCGGGCAGATTTCGGAGGATAAACGGAAGCAGGAGGGTGCCTGGCTGTGGGGATCCTACACCACAGGTGAGTGACAGCCTCACACGCTGCAGACAGGCACAGACTCGCAGACCGGTAGTGTCAGGGAAAGGACTTTAGGGCAGCTCCCGGGGTGGAAAACCAGAACAGCGGGGTCGCGCGCATGCGAACTGCAGCCCCCGGGTTGGAAACCCGGAGCGTCGGAGTCGCACGCACGCGAACTGCAGTCCCCGGGACGGAAACCCGGAGTGGTGGAGTCGCGCGTGCGCGAACTGGGAGCGGCTGGCGGTTTTAGAAGCACAAAGAGCAGAGATGTGCCCCGACCTGGAGGCAGGACTGGGAGTGCTGCAGAGGGATGCACAACCCTGGATGCTGCAGTTTATAGCAGCATGGACAGAAACAGAGACAGTGTGGCCTGGAGGGCTCACTGAACAGACTGCAGTCTCTCTGCTCTGAGGCAGAGGGTTGGAAATGGTCTCTTCTGCTCTGACTTGCGGAAGAGACGTGGAAAGCCACCAGGGAAAGGCGCCAGAGAACAAAAGCCCCAAAGACTGATTCCCGCTGAGCCCATCCCCCACCAGAGGGGCACAGGGCAACTCCGCCCGAACAGGGTTGCCTGAGTAACAGTGCAGCAGGCCCCTCCCTCAGAAGACAGGCTGGGAAAACAGGAGGCCAGCAACCCTAAGGTCCCAAGAAAACAGGAGCATCTTGCTTGGGTTCTGGTCCATAATTTGGAATCTATACATTCCCTAAAACACCCATCAACAGAATGACTAGGAGGAGGAGCCCCCAAACAGAAAAGACTCAGAGATTTTGACTTATGCTGAAGATTTACAAATGGATGCAGATATAACCAAGATGTCAGAGATGGAATTCAGGCTAGCAATTGTGAAGACAATGGCTAGAATGGAGAAATCAATTAATGGCAACATAGAGTCTCTAAGGGCAGAAATAAAAGGTGAATTGGCAGAACATAAAAATGCTATCAATGAGATCCAATCCAATCTAGATAATCTAACAGCTAGGTAACTGAGACAGAAGAAAGAATAAGCGACCTGGAAGACAATATAATAGAAAAAAAAAAAGGGAAAAGAGGAGGCCAGGGAAAAACAACTCAGAATCCATGAAAATAGAATCAGAGAAATAAGTGACACCATGAAGCATTCCAATGTCAGAATACTTGGAATCCTGGAGGGAGTGGAGAGAGAGAGAGGGCTAGAAGATGTATTTGAGCAAATC
>NC_138385.1:62049922-62066402 GCF_054177405.1 Leptonychotes weddellii
CAATAGCCAAACTGTGGAAAGAGCCAAGATGTCCATCGACAGATGAATGGATAAAGAAGATGTGGTATATATACACAATGGAATATTATGCAGCCATCAAAAGGAATGAAATCTTGCATTTGCAATGACGTGGATGAAACTGGAGGGTGTTATGCTGAGCGAAATAAGTCAAACAGAGAAAGACATGTATCATATGACCTCACTGATATGAGGAATTCTTAATCTCAGGAAGCAAACTGAGGGTTGCTGGAGTGGTGGGGGGTGGGAGAAATGGGGTGGCTGGGTGATAGACATTGGGGAGGGTATGTGCTATGGTGAATGCTGTGAAGTGTGCAAGCCTGTTGAGTCACAGATCTGTACCTCTGAAACAAATAATACAATATATGTTAAAAAAAAAAAAAGAAGATAGCAGGAGGGGAAGAATGAAGCAGGGGAAATCGGAGGGGGAGATGAACCATGAGAGACTATGGACTCTGAAAAACAAACTGAGGGTTCTAGAGGGAAAGGGGGTGGGAGGATAGGTTAGCCTGGTGATGGGTATTAAAGAGGGCACGTTCTGCATGGAGCACTGGGTGTTATACGCAAACAATGAATCATGGAACACTACATCAAAAACTAAGGATGTAATGTATGATGATTAACATAACATAATAATAATATAAAAAGAGTGTTATGGGAGCATAAATGCAGAAGTACTTGAGTCCACCTGGCTGGGAGGGACTGTAGAAGGAGATTCTAAAAGTGAGTCTTGAAAAGAGCTTCACATAAAAATGATGTGGAAAAATTGGTTGTAAAGGGGGCAGGCAGTCCTGATAGAGAAGGGACTTCATGAAGTCATGAGCAAGCTTTCAGGAGAAATGGTAGGAGATTGCAAAATGGCTAAGACTTCCTAAATGGGGTCCCATAATTTGAATGGGGGAAGATACAGTGATAACCTATGCTTTTGGGAGAGAAAAAGTGGAGTCAGGTGTGAGACTAAGCTTTAAATTGCTCATGCCTGGTAAGGTAGGGCATGGGGTGAAGGGGTTCATTACAGAGTAAGAAACAAAATGTAATTAATATCATAAGAAATCAAGTTGTGTCATGAAAAATTTAGCATTTAATAAGAATCTTGAAGATAGGTAAGATAAACCCAGGTAGAAGTGCACCAGACTGAGATCATGGGTAAAAGAGCAGAAGTGGGAAAAAACAAGACACATTAGAGAAACAAGTGTTGCAGTTTGATTGGAGCATGGGGATTTTGGGTATAAGGAGAGATAAAATTGACCTACAATACAAGGGCATATATGTAGAAAAGAAATTACTAAAAGGGAATTAAACAACATATTAACAGTGATTGAGCATTGGTATTTTAATTTCTTTTTTTAATATTTTTCAAAATAAGCATGATCACCTTTATATCAAACAAAACCAACAAAGAACAAATATATTTTTTCTTAAAAAGAGGGGTGGGAATGAAGGGGGGAAATCGGAGGGGGAGACGAACCATGAGAGACTATGGGCTCTGAGAAACAAACTGAGGGTTCTAGAAGGGAGGGGTGGGGGGATAGGTTAGCTTGGTGGTGGGTATTAAAAAGGGCACATACTGCATGGAGCACTGGGTGTTATATACAAACAATGAATCATGGAACACTACATCAAAACCTAATGATGTAATGTATGGTGATTAACATAACATAATAGAAAATACATAAAAAAGGGGGGTGGGAGAATTGTGTCAGGTTATCAAGGGGGACTTGAAGGGACTTTAAGTTAGTACAGTGGAGGCCTACGGTCTCATAACCACCAGCCCCCCCAATTCTTTCATTGTATGCTTTGGGTAAATCTGTCCTTCAGTTTCCACATCTAAAATTCATTCATTTGTTCAGCAAATGTTTACTGAGCACCTAGTATGTGCCAGATATTGTTCTAGGTGCTGGGGACATAGCAGTGAACAAAACACAAAAAAGTCCTTGCTCGGTTTATATTCTAAGCTTTAAAATAAAGGTCCTCTTATTTTCACCATGTAGAATCTTCAAAAGTGTGTCCCTTCCTCAGATTCCATAAGACCCTGTTGAGGAGACATGTGTTGGTCTCTATGCCTGTATTCATGCCCCTAAAGTGTTCCTATTGACATTTCCTCAGCTGCACACACCTTCAATGATACATACTCTTTTCCTTCCCTTTAAGGATCACTTTCTAAACCAAACAACAAACACACTTTCATTTCTCCAACTGTTCCCAAGAGATCAGGCCACAGGGAAGAGGGTCCAAAGCTTGCCTTCATCTACCATGGACATTACCTTGCTGCTCTGTCCCAGATGCAGCTAGCTATTATTCAGTAGACTTAGCTGAGCACCTGTACCAGGCACAGTGTTAGACTACCTGGTAAAACCACTGCAAAAGTTGGAGTTGTAGATGGGCATCTCTGCATTCATTATAGATACCCAAGTTAAAGAGAAACAGGCTAATAACAAAATTTGTCTCTCAACTCATAAGGAGCCTCTGAAAGAAAGACCTGGATCCTACTCTTAATTCTGTCACTGTTTCATTAATTCAAAGTGGGACTTGGTGATGAAAGGCAGTATCCCAGCCAAGGAGGGGTTTCCTGGGAATATCTCAGGGTGCAAAGGCTGAGGGTGGCCACAGAACTCTGTCTACAGTGTGCATTCCTAGACTGGTGTCCTAAAACCTGCAACAGAGCTTAGTAGCCTTAAAACCCTATGGATAAACTGAGACAAGATGGTAATATAGGAAGATCCTTAATTCACCTCCCCGCCCCGGACAAAACAAATCTACAGGTACATACAAAATAATTCATCTGAAAAAGTCCTGGAAACTAGATAAACAGCACCTCCACAACAAAAAATAAAAGGGTTGCATCAAGACAGGTAGGAGGGGCAGAGGCATACTCTTGTCACAAGCTCCACCCAAAATGTGACAACCTACAATTAGGCATAATCTTAAAAACATGGAACTTTTCCCTGAGGAGCAAGGGATTTTGTTCCCCGACATCAGGCACCACAACCCTTGGATTCTGCACTAGAAAGACAGTCCCAAAAAATGTTTGGCTCTAGAAACTAATAAGAATATGTCCCAGGAGAACCATAGTACTGTAGGGAATGAAGAACCTGTTCTTAGAGTTCACATGCAGTCTCACTCATTCCAGAACCCAGAACAAAAGCAGTAGTTTGAAAAATGCCAAGAACATATGTGAAGAAGACCCACTTACTAATCTTAACATGGGCAGGAACCTGTTGGGACTCTCACCAGAAAAAGAAATGTTGGTGAATGCCATTTTTTGAGATCTCATTCTACCTGGCTAATTCTGGGGCTAGCAGGCAGCATTCTGGCAATCTCTCTCTAACATGCTAGTGCCACTGGGCAAGCCCCATCCACCCATGTCACAGCTGTGCCACAGCCACCAAGTGTCTCACACCCTCTCCATGCTGCAGTCACACTACTGCTGGTGAGGCAAACATCCTATATCCCCTAAACTGCAGCCATGCCACAGCCAGAGTGAGCCCTTCACTCCCCTGCATCACAGACATGACCCCACCACAGCCAGCAAATGCGTGCAGCCAACATAAGGAATGCCCCTTGAGTATATGCCCCTAAGTCTAGCAACCAGAGGGAAATGCACTTCTGGGACTCACAAGTCATTTCCTACAGAAAGCCACTTATGTAAGACTAAGAGAGGTAGCTATTTCACCTAATACATAGAAACAAACACAGACAAACAGGCAAAATGAGGGAAAAAAGGAGTATGTTTGAAATGAAACAATGAGACAAAACCTCAGAAAAAGACCTATATAAAATGGAAATAAGTAATTTAAAAGTTCAGTGTAGTGGTCATGAAGATGCACCCCAAACTTGAGAGAAGAATGGATAGACACAATAAGAACTTCACCAAAGAAATAGAAAATATAAGAAAGTACCAAACAGAAGTCACAGAGCTGAAGAATACAATAATTAAATTGAAAAATACACTAGAGGAGTTCAACAGCAGACTGGATGAAACAGAAGAACAAATCAGTGAGCTGAAAGACAAAGCAATGGAACTCATCCAGACAGAGCAGCAAAAAGAAAAAAAAAATGAGTTTTAAAAATGAAAGAGTCCAAGTTAGTGGCATAGAAAGATACTGAGTTCACCTATTCCCATGGACACAATGAACATACATTTTAATATAGAGCAATTCCTCATGAAAAATAACTGATTGGACAGCTGATTGGACAGCTTCTAAACAAAAAATGAATAGAGGGACCACAAAGAGAAAAGTAGGAGAGATGGAGACAGTAATGACAGGAACTTCACCCACAGTGCAATGACCTGCAGTGCATAGGGAGGGATATCTCTGAGGGCCCTATTCAAAGACTTGCTTTCACTGAAGCACAGTGCAAAAACAGTGGCTTAAAGGGCAACTAGAGGGGCGCCTGGGTGGCTTAGTCAGTTAACAGCTGCCTTTCAGCTTAGGTCATGATCCCAGAGTCCTGGGACCGAGCCCCAAATCAGGCTCTCTGCTCAGCGGGGAGCCTGCTTCTCCCTCCCCCACTCTCCCTGCTTGTGTTCCCTCTCTCGCTGTCTCTCTATCTGTCAAATAAATAAATAAAATTAAAAAAAAATAAAGGGCAACTAGAATAAAAGTGAAGGAAATCCATTTACTAAGCCTAGGGCATCCCCAAACAAGCAGGGAACTGCTGAAATTCCAAAGTCAAAGGCACTGGTGAGCACCATTTTTTAAAAATTCTTTATTTAAATTCAATTTATTTAACATATACTGTATTATTAGTTTCAGGGGTAGAATTTAGTGGTTCATCAGTTGCATATAACACCCAGTGCTCATTACATCAAGTGCCCTCCTTAATGACCATCACCGAGTTATCCCTTCCCCCCAACCACCTCCCCTTCAGCAACCCTCAGTTTATTCCCTAGAGTTCAGCATCTTTTATGGTTCCCTCTATGCCTGTTTTCATCTTATTTTATTTTTCCTTCCCTTCCCCTATGTTCATCTGTTTTGTTTCTTAAATTCCACATATGAGTGAAATCATATGGTATTTGTCTTTCTCTGACTGACTTAGCATAATACCCTCTAGTTCCACCCATGTCATTGCAAATGGCCAGATTTCATTCTTTATGATGGCTGAGTAATATTTCACTATATATATTCCATATATATATATATATATATATATATATATAAACTTATTTTTTATTCATTCATCTGTCCATGGACATCTGGGCCCATTCCATATTTTGGTTACTGTGGACATCGCTGTTATAAACATTAGGGTGCATGTGCCCCTTCAAATCACTATGTTTGTATCCTTTGGATAAATACCTAGTAGTGCAATTGCTGGGACATAAGCTATCTCTATTTTTAACTTTTTGAGGAACCTCCACACTGTCTTCCAGAGTTGCTGCACCAGTTGAGCAATATATTTTTAAAAATTGAAGTATAATTATTATACAGTGTTATATTAGTTTCAAGTGTACAACATAATGATTAAACAATTCTATACATTACTCAGTGCTCACCACAATAAGTGTAGTCACCATCTGTCACCAATGTTATTACCATCTTATTGACTATATTCCCAATGCTGTAGTTTTCATCTCTGTGACTCATTTATTTTGTAATTGGAAGCTTGTACTTCTTAATATCCTTTATCTAAACCCCACCCACCTCCTCTCTGGCAACCACCAGTTTGTTCTCTATATTTAAAAGTCTATCTTTTTTTTAATTTATCTTCTTTTTCTTTGTTTTTTTTTTAATTCCACATGAGTGAAATTATATGGTATTTGTCTTTGACTGACTTATTTCACACAGCATTATATATATCCTCTAGGTCCATCCATGTTGTTGCAAATGGCAAGATCTCATTTGTTTAATGACCAAGGAACCTCCACAGTGTTTTCCACAGTGACTGCAACAATTTGCATTCCCACAAACAGTGCAATAGTATTCCTTTTTCTCTGCATCCTCACAAAGACGTTATTTCTAGTCCTTTTGATTCTTAACATTCTGACAGGTGTAAGGTGATATCCCATTGTGGTTTTGATTTCCATTTCCCTGATGATTAGTGATGGTGAGCAGTGCCATTTTTTTTTTGATGTTCCCTTTTCACCTTGATAGCGCAGATAGGAGCAGGGTCCAGGCACTCTCATCAACCTGCTGGGGCCACTCCAGGATGTCCCAGACCCTTAAAAACCACCACGTTCAGCTATCCCTCCAAGGCAGCCCCAGTACAGTGTGACCCAGCTCCCCCATGCCTAACCAAATTGTCATCCAGCGAAGGTGGCCCAAGAAAGGCATGATCCAGCAATCCACCTCCCACCAGCCTCCATCCAACCAAGCTAATCTACCATGGTAACCCCGGAACAACATGTACTGGGAATGCACCATCCTGTAACTATTCCAGCTCAGCCATCCCACCAGGGTGGCCCTGACATGACACACTTCTGGATACCCTCAGCCTGCACCCACTAGAGCCCTGGAAATTCCTGGCCTGCACCCACTCCCGATCCAAATACTTTTCTAAGGTAACCCCAAAGTGGCTGGTATGCTTGGAGATACCCTGGGTCATGTCTTCAGCTCCAGCTGACCCATTAAGGTGGTCCTGGGAAACTGTGCCCAGGATCCTCTGACCAATGCCCACTCTTGCTGTCCCACCAAAACAGCTCCAGGGCATTGCACCAGGGAACCCCCTGGCCCACACCCACTCTGGCTCCACCTGTCTGTCCAGAACAACACCAGTGTAGAGTGCCTCAGAATCTCGAGTTCATGCCCACTCCAGCTCCAGGCAACCCAACAAGGCAGACCTAGTGAAGGGTGCCACATGAACCTCAGGTTCATGCCAAATCCATCTCCAGTCATCTCTCTAAAGCAGCCCCAACACAATGCATCCTGAGATCTCCCAAGCCCACACTCACTCCACCTCTAGCTAGCCTACAAAAGCCACAAAGCACCCACATTCTACAAAGAAGACACTCCTATACAAGGCAACTTTTCCAAGGCTGGGGAAGGAAACTATTTCACTTAATTCATAGAAACAAACACAGAAAATAAAACGAAATCAAAAGACAGAGTAATATGTTCTAATTCAAATAACAAGACAAAACTGCA
This sequence comes from Leptonychotes weddellii, assembly GCF_054177405.1. NCBI lineage: Eukaryota > Metazoa > Chordata > Mammalia > Carnivora > Phocidae > Leptonychotes > Leptonychotes weddellii. Next base: position 62,057,026 of record NC_138385.1, read on the forward strand.
AGAAAAACAAACAAACTAATGAAACACAGAAACTCATTTACCTGATGAAAAGTTCAAAGTAATGGTCAAAAAGATGTTTACCAAACTTGGGAGAAAAATGGAGGAACACAATGATTACAGAGTTAGAAAATATAATAAAGAACAAATAAGAAATGAAATTTAAAAATACCCTAGAGGAAATCAACAACAGACTTGATACAAAAAAACAGATGAAGAATCTGAAAGACAGAATAGTGGAAATCAACCAATCAAAACAAAAACAAGCAAAAAAAAAAAGAATCTAAAAAAATATAAATAGGTTAAGGGACCTCTGGGCAATACCAAGCACACATTATAGGGGTCCCAGAAGGAGAAGAGAAGGGAACAGAAAACTTAGTTGAAAAAATATTACCTGAAAACTTCTCAAACCTAGAAAAGAAAACAGAAATCCAGATCTGGGAAGCACAGAGAATTTCAAATAAGATGACTGAAAGAGAGCCACACCAAGAAATATTATCATTAAAATGGCAAAAGTTAAGATAAAGAAAGAATCTAAAAAGCAGCAAGAGAAAAAAAGAGTCACATACAAGTGAAATCCCATAAGACTAGTAACTGAATTTTCAGCAGAAACTTTGCAGGCCAGAAAGAGTGGCACAATATATTTAAAGTGCTAAAAGGGAAAAAATAAAATAAAACCAACAATTCTCCACCTGGCAAGATTATCATTCAAATTTGAAGGAGAGATAGTTTCCAAGACAAGCAAAACAGGAAGAGATCATCCACACTAAACTGGCCTTACAAGAAATGTTAAGGGGTCTTCTTTAAGAGGAAAATAAGAGGCCAACCTAGAAATGAGAAAACATATGAAGGAAAAACATCTCACTTGTGAAAAATATATATATATAGTAAAAGCATAGGATCAACAACTTAAAAAGCTAGTATGACTGTCAAGAGACAAAAATAGTAAAATCAACTATAAATACAGTAATTAAGAAAAAATGTTAAGATTATTATTTATTTGAGAGAGAGAGAGAGAGTGAGCAAGCATAAGAAGGGGGGAGGGACAGAGGGAGAGGGAGAAGCAGACTCTGTGCTCAGCAGGGAGCCTGATGCAGGGCCCAATCCCGTGACCCTGAGATATTAACCTGAACCGAAGGCAGATGCTTAACTGACTGAGCCACCCAGGCGCCCCTAAGGAAAAAAAAACAATTTAATATAAAATATGATGTCAGAAACATAAAACATGAAGGAGTAGTAAATATTTAGTACTTTTAGAATGCATTCAAATTAAGAGACTATCAGCATAAAATACACAGATAGATAGATATAGATGTAGATGATATAGATGTAGATATCTCACATGGTAATTACAAGCCAAAAACCCACAAGAGATTAACAAATAATAAAGAGAAAGGAAACTGAACAAAACACTAAAACCCCTCAAACAAGTAAAAAGACTAATAGAATAGAGAAAAAGAAAATTACTAAAAATAAAAAATACAGAAAACAATAAACAAAATGACATCAAATACATATCTATCAATAATTACTTTAAATGTAAATGGATGAAACACTCCAATCAAAAGACTTAGGGCACCTAAATGGATTTTTTCCTAAAAAGACCAATATATATGCTGCCTACAAGAGATTCATGTCAGATATAACAACAAACAAACAGAAAGTGAAAGAATGAAAAGATATTCCATGCAAATGGAAATGAGAAACAAAGCTATAGTACCAAAACTGAGATTATACAAAACAGACTGAAAGACTAGCAAAAAATAAGAAGAGCAGGTTGAGAGAGAATGGCTGCAGAGTAGGAGAACCCTGGGCTTGTCATCCCATGAACACAACTAGATAACTATCAAATCATCCTAAATACCCCAGAAATCAACCTGAGGACTGACAGAACAAACCCACAACTAAAGGGAGACAAGAGGTCAGACCAAAGAAGGTAGGAAGTGTGGAGAGGTGGTTTAGGGAAGAAACAAATCATGGAGGTTGCCAGGGGAGGGAGCCATGGTCATGGACAAGGGTGAAAGAGAGCATAGCACATAGAGGAATGCATAATGAGAATATTTCCCAAAGACATTGGCTGGAAAAACAAGAGGGGCTGATTTTTGTGATTACTTGCAATGAATGGGGCTTAAAGCCTAGAGTTTTAAAGGTCAGCATGCTTGGCTGGCATAGAGCCTGGAGGGCACTGCCCTGCTCCCAGAGAGAAGGCAGGCAAACAACGCAGGGGCAGATGACATGATCTGAAGACTGCAGGGTACACAGGGGAAAGATTATTTGCTCTTTTTGGAGCCCAACCCTGAGAGGCAGTGCTCATGGAGAAACCACTCTGGGGACAAAAGAGCTGACGAGGGCCTTTTCCCAGCCCTGCCCCTCAGCTTAAACACAGGTCCACCAGCAGGAAGTGGTGCAGTACCAACACAGGCTGCCTAATTTACTTGTGCCAAGCCTGACTCCCCTGCCCTCAGTGGGACTACACTTTTCAGTCAAGCTTGCCTCAGCCTCAGCACAGCAGGCACCTTCCCCAAAAGACAACCAGAAATCTCTGCCCACATCATATCTCCAAACAAGAAAGTGCTGCAGGGTTTGAGTTTTAGTGGAAGTAGTATAAGGTCTCATTTCACCAACAGACCAGAGCACAGATAGTTAAAACTCACCAAATTCTGGCCAAGACCAAGTACAGCCCATAGCAGCCAAGGAGAGCTTCTGCAGACAACTGGCCTGAAGGATAGAGCAACCAAAACACAACAGCAGAGCACATGCAGCACATACCAGAGACACTCCCTGAAGTGCCAGGCCCTGGGCACTACATGACCTCTTCTTCATAAGACCATTACTTTTAGGAGCAGGAGACATAACTAGATTTTCTAACACAGAGAAGAAAGATGAGACTTGACAACATGCCAAGATGGAGGAATTCATCCTAAGTGAAAGAACAAGATAAGTCAATGGCCAAAGATCTAAGCAAAATAGATATAAGTAACAGGCTTGATAGAGATTTTAAAGCAACAATCAGAGGATGCTCACTGGGCTTGAGAAAAAATGGAAGACATCAGAGAGACTCTTACCACAGAGATAAAAGAGCTAAAAAATGATCAGTCAGAAAAGAAAAATACAATAAATGAGATTGGAAGAAACAGAAGAATGAATTAGTGATATAGAAGACAAAATGATGGAAAAGAAAGAAGCTGAACAAAAGAAGAAGAATTAAAGAACAACAATTGAAAGAAGAATTATGGAACAAGAGAATAGACTCAGGGAACTCAGTGACTCCTTCAAACAATAACATTTGGATTATAGGAGTACCAGAGGAAGAAGAGAGAGAAAAGGAGGCAGAAAATTTATCTGAGAAAATAATAGCTGAAAACTTTCCTAATCTGGAGAAAGAAATAGACAACCAGATCCAAAATGCACATAAAACTCCTATCAAAATCAACAAAAGCAGGCCAACACCAAGACATATTGTAATTAAATTTGCAAAGTATAGTGATAAAGAAAAATTCTTACGAGGACCAAACAAGTCCTTAACTTACAAAGGAAGATCCATAAGTCTACCTGCAGATTTCTCAACAGAAACATGGTAAGCCAGAGGGGAGTGACATGATTATTCTATGTGGTGAATGGAAAATATCTGCAGCCAAGAATTCTCTATCCAGCACAGCTATCATTTAGAATAGGAGAGACAAAGAGTTTCCCAGGCAAACAGAAACTAAAGGAGTTCCTAACACTAAACCAGACCTGCAAGAAATGTTAAAGGAGACTCATTCAGGAGAAAGTAAAGACCAAAAATGACAAAGACAAGAAAGGAACAGAGAAAATTTCCAGAAACAATGGCAAAATAAGTAATACAGTGGCAATAAATACACATCTATCAGTAATTATGCAATTACTCTGAATGTAAATGGACTAAATGCTCCAATCAAAATACTAGAGTTATAAAATATATTTAAAAAAAAAAAAGACCCATCTTTATGCTGCATGTGAGAGACTCATATAGACATAAAGACACTTGCAGATTGAAAGTGTGAGGGGATAGAGAAACACTTATGCAAATGGATGTGGAAAAGGAAGCTGGAGTAGCAATACTTATATCAGATAAACTAGATTTTAAAACAAAGATTCTAACAAGAGACAAATAAAGGCACTATATCATAATAAAGGAGACAATCCAACAAAAAGATATAAAAATTGAAAATATTTATGCACCCAACATGGGAGCACACAAATATAAAACAAAACCAAAAAATACGAACTCATTGGTAATAACATAATGACAGTAGAGGATTTTAACACCCCACTTTTATCAGTGGACAGATCATCTAAACAGAAAATCAACAAGGAAACAATGGTTTTGACTAACACACTGGACAAGATAGATTGACAGATATATCCAGAACATTCCATATTAAGACAGCAGAATACACATTCTTTCAAGTACACATGGAATACAAAATATTGAAATCATACCATGCAACTTTCTGACCACAATGCTATGACACTAGAAGTCTACCACAAGAATTCTGTAAAGACCATAAACACATGGAGGTTAAAGAACATGCTACTAAATAACGAATGGGTCAACCAGGAAATCAAAGAAGATTTTTTTTTTAAATACTTGGAAACAAATGAAAATTAAAACACAACAGTCCAAAACCTTTGGGATGCATCAAAAGCAGTCCTAACAAGGAGGTATATAGCAATGTAGGCCTACCTCAAAAAGCGAGAGAAATCTCAAATAACCCTACGTTACACCTAAAGAAGCTAGAAAAAGAAAAATGAATGAAACCTAAAGCTACCAGAATGAAGGAATAATAAAGATTAGAGCAGAAATAAATGCTATAGAAACAAAAAAATCAAAATACAAAACAACAAAAACAATAGAATGAACCACTGAAACCAATTAATAAAACTGATAAACCTCTAAGCCAAATTTATCAAAAAGAACAGAGAAAAGACCTAAAAAATAAAATGACAACGGAGAGAAGAGAAATAACAACCAACACCACTGAAATACAGTTTTAAGAGAATATTATGGAAAACTATAGGCCAACAAATTGGACAATCTGGAAGAAATGGATAAATTCTTAGAAACATATAAACTACCAAAACTAAAACAGGAAGAAATACAAAATGCAAACAGACCAACAACCAGCAAAGAAATTGAATCCATAATCAAAATCCTCCCAACGAACAAAAGTCCAGGGCCAGATGTCTTCACAGACAAATTCTACCAAACATTTAAAGAAGAGTCAAACTATTTAAAAAAAAATGGAGAAGGAAGGAAAACTTCCAAATTCTTTCTCTGAAGCCAAAATTACCCCAATACCAGAACCAGATAAAGACTCCCTAAAAAAAGAGAACTACAAGGTGGCTCTGTGGTGCAATGGATAGAACATTGAACTTCTAGTGACAAAAAAAGAGAGCTACAGGCCAAAATCCCTGATGAACATGGATACAAAAATTCTCAATAAAATTCTAGCAAACCGAATCCAACAATAAATTAAAGGAATTTTTCACCACAATCAAGTCGAATTTATTCTGGGTTGCAAGGGTGATTCAATATTCACAAATCCATCGATGAGATACACCACTTTAATAACAGAAAGGATAGGAACCATATGACCATTTCAATAGATGCAGAAAAGCACTTGACAAAGTACAACATCCATTCATGATTAAAAAAAAAAAACAAAACAAACCCTCAACAAAGTAGGTTTAGAGGGACCATACCTCAATACCATTAAGGCCAAATATTAAAAACCCACAGCTAATATCATCCTCAATGGGGAAAAATAGGACGGGGATGTCCACTCTCACCATGGTTATTTAACACAGTACTGGAAGTCCTAGCCACAACAATCAGACAACAAAAAGAAATAAAAGACATCCACATCAGCAAGGAAGAAGTAAAACTGTCACTATTTGCAGATGACATGATATTCTATATAGAACCCAAAGACTTCACCAAACAATTGCTAGAACTAATGCATGAATTCAATAAAATCACAGGATACAAAATTGAATACAGAAATCTGTTGCATTTCTATACCACAATAATGAAGCAGCAGAAAGGGAAATTAAGGAATCAATCCCATTTACAATTGCACCAAAAACTATGAGGTACCTAGGAACAAATCTAATCAAAGAAGTGAAAGAGCTGTACTCTGAAAATTATGAAACACTGATGAAAGAAATTGAAGATAACAAAAAGAAATAGATTTTTTTATTATGTTGTTAGTCACTGTATCATTAGATTTTGATGTAGTGTTCAATGATTCATTAGTTGTGTATAACACCCAGTGCTCTTCACAACACGTGCCCTCCTCAATACCCATCACCCTGTTACTCCATCCCCCATCCCAGTCCCTCCAAAACCCTCAGTTTGTTTGCCAGAGTCCATAGTCTCTCATGGTTCATCTCCCTCTCTGATTTCCCCCGCCCCTTCAGTTTTCCCTCCCTTCCCCTATGGTCCTCTGTGCTATTACTTATGTTCCACATATGAGTGAAACCATATGATAATTGTCTTTATCTGCTCGATGGAACTGGAGGGGATTATGCTGAGTGAAATAAGTCAAGCAGAAATGGAAAGACATTTGATGCTGATGGATTGAAAGAATAAATATTGTTAAAATGTCGATACTACCCAATGCTATCTATACGTTTAATGCAATTCTTATCAAAATACCAACAGCATTTTTCACAGAGATGGAACAAACCATCCTAAAATTTGTATGGGATGACAAAGGACCCTGAATAAACAAAACAACCTTGAAAAAGAAAAGCAAACCTGTAGACATCACAATTCCAGACTTCAAGTTATATTTCAAAGCTATAATGATCAAGACAGTATGGTACTGTCACAAAAACACACACATAGATTAATAGAACAGAATACGGGGACCTGGGTGGCTCAGTCATTAAGTGTCTGATTTCGGCTTAGGTCATGATCCCAGGGTCCTGGGATTGAGCCCCATATCGGACTCCATGCTCAGTGGGAAGCCTGCTTCTCCCTCTCCCACTTCCCCTGCTTGTGTTCCCTCTCTCACTGTGCCTCTCTCTCTAAAATAAATAAATGGAATCTTTAAAAAAATAGAACAGAATAGAAAACCCACAACCATACTATCAATTAATCTTCAATAAAACATGAAAGAATGTCCAATGGATAAAGGACAGTCTCTTCAACAAATAGTGTTGGGAAAATCGGACAGCACCATGCAGAAGAATGAAACTGGACCACTTTCTTACACCACATACAAAAATAAATTCAAAATTAATGAAAGACCTAAATATGAGATAGGAAACCTTAAAAATCCTAGAGAAGAACACAGGCAGTAATCCCTTTGACTTCACTCATAGTAACTCCTTTTTAGATATGACTCCTGAGGCAAGGGAAACAAAAACAAAAATAAGCTATTGGGAATTTATCCAAATAAAAAGGTTCTGCACAGCAAAGGAAACAACCAAGAAAACTAAAATGCAACCTACAGAATGGGAGAAGATAGTTTCAAATGACATATCAGATAAAGGGTTAGTATCCAAATTATATAGAGAACTTATAAAAACCAAGACCAACAAGTGAATACTTGTGAAACTTTATTTCACTTTAGTTTTAGTAAAAACTAAAAAGGGGCCGGAGAGGGGGTAAGATGGCAGAGGAGTAGGGGACCCTATTTCAACTGGCCCCTGGAATTGAGCTGGATATCTACCAGACCACTCTGAGCACCCATGAAACCAGCCTGAGATGTAAGAAGATCTGGATCTCTACAAACAGAATATCACAGGCGGTCGGTTTTGAGGTACCAATCAAGGACCCATGATTCTGCAGGCAGATATCGGAGGATGAACGGCAGCAGGAGGGTGCCTGGCCATGGGGATCCTACACCGCCAGTGAGTGACAGCCTCGAGCGCTGCGGACAGGGCACAGACTCTCAGACTGGTATCGGTGGGGAAAGGACTTTAGGGCAGCCCCCCGGGGCGGAAACACGGAGCGGCGGGGTCACGCACGCACGAACTGGGAGCGGCTGGCGGTTTTAGAGACACAAAGAGCAGAGACGTGCCCCGACCTGGAGGCAGGACTGGGAGCACCGCAGAGGGGTGCACAACCTAGGACTCTGCAGTTTATAGCAGCACGGACAGAAACTGAGACGGAGTGGCCTGGAGAGTGCACTGAAGAACAGATTGTGATCTCTCTGCTCTGAGGCAGAGGGTTGGAAACGGTCTCTTCTGCTCTGACTCACAGAAGAGACATGGAAAGCCACCAGGGAAAGCCGCCAGAGAACAAACCCCCAAAACTGATTCCCACTGAGCCCATCCCCCACCACAGGGGGACAGGGCAACACCGCCCAAACAGGGTTGCCTGAGTAACAGCGCAGCAGGCCCCTCCCTCAGAAGACAGGCTGGGAAAACAAGAAGCCAGCAACCCTAAGGTCCCAAGAAAACAGGAGCATCTTGCTTCAGTTCTGGTCAATAATTTGGACTCTATACATTCCCGAAAACACCCATCAACAGAATGACTAGGAGGAGGAGCCCCCAAAACAGAAAAGACTCAGAGATTACGACTTAGGCTGCAGATCTACAAATGGATGCAGATATAACCAAGATGTCAGAGATGGAATTCAGGCTAGCATTGTGAAGACAATGGCTAGAATGGAGAAATCAATTAATGGCAACGTAGAGTCTCTAAGGGCAGAAATGAAAGCTGAATTGGTAGAACTTAAAAATGCTATCAATGAGATCCAACCCAATCTAGATAATCTAACAGCTAGGGTAACTGAGGCAGAAAAGCAAATAAGCAATCTGGAAGACAATAGAATAGAATAAAAGGGAAAAGAGGAGACGAGGGAAAAACAACTCAGAATCCATGAAAATAAAATCAGAGAAATAAGTGACACCATGAAGCTTTCCAATGTAAGAATACTTGGAATCCCAGAGGAAATGGAGAGAGAGAGCAGACTAGAAGATGTATTTGAGCAAATCGCAGCTGAGAACTTCCCTAATCTGGGGAATGAAACAAACATTCGAGTCCTAGAGGCAGAGAGGACCCCTCCTAAGATCAAGGAAAACAGGCCAACACCCTGGCATGTAATAATAAAACCTGCAAATCTTAGAACCAAGGAAACCATCTTAAGGGCAGTTAGGGGGAAAAGATTCCTTACGTACACAGGGAAGAACATCAGAATAATGTCAGACCTATCCACAGAGACCTGGCAAGCCAGAAAGGCCTGACAAGACATATTCAGGGTACTAAATGAGAAGAACATGCAGCCAAGAATACTTTACCCGACAAGGCTGTCATTTAGAATGGATGAAGAGATGCAGAGCTTCCACGACTGGCAGAAACTGAAAGAATATGTGACCATTAAGCCGGCCCTGCAAGAAATATT
>NC_138385.1:62066902-62093953 GCF_054177405.1 Leptonychotes weddellii
TAGAGCTACCCTATGACCCAGCAATTGCACTACTGGGTATTTACCCTAAAGACACAGATATAGTGAGAAGAAGGGCCATATGCACCCCAATGTTCATAGTAGCAATGTCCGCAATTGCCAAACTGTGGAAAGAACCGAGATGCCCTTCAACAGATGAATGGATCAAGAAGATGTGGTCCATATATACAATGGAATATTACTCAGACATCAGAAAAGATGAATATCCAACTTTTACATCAACATGGATGGGACTGGAGGAGATTATGCTAAGTGAAATAAGTCAAGCAGAGAAAGTCAATTATCATATGGTTTCACTTATTTGTGGAACATAAGGAATAGCATGGAGGACATTAGAAGAAGGAAGGGAAAAATGGGGTGAGGGGGAAGTGGAGGGAGAGATGAACCGTGAGAGACTATGGACCTGAGAAACAAACACAGTTTTAGAGGGGAGTGGGGAGGGGGGATGGGTTAGCCTGGTGATGGGTATTAAGGAGGGCACGTACTGCATGGAGCACTGGGTGTTATACGAAAACAATGGATCATGGATCACCACATCAGAAACCAATGATGTATTGTATGGTGACTAACATAATAAAATTTTTTTAAAAAATGGGCAGAAGACACAAATAGGCATGTTCCCAAGGAACACATACAAATGGCCAACAGACACATGAAAAGATGCTCAACATCACTCATCATCAGGGAAATATAAATCAAAAGTACAAGGAGATAGTCACCTCACACCTGTCAGAATGGCTAAAATGGACATCATAAGAAACAACAGGTAGTGGTGAAGATATGGAGAAAGCAGAAACCTCTTGCACTGTTGTTGGGAATGCAAACTGGTGCAGCCACTCTGGAAAACACTATGGAGTTTCCTTAAGAAGTTAAAAATAGAGCTACCCTAAAAATCAGCAATTTCACTACTAAGTATTTACCCAAAGAATACAAAAATACTAAATCAAAGTGATACATATACCTCGATGTTTATAGCAGCATTATCTACAATAGTCAAATTATGGTGACAGCCCCAGTGTCCATGGACTGAAGAATGGATAAAGAAGAAGTGGTGTATATATACAGCGGAATATTACTCAGCCATAAAAAGAAAGCAATCTTGCCATTTACAATGACGTGGATGGAGCTAGAGAGTATTATGTTAAGTGCAATAAGTCATATGTGGAATTTAAGAAACAAACCAAAGGAGCACAAGGAGAAAAGAAAGTGATAGGCAAACCAAGAGACAGACTCAATTATAGAGACCAAATTGATGGTTACCAAAAAGGAGGTGGGTTGGGTTTGGGTTAAATAAGTGATGTGGATAAAGTGCACTTGTGATGAGCACCGAGTGTTGCATGTATGTGTAGAATCCCCAGTTGTACACCTGAAACTAATATTACACTGTATGTTTACTAATTGGAGTTTAAATACTTACAAAACCAACCAGAAGGACATTATGTAATGATAAAGGATTCAATTCAAGAAAAGTGTATATTTATGAATATTTATGCACTCAACATAGAAGCACCTAAACAATTAAATCATATATTAACAGAGATGGAAGGAGAAATTATAGTAATACAATAATAAGAGATTTTAATACTACATTTTCATCAATGTACAGTTCATCCAGACATTAAATCAATAAGAAAACATTGGCCTAAAATGACACATTGGACCATAAGGAGTTAATAGATATATAAAGAACATTTGTTCCAAACACTGCAGAATACAAATTCTTTTTTTTGGTGGGGGGGTTCTAACTTTAAATATTTTTATTTAAATTCAATTAATTAACATATAATATATTATTTTTTTCAGGGCAACAGGCCTGTGATTCATTGGTCTTATATAATACCCAGTGCTCATTACAACACATACCCTTGTCAATGTCCATCACCCAGTTACCCTCCCTCCTCCCCTCACCCCTCCAGCAACCCTCAGTTTGTTTCCTAAGGTTAAGAGTCTCTTATGGTTTGTCTCCTTCTCTGGTTTCATCTTGTTTCATTTTTTCCTCTCTTCCCCTATGATCCTCTGCCTTATTATTTAATTCCACATAGTGAGATCATATAATTGTCTTTCTCTGATTGATTTATTATGCTTAGCATAATACCGTCTAGTTCCATCAACGTCATTGCAAAGGGCAAGATTTCATTTTTTGATGGCCGAGTAATATTCCATTGTATATATATATAATACATTTTCTTTATCCATTCATCTATCAATGAACATCTCAGCTATTCTGGACACTGCTGCTATAAACATTGGGGTGCAGGTGCCCCTTCGGATCACTACATTTGTATCCTTGGGGTAAACACCCAGTAGTGCAATTGCTGGGTCAAAGGGTAGCTGTATTTTCAACTTTTTGAGGAACCTCCATACTGTTTTCCAGAGTGGCTGCACCAGCGTGCGTTCCCACCAACAGTGTAGGAGGGTTCCCCTTTCTCTGCAACCTCACCAAAATCTGTTGTTTCCTGACTTGTTAATTTTAACCATTCTGACTGGTGTGAGGTGGTATCTCATTGTGGTTTTGATTTGTATGTCCCTGATGCCTTGGGTAATCTGGAGCACTTTTTCATGTGTGTGTTGGCCATTTGGATGTCTTCTTTGGGGAAACGTCTGTTTGTGTCTTCTGCCCATCTCTTGATTGGATTATTTGTTCTTTCGGTGTTGAGTTTGAGATGTTCTTTATAGATTTTGGATACTAGCCCTTTATCTGGTATGTCATTTACAAATATCTTCTCCCATTCTGTCGGATGTCTTTTGGTTTGTCAACTGTTTCCTTTGCTGTACAAAAGCTTTTTATCTTGATGAAGTCCCAATAGTTCAATTTTACCTTTGTTTCCCTTGCGTTTGGAGATGTGTCTAGCAAGAAGTTGCTGTGGCCAAAGTCGAATTGCTGCCTGTGTTCTCCTCTAAAATTTTGATGAATTCCTGTCTCACATTTGGGTCTTTCATCCATTTCCAGTCTATTTTTGTGTATGGTGTAAGGAAATGGTCCAATTTCATTCTTCTGCATGTGGCTGTCCAATTTTCACAACACTATTTGTTGAACAGACTGTCTTTTATTCATTGGATATTCTTTCTTCCATTGTCGAAGACTAGTTGACCATAGAGTTGAGAGTCCATTTCTGGGTTCCCTATTCTGATCCATTGATTTATATGTCTGTCTTTGTGCCCGTAGCATACTGTCTTGATAATTACAGCTTTGTAATAGAGCTTGAAGTCTAGAATTGTGATATCACCAGTTTTGGTTTTCTTTTTTTAACATTCCTTTGACGATTCAGAGTTTTTTCTTGTTTGATGCAAATTTTAGAATTATTTGTTCCATTTCTTTGAAAAAAGTGGATGGTATTTTGATAAGGATTGCATTGAATGTGTAGATTGCTCTATGTAGCATAGACATTTTAACAATATTTGCTCTTACAATCCATCAGTGTGGATTGTTTTTCTATTTATTTGTGGCTTCCTCAATTTCTTTCATGAGTATTCTATAGTTTTCTGATACAGATCATTTGCTTCTTTGTTTAGGTTTATTCCTAGGTATCTTATGGTTTTGGGTGCAATTGTAAATGGGATTGACTCCTTAATTTCTCTTTCTTCTGTCTCATTGTTGATGTATAAAAATGCAACTGATTTCTGTGCATTCATTTTATATCCTGCCACTTTGCTGAAGTCCTGTATGAGTTCTAGCAATTTTGGGGTGGAGTCTTTCGGTTTTCCACATAGATTATCATGTCATCTGCAAAGAGTGAATGTTTGACTTCTTCTTTGCTGATTCAGAGAGAGAGAGAGAGAGAACAAGGAGGGGGAATGGCAGGCAGAGGGAGGAGAAGCACACTCTTAGCTGAGCAGGAAGACTGATGGGGGCTCAATCCCAGGACCCTGTGATCATGACCTGAGCTGAAGGCAGATGCTTAACCAACTGAACTACTCAAGCTCCCCTGAAGAGTTTTAATAAAGAAAGGATGCTGTACTTTGTCAAATGCTTTTTCTGCATCTATTGAGAGGATCATATAGTTCTTGTTCCTTCTTTTATTTATGTAGGGTATCCCATTGATTGATTTGAGGATGTTGAACCACCATTACAGCCCAGGAATAAATCTCACCTGGTTCTGGTGAATAATCCTTTCAATGTACTGTTGGATCCTATTGGCTAGTATTTTGGTGAGAATTTTGGCATCCATGTTCATCAGGGATATTGGTCAGTAATTCTCCTTTTTGGTGGGGTCTTTGTCTGGTTTTGGGATCGAGGTAATGCTTGCCTCATAGAAAGGGTTTGGAAGTTTTCTTTCCATTTCCTTTTTTGAAACAGTTTCAGAAGAATCAGTTTTAATTCTTTAAATGTTTGGAAGAATGCCATGGGAAGCCATCTGGCCCTGGGCTTTTGTTTTTTGGGAGATTTTTGATAACTGCTTCAATTTCCTTGCTGGTTATAGGTCTGTTCAGGTTTTCTATTTCTTCCTGGTTCAGTTTTGGTAGTTTATAAGTCTCTAGGAATGCATCCATTTCTTCCAGATTGCCTAATTTGTTGGCATATAGTTGCTCATAATATGTTCTTATAATTTGTATTTCTCCAGTGTTGGTCATGATCTCTCCTCTTTCATTCATCATTTTAGTTATTTTGGTCCTTTCTCTTCTTTTTTTATAAGTCTGGCCAGGGGTTTATCAATCTTATTAGTTCTTTCAAAGACCAGCTCCTAGTTTTGTTGATCTCTTCTACTGTTCTTTTCATTTCTATTTCATTTATTTCTGCTCCAGTCTATGATTTCTCTTTTCCTGCTAAGTTTAGGCTTTATTTGCTATTTTCTCCAGCTTCTTTAGGTGTAAGGTTTCGTTGTGTATTTGAGACCTTTCTTGTTTCTCAAGAAAGGCTTGTAGTGCTATATGCTTCTCTCTTAGGACCCCCTTTGCTGCAGCCCAAAGATTTTGAATAGTTGTGTTTTCATTTTTTTCCATGAATATTTAAAAATTCTTCCTTAGTTTCCTGATTGATCCATTCATTCTTCAGGAGGATGCACTTTAGCCTCCATGTATTTGAGTTCTTTCCAAATTTCCTCTTGTGATTGAGTTCCAGTTTCAAAAGATTGTGGTCCAAAAATATGCAGGGGATGATCCAAATCTTTTGGTACTGGTTGAGACATGATTTGTGACCCAGGATATAGCTCTTCTGGAGAATGTTCCATGTGCACTTTAGAAGAATGTGTATTCTGTTGCTTTAGGATGGAATGTTCTGAACATCTCTGTGAAGTCCATCTGGTCCAGTATGTCATTCAAAGCCCTTATTTCCTTGTTGATCTTTTGCTTAGATGATCTGTCCATTTCAGTGAGGGGGGTGTTAAAGTCCCCTACGATTATTGCATTATTATTGATGTGGTTCTTTGATTTTTTGTTATTAATTGGTTTATATAATTGGCTGCTCCCAAGTTCAGCATAAATATTTACAATTGTTAGATCTTGTTGGATAGACCCTTTAATTATGATATAGTGTCCTTCCTCTTATTACAGACTTTGGTTTAAAATCTAATTTGTCTGATATAATTGATTCAGTATCCATTAGCATGATAAATGGTTTTCCATTACTTTCAATCTGGAGATGTCTTTGGGCCTAAAATGAGTCTTTTGCAGAGAGCATATCGATGGGTCTTGCTTTTTTATCCAATCTGATACTTTTGTCTTTTGATTGGGGTATTTAGCCCATTTACATTCAGAGTAATTATTGAAAGATATGAATTTAGTGCCATTGTATTACCTGTAAAGTGACTGTTATTGTGTATTGTCTCTGTTCCTTTCTGGTCTATGTTACTTTGGGGCTCTCTCTTTGCTTAGAGGATCCCTTTTAATATTTGTTGTAGGGCTGTTTTGGTGATCACAAATTCTTTTATTTTCTGTTTGTCCTGGAAGCTTTTTATCACTCCTATTTTGAATGACATCCTAGCTAGATAAAGTATTTTGACTGCATATTTTTCTCATTTAGCACCCTGAATATATCATGCCAGTCCTTTCTGGCCTTATAGGTCTGTGATTAGGTCTGCTGCCAATCTAATGTTTCTACCCTTGTAGGTTACAGATCTCTCCCCAAGCTGCTTTCAGGATATTCTCTTTGTCTCTAAGATTTGTAAGTTTCACTACTATGTGTTGAAGTATTGACCTATTTTTATTGATTTTGAGGGGGATTCTCTGTGCCTCCTGGATTTTGATGCCTGTTTCCTTCCCCAGATTAGGGAAGTACTCCACTATAATTTGCTCCAATATACCTTTTGCCCCCCTCTTTCCTTCCTCTTCTTCTGGGATCCCAATTATTCTAATATTGTTTCACTTTATGGTATCACTTATCTCTTGAATTCTCCCCTCAGGATCCAGTAGTTGTTTATTTCTTTTTCTCAGCTTCATTATTCTCCATCATTTGGTCTTCTATATCACTAATTTTCTCTTCTGCCTCATTTATCCTCGCAGTTAGAGTTTCCATTTTTTTTAAAGATTTTATTTATTTATTTGACAGAGAGAGACACAGCGAGAGAGGAAACACAAGCAGGGGGAGTGGGAGAGGGAGAAGCAGTCTTCCCACGGAGCAGGGAGCCTGATGCGGGGCTCAATCCCAGGACCCTGGGATCATGACCTGAGCCAAAGGCAGCTGCTTAATGACTGAGCCACCCAGATGCCCCTAGAGTTTCCATTTTTTATTCCATCTCATTAATTGCCTTTTTGACTTCAACTTGTTAGATTTTAGTTGTTTTATTTCTCCAGAAAAGGATTCTCTCATGTCTTCTATGCTTTTTTCAAGCCCAGCTATTATCTTTGTAATTGTTATTCTGAACTTTAGTTCTGACATGTTACTAATGTCCATACTGATTAGGTCCCTGGCAGTCAGTACTACCTGTTGTTCTCTTTTTTGAGGTGAGTTTTTCCATCTTGTCATTCTGTCCAGAGAATAACAGATGAGTGAGAAAAGAAAATACTAAAATGGCAACAACAACCCCAGAGAAATATACACTAAACAAATTAGAAGAGACCCTAAACTTGGGGGGAAAAAAGAAAAAAAGAGAGAATATAATCAGACAGTTGTGGAGAATAGAGCAATACACTGGATTCTGTGTATATTTTGGTCTGTTTTTTAGAAAACTAGATCCCAAAATATTATGGAAAGGAAACCTTATATATGTATAAAAATTAAATTAAATACAATGAAAGCATAGAATGTAACTGTAAAAATGGAAATTAAAAGACAAGAAAAAAGCAAAAGAGAAAAAAATAACAACAACAACAAAAAAGGAAGGGATATAAACAGACAAGTGAACAGAACAGAGCAATACACTGTCTCCTGAGTGTATTTGGTCAGTTTGTTAGAGGAAACTACATCTCTAAATTGTAAGGAATGAAAAACATATATACAAAAATAAAATTATATACATTGAAAGGATAGAATGTAACTGTAAAGATGAAAATTTTAAAAGAATTTGACCAAACAGGGGCACCTGGGTGGCTCAGTTGGTTAAGCGACTGCCTTCGGCCCAGGTCATGATCCTGGAGTCCCAGGATCGAGTCCCGCATCGGGCTCCCTGCTCGGCAGGGAGTCTGCTTCTCCCTCTGACCCTCCTGCCTCTCATGCTCTCTGTCTCTCATTCTCTCTCTCTAAAATAAATAAAATCTTTAAATAAAAAAAAAAAAAAAGAATTTGACCAAACAAAAAAAACAAAACAAACAACCACCCCTCCAAAAAAAAGGAAGAAGAAGAAAAAAAGAGAGAGAGAATATGATGACACAGGTGAATAGAACAGAACCATACATTAGCTTTGGGGTGTATTTTGGTCTGTTAGAAGAAACTGCATCCCAAAATTTTAAAGGAAGAAAAACTTATATGTATCCAAAAATAAGATTAAATACAATGAATGTAATTGTAAAAATAAAAATTAAAAAAGACTTAAAAAAGGAGTTGATAAAGTAAGAAATTGGTTGAAAAAGGAAAGAAAAAATATTTTTAAATTTTAAAAATTAATGTTGAAAGACTAAAAATCATGGGAAAAAAAGCCATGAGTTCTATGTGTTTTATTTCCCTAGCGCTGGAGTTTTGCAGTTCTCATTGATTGGTAAACTTGGTCTTGGCTGGATGTTCTTGCTGATCTTCTGGGGGAGGGACCTGTTGCATTGATTCTCAAGTGTATTTGCCCCAGGCTGAATTGTACTGCCCCTGCCAGGGGGCCAGGCTAAATAATCTGTTCCAGTTTGCTCTATGTGGCTTTTGTTCCCTCAAGGCTTTCCATGCAGCTTTAGAGGATGAGAAGGAAAATGGCGGCCTCCCAATATCAGGCCTTGGAGCCAAAAGCTCGGGGCCCCACTCCTTAGTGAGCCCTCAGAGAAAAGCAGTCGATCTCTACTGTCTCCCTGGTCTCCAGCCACACTCTGTGCTCACCCAGCCTATGACTAAGCATTTCTATCTCAGGCACATGGCCCCATATCAAGTTTCTAAACCCTGCAGACTCCTGTGGGGTTGTCTTGCGCCACTCCTCCCAGGGGAGGAAAGGGGGCCTTGCTGGTTATGCTGGTTGTTGGACCCCTGTTCATAGAGCAATTGCCTGACTGCCACAGTTCGAGGTTTATGGCAACCCTGAGCTGAGAGCCCACTCCTGGACTCACTCTTTGCAGCCGGCTTCCCTGCTCCAATGCCTGGGAGCTCTGCCACACTTAGGCACCCCCAGTCCTCCTGTGACCCCAAGTATCCTGAGACCACACTACCCCAGCTAGGGTTCTGTCCTGACCTAGCAGCTGGAGCAACGTCCCTCACCAGAGCAGACTTCTAAAAGTTCTGTTTTTGTGCTCTGCTGCTATATCTCTTGCCGGTACCTGGCTAACAGAGGTTCCCTCCCTCCGTGGTCTATCTTTTCATATATCACCTTGGATTCACTTCTCCGCACATCCTACCTTGAAGAAAGTGCTCACTTTTCTATTTGTAGAGTTACAGCTATTCTTTTCTTCAATATCTGGTTGAGTTTGCAGGTATTCATAATTATTTGATAGCTATCTAACTAAATTCCTGGGACCAGATGAAATTAAGGTCTCCTACCCCTCCACCATCTTGGACTCTCCCTGGACATCAGTTTTAAAAATATTTTGAGGAGCACCTGAGTGGCTCAGTTGGTTGAGTGTCTACCTTTGGCTCAGGTCATGATCCTGGGGTCCTGGGATCGAGCCCCACATCATGCTCTCTGCTCAGTAAGGAGTCTGCTTCTCCCTCTCCCTCTGCCCCTCCCCCCTGCCCATGTGTTCTCTCTCAAATAAATAAATAAAATCTTAAAAAAATAAAAAATAAAGGGGCGCCTGGGTGGCTCAGTTGGTTAAGCGTCTGCCTTCGGCTCAGGTCCTGATCCCAGGGTCCTGGGATTGAGCCCCACATTGGGCTCCCTGCTCAGCAGGGAGTCTGCTTCTCCCTCTTCCTCTCCCTCTGCTTGTATTCCCTCTCTCGCTGTATCTCTCTCTGTCAAATAAATAAATAAAATCTTAAAAAATAAATAAATAAATAAAAATAAAAATAAAAAATAAAAATATTTTTAGACCACTTTCCTCAGACTAAGCAACAAGAGCTTAAATAAACAAATGGGTCTACTTCAAACTAAAAGCCTTTTGCATAGCTAAGGAAAACATCAAGAAAATTGAAAAAGGCAATCTAATGAATGGAAGAAGATATCTGTTAATCACATATCTGATAAGATGTTACTATAAAAAATTTTAAAGTACTCACACAACTTAATATAAGAAAGCAATTCAACTAACAAATGGGTAGTAGATTTTTTTTGTAGTTTCAAGTTTTTATTTAAATTCCAATTAGTTAACATACTATGTAATACTAGTTTTAAGTGTAGAATTTAGTGATTCATCACTTACATACAACACTCAGTGCTCATCACAAGTGCCCTCCTTAATACCCATCACCTATTTAAATCATCCCCCATCCACCTCCCCTCCAGCAGCCCTCAGTTTGTTCTCTATAGTAGTTAAGAGTCTGTTTCTTGATTTGCCTCTCTCTCTTTTTACCCCTATTTTCAATTTGTTTTGGTTCTTAAATTCCACATATGAGTGAAGTCATATGGTATTAATATTTCTCTGGCTGACTTATTGCACTTAGCATAATACTCTCTAGCTCCATCCATGTCATTGCAAATGGCAAGATTTCATTCTTTTTGATGGCTGAGTAATATTCCATTGTATATATGTTAATACAATATGTTAATATGTATATTTGTTAATATAATACTTCTTAGTCAATGAACATTTGGCCTCTTTCTATAATTTGGCTATTGTTCATAATGCTGATATAAACATCCAGGTGCCCATATCCCTTCAAATCAGTATTTATGTATCCTTTGGGTAAATACTTAGTAGTGCAATTGATGGATTATAGGGTAGTTCTCTTTTTAACTTTTTGAGGGACCTCCATACTGTTTTCTAGAGTTACTGCACCAGTTTGCATTCCTACCAACAGTATAAGAGGGTTCCCTTTTATCTGCATCCTCACCAGCACCTGTTGTTTCCTTTGTTGTTAATTTTAGCCTTTCTGACAGATATGAGGTGATATCTCATTGTATTTTTGATTTGCATTTCCCTGATGATGAGTGAGTTGAACATCTTTCCATGTGTCTGTTAACCATCTGTATGTCCTCTTTGGAAATATGTCCATTCATGTCTTCTGTCCATTTTTTTAATTGGATAATTTGGTTTTGGAATGTGGAGTTTAAGTTCTTTATATAATTTTTATACTACCCCTTTATCTGATATGTCATTTGCAAATATCTTCTCCCATTCCATAGGTTGGCTTTTAGTTTTGTTGATTGTTTCCTTCACGGTGCAGAAGTTTTTTATCTTGATGAAGAACAAATAGTTCATTTTTCCTTTTGCTTCCCTTGCCTCAGGAGATGTCTCTAGTAAGAAGTTGCTGTTGTCCAAATCAAAGTGGCTACTGTCTGTATTCTCTAGGATTTTGATGGTTTCCTGTCTCACATTTAGGTCTTTCATCCATTTTGAATTTATTTTTGTGTATGGTGTAAGAAAGTGGTCCATTTTCATTCTTCAGCATGTTGATGTCCAGTTTTCACAAGAAAAATGGGTAGTAGTTTTGAATAGATATTTTTCCATAGAGGCATACAAATGGCTGACAGGCACCTGAAAAGATGCTCAACATCACTGCTCACCAAGGGAATAAAAATCAAAACAACAATATCACCTCATAGTTGTCAAATCCCTTATTATTAAAAAAATAGCAAGTTTTGGTGAGGATGTTGAGAAAGGAAACTGTCATGCACTGTTGATGGAAATGTGAATTCATGCAGCCAATATGGAAAACAATATGGAGGTTCCTCAAATAGAACTACCATAAGATCCAGAAATTCCACTTTAAAAAATTTATCCAAAGAAAACAAAATAGCAGTTCAGTTAGAAATATGCCCCCTTATGCTCAATGAAGAATATTTACAATGCCAAAGATATGGAAGCAACATAAGTGTCCATAAATGGATAATAAAGATGTGATATACATATAAATGAAATATTACCTAGCCATAAAAAGCATGAAATCTTGCCATTTGCAATAACATAAATGAATATGATATGTAAAATAAGTCAACAGAGAAAGAGAAATGCCATATGAATTTACTTATGTGAGAAATCTAAAAAACAAAAGACATGAGCAAACAAAACAGATAGAGACTCATAGATACAGAGAACAAAATAGTGATTGCCAGAAGAGAGAAAAGTAGAGGAATGGGTGAAATAGGTAAAGGGAATTAAGAGGTACAAACTTCTAGATGGTTGTTGTTTTTTAAGATTTTATTTGTTTATTTGACAGAGAGAGCACACAAGCAGGGGGAGCAGCAGGCTGAGTGACGACCCCAATGTGGAATTTGATCCCAGGACCCCAGGATCATGACCTGAACTGAAGGCAGACACTTAACCGACTGGCATCCCTAAACTTCTGGTGTTAAAATAAATAAGTTGCAAAGATGTGCAGCATAAAGAATTATATCATTAATATTGTAACATCTTTGTATAGTGATAGATGATAAGTAGATGTACCGGGGGATCATTTTGTAATGTTTAAAAATATAGAATCACTACAATGTATACCTGAAACAGGTAAGAAATTGTATGTCAATTGTACTTTAATGTTAAAAAGTGAAGATACCTTAAAGAATACTTGCAGAAAATATCAAGCAGAAAAAGAAAAATGGGGGGTGCCTGCGTGGCTCAGTCGGTTAAGTGGCGGCCTTCAGCTCAGGTCATGGTCCTGGGGCCCTAGGATCAAGCCCCACATCAGGCTCCTTGCTCAGTGGGGAGCCTGCTTCTCCCCTGCCTGCTGTCCCCGCTGTTTGTGCTCGCTTTCTCTTTCTGTGTCAAATAAATAAAATCTTTAAAAAAAAAAAAAAAGAAAAGAAAAGAAAGGGAGAATATGAAGCAGAAAATTATCCCCATTACAAGGGTACCAGAAAAAAAAGTGAGATAAGAAGAGGCAGGAAATTTATTCATATAAATAATAGCTGAAACTTACCTAATCTAGGGAAGGAAACTGACATTCTAGTCCAGGAAACCCAGAGAGTTCCAAATAAATTAAATCCAAGGAAATATACACCCTGACACATAATTAAAATGTCAAATGTTGGTTGGGGAGCAGTTAAGATGTTGGAGGAGTAGGGGGACCCTAAGTTTGCCTCATCCCTCCAACACAGCTAGATAAATATCAAATCATTCTGAACACCCAAGATATCAATCTGAGGACTGAGAGAACAGAACTGCAGGTCTAAAAGTAGAAAAAATGGCCACCTCATGGAAAGTAAGAGCTGTGGAGAGTTGATTTGGGGGAGAAAAGAACTGTGGGTGCTGTGTAGGGGAAGGTGCCCTGATTATGGAGGGAAGAAAGAGAGAGAGGGAGAGAGAAAGAGTGAAGCAGTAGGCAGGTGATTGCACAAGAAAATATCTTCCCCAAAACCATTGACTGGGAAAAGGAGAGAGGCTGACTACTCCAAGTTATAAACAGTGGAGTGTAAAGTCTGATTTTTTGGAATTCCACACCATTGCCGGAGTCATGCCTGGCAGGCTAAGCACTGCTCCTGTGGGGAAGGAGGGTGGAGACCCAGAAGGGGGCAGTATGGTTTGAGGATCCCCTGAGTTGTACAGGGAGAAAGAGCTCCCTTTCTTAGAGTGCATTTGGGAGTGGTGGCATGGCCTCAGTGGGGAGAAAAGAACTGACAGTGCCAAAGTGTGGCCCTATTCCCTAGCATAGGAACAAAGACACCAGCTGAGGGCAGCATACCTTGGTGCCAGCTTTTTGCTGTGTTTCACCATAAACTCTGAACCACTGCAAGGTCCTGCAACCACCTTTATGGGACAAACAAGTAAATGGCAAAAGCACAGAGAGACCCTCCCCCAGAGGATCAATGAGGGTCTGTGCTATGTGTGTCCATAAAATTTGGAGTTTTGAAACACAGCCTCATACCTAAGATAAAACACAAAAGTACTGTGCTGCCTAGGAGGCAGACAGCTCAGACATACACAGGGTGAAGTCAGGGATCTCACGGAAGTCGGGGACACAAGAAGGGTGACGGTTCATTCTTCTGGGAGGGCTTCCTGAAGAGTGATGGGGGCCTGACTGACTTCAGTGAGCAGCACAGCGTCCCCCAATGGAGACTGAAGCCATTTACACCAAACCCTGCCCCCCCTTCACCCTCCAGGTGAATCTCCAGAGGGCAAGTCGACCTGAGAATCAGTACAGCAAACCCCTCCCAAAGAAGACCAGCACAAACCCCTCGCATGCACCAAGTCTACTGATCATAGGGACCTGCAAAGCTCTAGGGGAAATAGGATCTACCTTCTTTTTCTTTCTTTTCTTTCTTTCTTTCTTTCTTTCTTTCTTTCTTTCTTTCTTTCTTTTTCTTTCTTTCTTTTCTTCTTTCTTTCTTTCTTCTTCTTTCTTTCTTTCTTCTTCCTTTCTTCCTTTCTTTTTTTCTTTTTTTATCTAGCTTCTTTTAACAAGGAGACCAAAACACACCTAGTTAAAATGTACTACACAGTGGACAAAGTTCAAACACCCCCCGACTGCAGGCAAGGAGAAACTCTGAAGAGGACTGACCTGACAGGAGCCAAAACACAACAACAGAGTGCATATAGAACCACCCCCCTTTTTTTGGACCTCTTCTTAATATAGCCATTACTCTTAAGAGCAGGAATATAAAAGCCTTCCTTAAAAATCACACACACACACAAAACAAAACAAAAAAACAGTGATCTAGACAAAAGGACAAAACAGAGGAATTCACCCCAAAAGAAAGAACAGGGAGAAGTAACAGCCAGGGATTTAATCAATAGAGATAATAGTAAGATGTCAGAAATAGAATTTAAAACAACAATGGTAAGGATACTAGCTGGGCTTTAAAAGAGCATAGAAAACACTAGAGAATCCCTTACTGCAGAGATAGTAGAACTAAAAACTAGTTAGGCCAAATTTTAAAATGCTATAATTGAGATGCAAAACCAAATGGATGCCATGACAAGAGGGATGGACAAAGCAGAGGAATGAACAGTGATATAGAAGATAAAATTATGGAAAAAGTGAAACAGAAAAGGGAAAGAAAACTATTAGATCACAAAGGTAGACTTAGGGAACTCATTGACTGCTTAAAGCATAATGATATTCAAAGCATAGGAGTCCCAGAAGGAGAGAGAGAAATGGGGACAGAAGGATTAAGAAATTATAGTTGAAAACTTCCCTAATCTGAACAAGAACACAGACATCAAAATCCAACAAGCACAGACAAATTCCATTAAGTTTAACAAAAGCCAGCCATCACCAAGACATATTATAGTCAAATTCACAAAGTACACAGGACAAGAAAAGAATCCTGAGAGCAGCAAAGGATAAAAAAGTCCTTAACCTGCAAGGGAAGATATTTCAAGTTCACAGCACATTCTATTAACAGAAACTTGACAGGTCAGAAGAAAGTGGCATGATATTTTCAGCATACTGAATGGGAAAAATATGCAGCCAAGAGAACATTAGATAGGAATAGGAGAGATAAAGAGTTTCCCAGACAAACTAAAACTAAATGAGTTCATGACCACTAAACCAGCCCTGCGAGAAATATTAAAGGAGTCTCTTTGAGTGGGGGAAAAAGACCAAAATCTACAAAGACTAGAAAGGAACAGAGAACATCACCAGAAACAATAACTTTACAGGTAACACAATGGGACAATTCATATCTACCAATAATTACTTTGAATGTAAATGGACTAAATGCTCCAATCAAAAGGCACAGTGTGTCAGAATGGATAAAAAAAAAAACAAACACACAAGACCCATCTATATGCTGCCTACAAGAGACTCATTTGACACCTAAAGACACCTGCAGATAGAAAGTGAGGAGAAGGAGAACCATCTATCATGGAAATGGATTTCAAAAGATAGCCCGAGTAGCTATCCTTATATCAGACAAACTAGATTTCAGACCAAAGAGTGTAACAAGAGTTGAAGAAAGACATTATATCATAATTAAAGGTTTATCCAGCAAGAAGATTTAACAATTGTAAATATTTATGCTCCCAACCTGGGAGCACTCAAATATATAAAACAATTAATAATAAGCATGGAGAAACTCATAGATAATAATACATAATAGTAGGGGACATTAAGACCCCACTTACAGGAATGGACAGAACATCTAAGTAGGAAATCAACAAGGAAACAATGACTTTGAATGACACACTGAATCAGATGGTCTTAATAGATATATTCAGAACATTTCATCCTAAAGCAGCAGAAAACACATGCCTTTTGAGTGTATATGGAACATTCTTCAGAATAGATTACATACTGGGTCACAAATCAGCCCTCAACAAGTACAAAAAGATCAAGATTGTACCATGCATATTTTCAGACCTATGAAACTTGAAATCAACCACAAGAAAAAATTTGGAAAGACCTCAGAAAAATAGAGGTTAAAGAACATCATACTGGGAATGAATGGGTTAACCAGGAAATTAAAGAAGAAATTTAAAAAAAATACATGGAAACAAATGAAAATGAAAACATGACAGTCCAAAACCTTTGGGGTGCAGAAATGGCAGTCCTAAGAGAGAAATATATTGCAATACAGGCCTACCTCAAGAAGCAGCAAAAGTCTCAAATACGCAACCTAACCTTACACCTAAAGGGGCTAGAAAGGGAACAACAAATAAAGCCTAAAGCCAGCAGAAGAAGGGAAATAATAAATATTAGAGCAGAAATCAATGATATAGAAATTAAGAAAAAAAAACAGATCAACAAAACTAAGAACTGGTTCTTCAAAAGAATTAATAAAATTGATAACCACCTAGCCAGACTTATCAAAATGAAAAGAGAAAAGACCCAAATAGACAAAATCATGAATTAAAGAGGAGAGATCACAACTGACACCAGAGAAATACAATTATAAGAGAATACTACAAAAAATTTTATGTCAACAAACTGGACAATCTGGAAGAAAGGGACAAATTCCTAGAAACTTAAAAACTACCAAAACTGAAAAAGAAAGAAATACAGAATTTGAAAAGACCCATAACCAGCAAAGAAATTGAATCAGTGATAAAAATCTCCCAACAAAAAAAATGTTCTGGGCAAGATGACTTCCCAGGGGAATTCTACCAGACATTTCAAGAAGAGCTAATACCTATTCTTCTAAAATTGTTTCAAAAAGATTGAAATGGAAGGAAAACTTCCAAACTCATTCTATGCAGCCAGAATTACCTTGATTCTAAAACCAGAAAATACCCCACCAAAAAGGAGAATTATAGGCCAATATTCCTGATGAACATAAATGGAAAAATTCTCAATAAAACACTACCAAATCGAATGCAACAGTACATTAAAAGAAGTATTCACCATGATCAAGTGGGGTTTATTCCTGGGCTGCAGGGGTGGTTCAATATTCTCAAATCAATCAACGTGATACACCACAGTAATAAAAGAAAGGTTAAGAAGCATATGATCCTGTCAATGGATGCAGAAAAAGCATTTGACAAAATACAGCATCGATTCTTGATAAAAACCCTCAACAAAGTAGGGATAGATGGAAAATACCTCATAAAGGCCATATACAAAAGACCCACAGCTAATATCTTCAGTGCGGAAAAACTGAGAGCCTTTCCCCTAAGGTCAGGAACAAGACAAGGATATCCACTCACACCATTATTATTTAACACAGAATTGGAAGTCTTAGCCTCAGCAATTAGACAACAAAAAGAAATAAAACACATACTATTTACAGATGACATGATACTCTATGTAGAAAACCTGAAAGGCTCCACCAAAATATTGATAGAACTAATACATGAATTCAACAAAGTTGCAGTATATAAAATCAATATGCAGAAATGCACTGCATTTCTATACACCAATAATAAAGAAGCAGAAAAAGATATCAAGGAATCAGTCCCATTTGCAATTGCACCAAAAACAGTAAGAGTCCTAGGAATAAACCCAACAAAAGAGGTAAAAGATCTGTACCCTGAAAACTATAGAGGACTTAGGAAAGAAAGTGAAGAGGACACAAAGATATGGACAAGAATTCCATGCTCATGGATTGGAAGAACAAACATCATTAAAATCTCTATACCCCCAAAGCAATCTACACATTCAATGCAACCCTTATCAAAATATCACCAGCATTTTTCACAGAGCTAGAATAAACAATACTAAAATTTGTATTGAACAACATGTAAAGACCCTGAATAGCCAAAACAATCCTGAGAAAGAAAACAGAACTGGAGGCCTCCAGATTTCAAGCTATTTTACAAAGTTGTGGTCATCAAAACAGTATGGTACTGGCACAAAAATAGACACTGAGAATAGTGGAACAGAATAGAGAACCCAGAAATGAACCCACAATTCTATGGTCAACTAATCTTCAAGAAAGCAATAAAGAATATCCAGTGGAAAAAAAGGACAGTCTCTTCAACAAGTGGTGCTGGGAAAACTGGACAGCCACATGCAGAAGAATGAAATTAGACCACTTTCATACACCACACGCAAAAGTAAATTCAAAATGGATGAAAGACCTTAATGTGAGACAGGAAGTCATCAAAATCCTAGAGAACACAGACAGAAACCTCTTCAACCTTGGCCATAACAACTTATTACTAGATACGTGTCTGGAGGCAATGAAGACAAAAGCAACACTGAACTATTGAGACTTCATTAAGATAAAAGGCTTCTACACAGCTAAGGAAACAATCAACAAAACTAAAAGGCAACCTACAGAATGGGAGGACATTTGCAAGTGACTTATCTAATAAAGGGTTAGTATCCAAAATCTATAAAGAACTTATCAAACTCAACACCTCCAAAACAAATAATCCAGTTAAGGAATGGGAAGAAGACAAGAATAAACACTTTTCCAAAGAAGACATCCAGATGATTAACAGACACATGAATAGATGCTCAACGTCACTATCATCAGGGAAATACAAATCAAAACCACAATGTGATACCACCACACCTGTCAGAATGGCTAAAATTAACCACACAAGAAACAATAGGTGTTGGGGAGGATGTGGAGATAAGAGAACCCTCTTGCATTGTTAGTGGAAATGCAAACTGTTGTAGCCACTCTGGAGAACAGCAGGAGGTTCCTCAAAAAGTTAAGAGAACTATGCTATGACCCAGCAATTGCACTACTAAGCATTTACCCAAAGGATACAAAAATACAGATTTGGAGGGGTACATGCACCCCAATGTTTGTAGCAGCATTATGAACAATAGCAAAACTATGGAGAGAGCCTAAATCTCCATTGCCTGATGAATGGCTAAAGAAGATGTGTTTTATATATATATAAACCATCAAAGAGAATGAAATCTTGCCATTTGCAATGACATGGATGTAACTACAGTGTAATATGCTAAGTGAAATAAGTCAGTCAGAGAAAGACAAATACCATGTGGTCTCACTCATATGTGGAATTTAAGAAAGAAAACAGATGAACATATGGGAAGGGGGAAAAAAGGAGAGAGAGAAACAAACCATAAGAAACTCTTAATGATAGGGAACACACTGAGGGTTGATGGAGGGAGGTGGGTGGGTGATGGGCTAGAATAGTGATGGGTATTAAAGAGGGCACTTTTTTGATGAGCACTGGGTGTTGTATGTAAGTGATTAATCACTGAATTCTACTCCAGAAAGCAATATTGCATGGTATATTAACTAAAATTTTTAAAAATGTTTAATTTATCCTATATAAGTATTGCTATTCCAGCCCTTTTGACATCTGCATGATAAATGTTTCTCCATTCCCTCACTTTCAATCTGCAGGTGTCCATAGGTCTACAATGAGTCTCTTGTAGGCAGCATATAGATGAGTCTTGTTTTTTAATCTATTCTGACACCCTATATCTTTTGATTGGATCATTTAGTCCATTTACATTCATAGTAATTATTTATAGATATATATTTAGTGTCATTGTTTTATTTGTTTTGTCATTGCTCTGGAGATTTTCTCTGGTTCTTTCTTGTCTTTGTGACTTTTGGTCTTTCTTTTGCACTCAAAAAGTACCCTTTAATATTTCTTGGAAGGCTGGTTTACTGCTCATGGACTCCTTTAGTTTTTGTTTATCTGGGTACCTCTTTATCTCTCCTTCTATTCTGAATGATAGCCTTGCTGGATAGAATATTCTCACCTGTAGATTTTGCCATTCAGCACTATGAATATATCATGCACTCCCTCTGTCTTGCCACGTTTCTGTTGAGAAATCTCCAGCAAGCCTTATGAGCTTTCCCTTTTAATTTAACAACTTCTTTTGTCTTGCTACATTTAAGATTTTTCCTTTATCACTATATTTTGCAACATAAATTATAATATGTATTGGTGTTGGCCTGCTTTTGTTGATTTTGATGGGAGTTCTCTGTGTCTCCTGGATATGAATGTCTATTTCCTTTCCCAGATTAGGGAAGTTTTCAGATTTTATTTGTTCAAATAAATGTTCTGCCCCTTTATCTATCTCTTCTCCTAATGGGACTCCTATAATACGAATGTTATGATTGATGGAATCACTGAATGCCCTAAGTCTATTCTCATGTTGCATAATTCTTTCTCTCTTTTGTTGAGCTTCATTATTTTCCATTATTTTTTAAATTATTATTATGTTCAATTAGCCAACATAGTACATCATTAGTTTTTGATGTAGTGTTCAGTGATTCATTAGTTGTGTATAACCCAGTGCTCATCACAACACGTGTCCTCCTTAATACCCATCACCCAGTTACCCCATCCCCACAACCTCCTCCCTTTTGTAACCCTCAGTTTGTTTTCTGGAGTCCAGAGTCTCTCATGGTTTGTCTCATTCTCTGATTTCTTCCCATTCACTTTTCCCTCCCTTCCCCTATGGTCCTCTGCACTATTCCTTATGTTCTACATAGAAGTGAAACCATATGATAATTGTCTTTCTCTGTTTGACTTATTTCACTTATTATAATCCCCTCCAGTTCCATCCATGTCGATACAAATTGTAGGTATTCATCCTTTCTGATGGCTGAGTAATATTCCATTGTATATATGAGCCACATCTTCTTTATCCATTCATCTGTTAATGGACATCTCTGCTCCTTCCACAGTTTGGTTGTTGTGGAGATTGCTGCTATGAACATTGGGGTACAGGTGCCCATTCTTTTCACTACATCTGTATCTTTGGGGTAAATACCCAGTAGTGCAATTGCTGGGTCATAGGGTAGCTCTATTTTTAACATCTTGAGGAACCTCCATACTGTTTTCCAGAGTGGCTGTACCAGCTTACATTCCTACCAACAGTGTAAGAGGATTCCCCTTTCTCCACATCCTTGCCAACATGTGTTGTTCCCTGTCTTGTTAATTTTTGCCATGCTAATTGGTGTAAGGTGGTATCTCATTTTGGGTTTGATTTGTATTTCTCTGATGGCTAGTGATGTTGAACATGTTTTCATGTGTCTGTTAGCCATTTGTATATCTCCTTTGGAGAAGTGTCTGTTCACTTCCCCTGTCCATTTCTTGACTGGATTATTTATTTTTTGGGTGTTGAGTTTGAGAAGTTCTTTATACATCTTGGATACCAGCCCTTTATCTGTAGTGTCTTTTGCAAATATCTTCTCCCATTCTGTGGGTTGCCTCTTAGTTTTGTTGACTGTTTCCTTTGCTGTGCAGAAGCTTTTTATCTTGAGGAAGTCCCAAAAGTTCATTTTTGCTTTTGTTTCCCTTGCCTTTAAAGATGTCTTGCAAGAATTTGCTGTGGCCGATGTTGAAGAGGTTACTGCCTATGTTCTCCTCTAGGATTTTGATGGATTCCTGTCTCACATTGAGGTCTTTCATCCATTTAGAGTTTATCTTTGTGTATGGTGTAAAAGAATGGTCCAGTTTCATTCTTTTTATTTTGTCTCCCAGGTCACTAATTCGTTCTTCTGCTTCTTACCACCTGCTGTTCATTGCATGAAGCCTGTTTCCAATCTCATTTATCGTGTTCTTCATTTCTGACTGATACTTTTCTAACTGTTTTATCTTTGTGTTAAGGGTCTCCTTGATGTATTCAATTCTTTTCTCAAGCCCAGTGAGTATTTTATGATTATTGCTTTAAATTCTCCATTTGGCATGTTACTTATATCTGTTTCACTAAAATCTCTCATCCTAGTCTTATCTTGTTCTTTAATTTGGGATAAATTCCTCTTTCTTGGCATTTTGTCTGTGACTCTGCTTTCTCTGCTCTACAAAATCTAGTGGAGCAGTATCCTGCTTCTGAATATAATGGCCTTATGAAGAAGAGGTCAGGTAATGTCCAGGGCCTGATGCTTCAGAGAGTGTCTCTGGTGTGTGCTGTGTGCAGTCTCCTGTTGTGTTGTGGGTGCTCTATTCTTCAGACTAGCTTTCTGCAGAGGCTCTCCTTGCCTGCTGTGGGAAGCATTTGGTTCCTGGTCTTAATGTCCAGTGTTTTAACTAGGTGTGCTTTGGTTTCCTTGTGAAATGAGGCCTCTGGGGCAGGGACCCACTGTGCTGGGACCAAGGCAAGTTTGACTGAGAAGGGCAGTCCTGCCAAAGCACAGGAGTTTGTTTTATGTAAGCAAGTTAGTCAGCCAGTGTCAGCACTGAGCTGAGTCTCTCAGGTGGCTCTGTGTTTATCCTGAGGGGCATGGGAGGTAAATGGCTCCAGCCAGCTCCTTTGTTCCCAGTGAGGTCTCTGTGAATGCTGCCTCTCAGGGATTTGCTCCAGGAAGAGTGAATAATCTCCCCACTCTGTGCCCCAAGCATTTTCCAGGTCACTGTTTCCATGCAGTCTACAGCCTCCCCTCCCCCCCGCTTGTTTGCCTACCTTCTCTTCAGGAGTAGTGCAGTGCCTTCCACGCTGTGTCACAGCCAAACCCACTGACATTAAAACTCCAGACTTTAAGCTGTGCTGGTTGCAAGAACTGAGAAATTCAGCCCCTCTCATTTTCCAAGCCAATGGCTTTGGGGAAACAATTCTCCTTGGGCATTCCCCTATGTGCTCCTCTCTCTCTCCATCTCTTCTCTGCACTATGGCTCCCTCCCCTCCACAGCTCCAGTGATCTGTTTCTCCCCTAAACCATGTCTCCACACTTCCTACCTTCTTCAATATGGTCTCTTCTCCCCCTTTAGTTGTGGAGTTTTTTCTGTGTCTTCAGGTCAATTTCTGGGATATTTTGGATTATTTGCTCGTTACCTAGTTGTGTTCATGGGACAAGATGAGCCTAGGGTCCTCCTACTTCACCACCATCTTTCCTAGTCCTCCTTGGTCATGGGTCTTTCTGTGCAGCAGGCATCCTGGCAGGACAGCTAAAGCTGAAGTGGATCTTGGCTGAGGTGTCCCAGTTCTGTGCACAGAGGACACCATAGCAGGACAGCTGAAGTTGTAATGGGTGCAAGCCTGCATGTCCTAGGGTGCTCTGTGCAGGGATGGCTAGAGCTGAGGCAGTGTGTAGGACTGGAGGTCACTGGGCTCATTGTGCAGAAGGTGCCCTCACAGGATGGCTGAAACTAAAGTGGATGCAAGCTGGGGTTTTCTAAGACTCTACATACAGAAGGAGGTGTGGTGGGAAGGGTGGCTAGAGCTGAGATGGGGTACAGTCCAGGGGGTTCCAAGCAAGGGTGACTAGTTAATATAGGATTGGACTGGTGTGGTCCCTGAGTTGTCCATGCAAAATGTGTTCTAGCAGGACAGTAGATGTTGTAGTGGTTAGAAGCTGGCTTGTCCTGGAACTCTCCACACTGAGGGTGACCTGGTGGTAAAGCTGAAGCTGAACTGGATGAAAGTGCAGGTGCCTCAGGATACTCATCAGGGGGTTCCCTGGCCAGGTGACTCGAGCCAGGGCTGATATGGTCAGGGATGTCTGGGGTGCTCCATACAAGGAGGCACCCCTGGTGGGGTGGTTGAATATGAAGCAGACATTATCTGGGAGGTTCTGGAGCACTATATACTGGGGGTGCCCCAGCAAACCATCTGAGGCAAAAGTGATATGGGCCCAAAGTGTTCCAGAGTGCTTCATGCCGGTGCTACCTTGGTGCAAAGGCTAGAGCTGTAGGGAGCACTAACCAGTGGTGTCTCATTGTGCACCACCTTGTGGCCATTTTGGTAGGATGGCTGAGGCTAGTATAGGTTATGGGTCAGGGCTCACTGAGACTAGTTAAGTACCCAAAATGTGCACTGGTCTGTGCTTTCTAGGTGGTGAAGGAGTGTAAACTGTGTCTTTCAGCTCCTCCCATCAGAAGAGAGTTCTAGCAGCTTCCTCATAATTTGGTGGAGTTGTAGGACTGGCTCTTTTATACGATAGTTGCTCTTTTAATCCATGCCTTTTTTATATGCCCTAGGGCACCAGGATTGTGGGGACCAGGTGTTTGCTGAGGTGGCAGGCCAGCATGGCATCTACTCTGCTCTGGTCTTCACTTTCAAGGTAGAAGGGAGGTATAAATGATGTCATTCTCTAGACTAATATTAGTTTCAGGTGTACAATATACTGATTCAACAATTCCATACATCACTCAGTGCTCATCATGGCAAGTGCACTCCTTAATTCCCATCACCTATTTTAACCCATTTTCCCTCTGGTAACCATCAGTTTGTTCTCTAGTTAAGAATATGTTTCTTGGTTTGCCTCACTCTCTTTTTTTCCATTTGCTTGCTTGTTTTGTTTCTTAAATTCCCATATGAGTGAAATCATATGTTATTTGTCTTTCTCTGACTGACTTATTTCACTTAGCATTGTACTTTCTAGCTCCATCCACATCATTGCAAATGGCAATATTTCATTTTTTATGGCTGAATAATATTCCTGTGTGTGTGTGTGTGTGTGTGTGTGTGTGTGTGTGTGTGTAGCAGTTCACTTGGACTGCTTCCATAATTTGGCTATTGTAAATCATGCTGCTATAAACATAGGGGTGCATGTATCCCTTTGAATTAGGGTTTTTGTATTTTTTTTGGTAAATACCCAGTAGTGCAATTACAGGATCATAGGGTAGTTCTATTTTAAATATTTTTAGGAACTTCCATACTGTTTTCCACAGTGGCTGTACCAGTTTACATTTCCACCAACAGGGCACTAGTGTTCCTTTTTCTCCACATCCTCGCCAACACATATTGTTGCTTGTGGTTTTGATATTAGTCATTTTGACAGGTGTGAGTTGATATCTCACTATAGTTTTGATGGAAAATGATGATGAACATCTTTTCATGTGTCTGTGGGCCATCTTTGTGTCTTCTTTGGAGAAGGGTCTGTTCGTGTCCTCTGCCCATTTTTAAAATCAGATTGTTTGTCTTTTGGGTGTTGATTTGTATAAGTTCTTTATATATTTTGGATGGTAACCCTTTATCAGGTATGTCATTTGCAAATA
Source organism: Leptonychotes weddellii (assembly GCF_054177405.1). Lineage (NCBI taxonomy): Eukaryota > Metazoa > Chordata > Mammalia > Carnivora > Phocidae > Leptonychotes > Leptonychotes weddellii. Next base: position 62,091,776 of record NC_138385.1, read on the forward strand.
TCTTCTCCCAGTCAGTAGGTTGCCTTTTAGTTTGTTGACTGTTTCCTTCACGGTGCAGAAGCTTTTTATTTTGATGTAGTCTCAATAGTTTATTTTTGTTTTTGTTTCCCTTGCCTCTAGAGACATATCTAGAAAAAAGTTGTTAAGGCCAATGTCAAAGAAGTTACTGCCTTTGTTCTCTTCTAAGATTTTTATGGTCTTATTTCTTACACTAAGTCTTAATCCACTTTGGATTTATTTTTGTGTATGGTGTAAAAAAGTGGTCCAGTTTCATTCTTTTGCACATGGCTGTCCAGTTTTCCCAACATCATTTGTTGAAGAGACTGTCCTTTCCCCACTGAATATTCTTTCCAGCGTTGTTGATTAATTGATCATATAATGTGGGTTTATTTCTGGGTTTTCTATTCTGTTCCATTGATCTATGTGTCTATTTTTGTGTCAGCACCATAGTGTTTTGATCACTACAGCTTTATAATATAGCTTGATGTCAGAATTGAAATGTGTCCAGATTTGCTTCTTTTTCAGGATTGTTTAGCCTATTCAGGGTCTTTTGTGGTTTCATACAAATTTTAGGATTGTTTGTTCTCCCTCTGTGAAAAGTACTGTTGGTATTTTGATAAGGATTGCATTAAATGTCTAGATTGCTTTGGGTAAGTATAGACATTTTCACAATACTTCTTCCAATCTATGAGCGTGAAATGTCTTTCCACTTATTTTTGTCATTGTGAACATATTTCATCAGTGTTTTATAGTTTTCAGAGTACAGGTCTTTCACTTTTTAGTTAGGTTGTTTTCCTAGGTATCTTATAATTTTTGTACAATTTAAATGGGATTGATTCTTTGATTTCTCTTTCTGTTGCTTCATTGTTGGTGAATAGAAATGCAACAGATTACTATATATTGATTTTGTATCCTGAAACATTACTGAATTCATTTATTAGTTCTAGCAATTTTTTGGTGGAGTCTTTTGAGTTTTATATAGAGAGAATCATGACATCTGTAAATGGTGACCTTTTTCCTTCTTTACAAATTTGTATGCTTTTTATTTCTTTTTGTTGTCTGACTGTTTTGGCTAGGACTTCCATTACTATGTTCACTAAAGGTGGTAAGAGAAGATATCCTTGTCTTTTTCCTGAGCTTAGGGAAAAATTTTTGCTCTCCGTTTTTCTCCATTAAGGATGATGTTAGCTGTGGGTTTTTCAATTATTTTGTTGAAATATGTTCCCTCTAAACCTATTTTGTAGAAGTTTTTCATCATGAACTGATGTTGTACTTTGTCAAATGTTTTTACTGTGTCTATTGGAATGGTCATATGGTTTTTATCCTTTCTCTTATTGATGTGTTGTATTACATTGATTAATTTACAAATATTGAACAATGCTTGCAACCCATGAATAAATCCCACTTGCTCATGATGAATGATTTTTTAAATGTCTTGTTGGAATCAGTTTGCTAGTATCTTGTTGAGGATTTTTACATCAATGTTCATTGGGGATATTGGCCTGTAGTTCTTGTTTTTATTTGTGCCTTTATCTGGTTTTGGTGTCAGGGTAATGCTGGCCTCATAGAATGAATTTGGAAGTTTTTATTCCTTTTCTAGGTTTTGGAATAACTTGAGAAGAATAGGTTTTAACTCTTCTTTAAATGTTTCGTAGATTTCACCTGTGAAACCATCTGGTCTGGACTTTTGTTTGTTGGGAGTTTTTTCATTACAGAATCAATTTCTTTGTTCTCTATTGGCCTGTTCAAATGCATTTCAAGGAATTTTTCCATTTCTACCTGGTTTTTCAATTTGTTGGCATATAGTTTTTCATAATATTCTCTAATAATTGGTTGTATTTCTTTAGTGTTGGTTTTTATTTCTCCTCTCTCATTTATGATTTTCTTTCTTTGAGTCTTCTCTTTTTGACTTGATAAGTCTGGCTAGATGGTCATCAATTTTATTGATTTTTTTCAAAGAATCATCTCCTGGTTTCATTGACCTATTCTATTGTGTTTTTTTGTTTGTTTGTTTTTTAGTTTCCATATCATTTATTTCTTTTTTTTTTATTCTTATGTTAATCCCCTACATTACATCATTAGTTTTAGATGTAGTGTTCCATGATTCATTGTTTGTGCATAACACCCAGTGCTCCATGCAGAATGTGCCCTCCTCAATACCCACCACCAGGCTAACCC
>NC_138385.1:62094453-62204348 GCF_054177405.1 Leptonychotes weddellii
TAAAACCAAATACCAAGTACTTTAAGAATGAACTGTATGACCTATAGTGACAGGTGACATCACTAATACTGAAAGCTTCTTACAATAATGTTTCTGGCAAAATATTATTTTATAATATAGTATATGCTTCCCAGGTGTGGGGATGGTAAGGAAATGAGGCCAAAATGATCCTGCCTCAAAACTAATATCTTCTAAGGGTGCATTAGCAAGAAACACAGAAATCAATATTGAATTAGATGCCACCAGAATATATAATACTGGTAGAAAAAAAAGAGCACACATGAAACAGAGAAGAGGAGGAGGTTGCTCCTGTGTTGAGAGAAAGGGGTTAGAGTGTAGAAGGGACCAGGCCAGAGCCCCCAACAGCTCTCTGAAGCCCAGTGTGTACTTTTCCCCCCATTGGCAAGAGTCCTGGATAGGGCTGGCTAGGTTTTGGGGTAACCATCCCTACTATTCTAGTTGGAGGGAACTTGGGGATTAGAATGAGGAGGGGCAGGTCCCAAGAAGGGAGGAACCCAGAATAATAGTCAGGGATACCTCTGCCCGTAGAGCTCACTTGAAATAAGCCTAGGCTCCCATAAGGCATTGGGGGAGGATCTTCTAAACAGCCTTGCCTGAATAGAATGGCCAATAGCCTTCTAAGATGTTGGTGAAGTCTCTTAAAGGTACTGTCTCCTCCAATCTCACTGTGGGGAAAAACCAAATTCCTGAACTCAGGGATAAGACTTGTAAGAATTTTGTAACAGGTCCATTCTGGGAGGTATAGAGAAGAATGACTGAACATCTTTTTCATTTCCAATCATTATGAAGCCTAAATAACTCTAGAAGAAATGGACATAGGAAGGTCTAATCCTTGGTCGGTTTGATACCCTAGAGCATATACCCAGAGCCCTGCCTCCTTCTGTAAACCTTGTGATGCTCCAATTCTGCAAATCACAGGACCCTGAAAAGGAAGGCAGCTGTGGGGCAGGGATGAGGGCTAGTTTTCAACCTACACCACACTTAAGTCCTACAGAACAGTAAATGTGGGGGTATTTCCCCAGTCAAGTGGGAAGTGCCTCTGAGCTACAGAAGTGGTCTCTTCTAGTAATCTAGATTAAAATGAGAGAGGGAAAAGAGGGTCCAATTGGCTCCATAGTGGGCCATTTATTTGCCCAAGGAAGTGAGTGAAGGCTGAGGGGCTAGGTTTGGTCCCACAGGGGCACTGAAGGCTTGGCATGACTCCAGGGCTGCTCTAGTTAGTGGCTTCAGCAGTGTGAGTTAGGCAAGATTATAGGAGTGTGGGGGCAAGGAAGAAGGGAGGAGGGGTCCCTAGAGGCTGGGTGACCATTACATGGACTCAAATTCATCAATACGCTGCTTGGTATTGCCCTGCCGGATTTGACGCAGGGTCTTGTATTTGTCTCGGCCAAGTCGCATGTTCTCAGCATGGATCATGTCATTGGCAGTCTTCTTGGACTCATCGCGGGCATTGGCCAGTTCTGAAGTGAGGGCCTGTGAGGGTGTAAGTGGATGAGAGGTTAATGGCTTGCTCTCACTTTACCCCCTTATTTAACCAGATTCATCAGATTCATTCTTTCTCTCTCTCTCCCTCTCTCTCTCTCTCTGCACACACATACCCCCTCACTGCTCTCTTTCTGCACACAAACACATACACCTATTTTTGAGGGCCATTTTCAGCCCTGTTGGGAATGCGGTGGGGCAAGAACAAAACAAAACCCCCCACAAACTTAGGGGACCAATGGCAGGTATTCTCTGAGAGTAGAACAATGTATCAAAGATTCAGGTAGACATTGGGTCAGGGTATTTTCTGAATATAAGAGATAAATGGAGTGTGGGGCAAAAAACAAAAGGAAGAGGTGGCCCAAGGTCTGATTGATAAGTGATGGGTGCCTATCCTTAAACTCTCATTAGAGAAAGGCTCAGACTCTCATACTCCACTGAGACAGGCTCCTCTACCTAACCCCATGATGATCTAGGGAATGCACATGGTATCTTTGACCCTCTGGCCCTGCCAGGATACCTTCAGGTGCTTCTGCACACGCTCATTCTTCTCTGCCTCAGTGGTACGTTCCTCCTCACTTCGATCCTTGGCCATGGCATCAGCCCGCAGGTCAGCACTGGCCTCTGCCCCATTCTCATCCTGCTCATCCTGCTCATTCTCCGCTGGCTCAGCTACATGAGGTGTACTCATAGCAGTCTTCAGCTCAGCACGGGTCTTCTCCAAGTCTTCTTGTACCATCTGAGCCTGTCCAGTAACAGAGGGCAAGAAGAATCAGCAGTCAGATCAGGCTAACTTGTGGCATCCTACAAGTGCATAGAACGGCTCAGCAGGAGGCAGGCACCAGGTAGGCCAAGTCACTTTGTCTGCCTTTAGTTTCTGCACCTGTACAATAGGAACAATTTACCAACTTCCTGGTGTATTGGAGAATTCTGGGAAGTATTTGAGAAAGCCTCGAGCTCCTTCTCCCATGATGCCTGCTGTCAAGGAAGGATGGAAGGAGTAAGGAGCCCAAATCTGAAGAATCTAAGGTACCCTCTTTCATAATGCTTTTACTCTGGGCATTGTGTCTCACCTTCTGCTGCCATTCCACAGCCTCACTTTCCTTCTTCTGTCGGGCCATCTCCAGCTGGGAGATTCGAGCTGTCAACTCTGCCATTTCCAAGGCCTATGGATAAATTGGAAGCTTGTGAGAGCTGAGCCTTCTGGTCCTCAGGACCTAGGTATCTTCAACCCCAGTTCCCCTGGGGAACCAATAGGAAACTTTCTGTTCCACTTGCTTGCTGTCCTGGAGGCTCTTTTTACCACACCTCCTCCAGGAAGCCTGGAAGACCACTCCTATTCTCAGATCTACTATTCTTATTAACTCCAAATCATTTCGTTAGAAGTCAGAGATCCACTCCTAGACTACAGACCTCCTGAACACAAACATGTCATTTCTCTCTTCCTCATCTCTCTCTCTCTCTTCCCCCCCTTCCCTTTCTCCCTCTCCCTCTCTTTCTCTTGTGCATGCACTGTTGCCCACTGCATATTTAGGGCCTTTGTAAAGATTTGGAAATCACCGAGTCACTGCCTGAAGTGCCAGACTCTTTCCTGTTTTCCTAGAATGCTCCACTAAGACTCCTCCCAGGACAAGTATAGGAAAGACACTATAGTGTCACAAGGCAATCTAAACAAGGGAAAAAACTTCGGCACACCCTCACACCTTGGACACATCTATCTCCTAGAGGAAGCTTTCCCCTGCTAATTAGGTCTTAGTTCCTGCATTCACACTCCAAACAGTAGAGGGAAAGAACATATATCAAGGAATTTGGGACACAGGTTCTTAGCTTTTGAGTCACAGAAGTAAATAAAGATGAAAGTAAGGATGCTCACCCTCTTCCCCTGAAAAGTGCACAGACACATAGTTTTACATACGATTTTAGTGAACAAATCCTTCAAAGAGAGGCAAAAATGGGTTCTCATCCTTACTCAGCCACACTGTGATCTTTGACAAGTCTCTTAAACCTCCCTGAGTCCTAATTTCCTTATCTGGGCATAGTATCCCATGTGGGTTAATCCTGTAGGATTACTAGGAGAGGAAATAAGAAAGTAAAGGGAAAGGAAAAGTTGCTAGCATAGCTTTTAACACACAGTAGGTAGTCAATTAAGTGTAAATTCCTTTGCTTCTTTCCTCCCTACCTTTCCTTTGTCAGGTCATCAGCTCAGATCCCCAAGGGCTAAGAAAGTAGAATAAAAGTAAGGGTTAGGGAAGACTGCAAAGCTTTCTGGGCCACATCAGTGACTTTGCAGCTTGCTTCTGAATAAGCTATCTGCTGGGGGCCTGTTGACTGGCACCCTGCTGGAAGGAGCCAGCCCTGCAGGCAGGGGCAACTGTGAATAGGTAGACAGACAGGGAAGAAAATTCAGGTACCACAATCCCAGCCCATTTTGTAGCTTTACCAGCTGTTCCTGAGTCTTCTTCTGATCCCAGGAGGCCTGCAACAGGGCTTCCTTGGCCTCTTCTGCTTCTTGACGCTCTTTGGCCAGTTTTTCAGCCTCACTCTGGGCACGCTTCCGCTCCTGTTCAAGCTCCAGAGCCCTGCGGGTCTGTTCTTCTAGTTCTGGAAAGAAAAGAAGGGGGAACGGTGGTGAAACATGCAGACATGGAAGGAACACTTAGTTTCCTTCCTGGAAATGCTTCACCCCAGGGCACAGCTGGCAGAAAGCTCTGGGCACTCTTCCTTTTGCCCCAACTTTCATCTATCTGTAGGCACATACGGATTATATAGCCTGAGTCTGCAGCTCAGGCAGGAAAACCCAGTCTCCAAGGTGACTGACTCTAAGCCTCACCCTGTTGAGCCTTCTTAGTCTGTTCCTCAATTTGCTTCAGCCTCTCCATCAGTTCCTCCTTTTCCCGTTCAATCTTCTCCTTCTCCTTTTCTGCCATCTCACGCTTCTTCTTCTCATTTTCCAGCAAAGCACTAAGAAAAGAGAAAGGGATGGAATAGGTCACATGGAAAGGCCCTAAGGCTCCCTGGCCCTGGACCCTCAGCCCCTACCCATCCAACATACTTAGAGCCTGTGAGTTGTGACCATGCACCCGTATCTCCACATCCTGTCCTTACATCATAGCCCCACATGGGTCAGTACACTCAGGACCCTGTCATTTGTCCCAGAGTCATGAGATCCAACCTGAACTCCCAGCTCTAGTACTCACCAGTGGGTAACCAGTGGGTAAACTTAGCTATGTCACTTCTTTGCTCTTGTTCTCAGTACCCCATCTGTAAAATGGTCTAATAAGTCCTGCCCTGTCTACTGTGCTTCAAGCCCAGCCCTCTGGTTATCAGTCCTTAGACCTCACTCTGCAGGCCCTCTGAAGCCCAGCTCTAGGCTCTTTTTTTTTCCCAGAATTTGTTGCAAATCTAGAACAAGTATTCACTTTTTCTTGCCCCAATACCTCTTCCAGGAGGTTGCCTTTTCACCCTAGGTTAGGTGTCTTTTCTTTCTCTGAGCCCTCAGAATACTTGGCCTATCCTTCTCCCCATCCCTCTTCTTTATTATTTTTCTCCACAGCACTTCCTAACCATCTCACATACTGTATAATTTGCTTATTTGTTCTGTCTCTTCCCACTAGAATGTCAGCTTCCTGATAGCAGGGATTTTTGTCTGTTTTATTTTTCACTGCTCAATAAATATTTATCGAGTGAAAAAATGATACAACATTTGTACCTTGAACAGTTATGTATATATTATTTTTCCTCTTTCTCCAACTAGACTGTGAGGTCCTTGAGGGCAAGGTTCCTGCCAGATCTGGCTCTGTAAACTGTCCCCAATCTCAGTAAAATTTTTCTGAATAAATAAGGACTTTGGGTGTCTAACTTCTCAAACTTTTCTAGCCTACTAGATTTAGAAGCCTCCTGAGGTTCCAAACTCTTTATGACAGTACCTACTAGTACCTACTAGAACAGGGCTCTCAAACCTTAACGTGCATAGGAATCACCTGGGATCTTATTTTTTAAATAACTTATTGAGGTGAAATTCACATAATAGGAACCACTATAAAGCAAACAATTTGGTGGCATTTAGTACATTCACAATGTTGTACATTCACCACCTCTATCTAGTTCCAAAATGTTTTCATCACTCCAAAGCAAAACCACATACCCATTAAGTGAGTTTCTTCCTATCTCTCCTCCCCATAACCCCTAATAACCACCAACCTGCATTCTGCCTCTACACATTTAACTATTTTGGATATTTCATATAAATGGAATCATATGGTATATGAAATTTTGTGTATGGTTTCTTTAACTTAGCATAATGTTATAGAGGTTCATTCACATTGTAATATGTATCAGTACTTCATTCCTTTTAATGGCTGAATAATATTCCATTGTATGGCTATTCAATATGTTTATCCATTCATCTGTTGGACATTTGGGCTGTTTCTACCTTATGGCTATTGTATATAGCACTGCTATGAACACTTGTGTACATGTACTCTTTTCAATTATGTTGAAAATAGACCTAGGAGTGGAATTGTGGGATCATATGGTAATTCTATGTTTAACTTTTTAAGAAACCACCAAACTATTTTCCATAGTAGCTGAAACATTTCCACCAGCAATGTGCATGAGTTCCAATTTTTCCACATCCTTGACAACAGCTATTATTTTCTGTATTTATTTATTATATCCATATTAGTGAGTTATCAAGTGATATCTCACTGTAGTTTGGATTTGCATTTCCCTGATGACTAGGGATGTTTTCACATGCCTGCTGGCCATTTGCATAACTTCTTTGGAGAACTGATCACCTAGGATCTTAAGAAGCAGATTCTGAATCAGCAGGTCTGGAGTAGGGTGTCAGATTCTGCCTTTCTAATAAGTTCCCAAGTTGCTGTTGCTGTTGCTGAGCCTTGCTACACTTTCAGTAGCAAGGGGGTTACAAAGTATAAGGGCTTCATAAGGAAAATTCTGTTGGCTCTTCCCAATTCCACTCAGAAATCCCCATAGAGTCCATGTTTAAATGTGCATGGAGCTTTCTGCTAATGCCACTACACTGGTCAGATAGCCCGGAGCAACCCAGAATCTATCTAGAAGAGCAATGGCATGAGGGTCAGAGACAATGTGGAACTATGAAATACCCCTCCCTCCTCTGAGCCTCTGAAATCCTAGGCTTCTGATGCCTGCTTCCTGGGGAAGAGGATGCCTGAGACTTCATGGAGGAGGTGAGAACCCTGTACAGCTCTCTCTCCCCCCATCCAGGATGGTTTCATGTCTTTCCTTTATCAATCTTGACACTTTTGAGAAGCTTCTTTGCCCAAGCCTCCGCCTCCACTCCAGTTCCACAGAACCTACCGTTCCATCTGTTTCTGGTGCTTCTCCTCCCGGGCCTGTGCCTTCATCTGCTGTACCTCAATGGTGTCAGGCTTGCGACGGCGCATGTATAGCTCATGGTTCCCCATGCACAGGGCCAAGATACGCTTGTTAATCCGCAGCCGGGGAGCATAGAAGACAAAGTCCTGATGGGAAACCAACAATCAAAATGAGATTGGAGGGACAGATGAAGGTAAACTTCTGCCTTTTGAAAGCACTGGAAGGGTTATTTAGCCCAGTTTTCTCATGTTACAGATAGGAAGATTAATTATCAGAGGGGTGAAGTGAGTTGCCCATGGTAACACAGCAGACTAGTGGCAAACCGGGGACTAGAACCCAGGCTTCTTGACTCTGAAACCAGTGCTCTTTCCACCAAACCACAATTTCTTTCAACCTTTGCTTATGAAAGCATCACATCCTAAAATATCCTCAATCTAATTGAAAGATAGGAACTGAATCTATCTGCTAATTAGGGATCCTGTTAAATCTCAGGGGCCTCTCTTAGAGGCCCAATAATCCCTGCATAATATACTGGTACATACAGTATGGGGGGCAGGACTGTTTCTGTAACCTCCTAAAAGCATATCCTAGACATAGCCCCTTAAATCATTTTTGGAATAAGGCAAGTTGTAAATATACACATAAATACATAAATCTGAACATTGATTGTCCTGGCTGTCATTTTTAAAAATAAGCCCTTGATCTCAGCTGGCTTTGTTACTTACCTTTTTCCAACGAAAGTTGAACACAGCAGCAATTAAAAAAAAAAAAAAGAAAGAAAAAGAAAAACCACACACACACAAGAAAATCTAGTTTGTTTGTTACTATAAATACCACTGGACCAAGGTTACCAACTAATTGGCTAACCACCAGCTCCTCTGCCATGGAACCCAAACTACTACTCTTTCATATGCCTTAGTGTGCAGTGGATGGAGCACAGGCTCTAGAGGTCAAATAATGTATATATAAACCCCAGATTTACCATTTTTAGCAGTGTGATCTTGGGCAAATCACTCCAATTCTTTGAACCTTAATTTCCACAATTATCAAACAGGTATGCTACGACCTACCTGACAATGTTGTTGAGGGTTAAACAAGATAACATATATATATATATATATATATATATATATATATATATATATATATATATAGTGCCTAGCAGCAGAAGTTCAGAGACCTTACAGCTGGAGAAGAATTGTTGAGGCTTCATGAGAAGGGTCTGTCTCAGCATGGCCTTTGACCCTTGTGGGACATGAGGTACACCAGAAGACAAGACCCTTTTCTGTTTTCTATCCTACTCTCAATCACCAGCTTCCCAGTCTTACCAACCACAGGCAACTGAGTAGGTGAAAAGTGTGGTGAGCATGTTAGAGGAATGACTGGACCCAAAGCCCTTTCTTGTTCTTGGGTTGCTCTGGAGATAAGTCTTGAGAGGACAGCAGCAAAGTTATACCAAAAAGCAAGTCTGGAAGATCATCTTTGGATCTGGACTTCTGGCTTTGTCTTTTCTCCACAATTAAAAATAAATCAAGTGCATGAACAGTTTCACTTTCTGGAGCCTAGAGGCTTTAAAAAATAAGATGCACTTTCTGTTTCCACCCACAGCATCAGGACAGCAGAAGACAGTGGTGGAGAGGCTGTGGCTCTCCCTCATCTATGCTTCTCCTAACACACAGGTAGCAGGGTGGCACCAGCTACAGGATGTCTCCTGGTCATGTCTTGTCATCAATATCCCCTTCCAGTGCCAATCTCCTTTTGTGCCTCCTATTCCCAGTCCCCGCACACAGAAACACAAAAAAAAGCCAGAAAAATGAGAAAAAGATATAATGACCTGATTGCTCCTAGCATTATCCAGGTCTTGGCAAGTACGTGTCTTGTTCAGTAGGAGGAATCACTTACCGGGGCTTTTTTGTCAATGGGCTTGATGACAAATTTCTTGTCATTGAAAGAAATATTTCTGATTTCACTCCAGGGAAAGCCTATCTTGGGAGTCAGTCTGTAGAGAACAAGAACATTAGGACAAAGGAAAGACAGGAAGGACACAGAGGGTCGGTGGTGTGCCCTCTGTACCCCCAACTTCTTCCTTAAGGAGGTAGATTCATTGTCAGCTCAGCCAGTGTTATCACATGCCACCAGGTCAGTTGCCAGCACTGAGGATTCAAAAAGGACCTCCTGATACCACAACCAACTTATTATTTCTTGTCCCAAACTCTGAGGTTTGTTTTATTGTATTTTTTGTTGAGGCATGGACCTTGTAAAAATCTCTCACAAGAATCTCCAGCCCTATTTTACTGGGACTCTTTCACCTAAGGTTGTAATAGTTGGGGAGAATGTAAACAATGAGCTCCGAGATTCAGAAGTTACATGGAACAATCATTTATTACATCCATCCTCACCAAGAGCAGACCAAGGGAAAAAAAATAAGCAAGTGAGAGAAGTCTGTAGAAAGAGGGACTATAGGCTAAAAAGCATTTAATCATCATATGGGAGTAGGATTAATTACAAATCCTGACAAGGTAGGTGCTAGGCTAATGCTGTCCAATAGAAATATAATGAGATTTTAAATTTTCTAATAGCCACATGAAAATAAGTAAAAAAGAAACAGATGGGAGTAACTATAATAACAGTTCATTTAACCCAGTACATCCAAAAGACTATCATTTGAACATGTAAATTAATATTTAAAAAATATCAATGAGACATTCATCATTCTGTTTTTCATACTAAGTCTTCAAAGGCTTGTGTATAGTTTACACTTACAGCATATCTCAATTTAAGAGTAGCCACATCTCAAGAGCTTAATAGCCACATGTGGCCAGCGACTACCATAGTGGATGGTCAATGCAAGATTTAGAGGCCTGGGAGGTTATGCAATCATTTGGGCTGATCTAAACTAGGTAGATAAAGGTGGGACCCAGGTGGAACCCAGAGATACAGTCCTACTTCATGATGAGCCCTAGGTGTCAGAGTGGCCCAAATAAATTAAGAGAACTCTAAGCTATACCTGTCATTCTGCTCATAGATGTTGAGACCTAGGGCATCCACTCCCAGCCACAACTCTGAGCCTTTCTTGTTCTTGATGCTGAAGTAGTTCACACCATACATCTCCAGGTCCTGGGCAATCTTCAGATATTCTAGAACAGCATCCTCCCTAAATAACAGATTTGGGTGGGGGGCGGTTATAGAGGGAAACCTGTGACTCAGACCCAGGGAGATAGCCTACCTACTCTGCACTTCTGACAAGAATCTTGCCATTAGGGGAGGGAAAGGGGATAGAAGGTGAGCAGATGATGGAAAATAGAGCACAACATGACTTTTGTCAAACAAAACCTGCTAACAGGAGCCGAAGATCTGAGGTTCCCAAGGGTAACAAGGGTGGGCTGACCCTCGCTGGCCTCTGGCATGTTAGCTGCAATGAAGCCTCTTACGTTCTTAGCAGAGCCCAGATGGTGTGGTGATGGCAAAATGATAAGATTTGATCCTCAACTAGACAACACCAAATGATCTGCCATGTTTAGAGAGCTCCTTCCACATTTCTTTCTTGGGGAGGAGTCCCTGGTACTCTAGAAGCTCCCTAGGGATCCTGAGGTTCCTTTTGTTTCTTTATGGTCAAAACTCTTTGGGCTATCAGTTGCCATCATTCAAAAAAATACAGCTTTATAATGATCCTTAATTGCCTTCTATCTCTAATTTCCCCTATAAATTGCATTCCTATCCCTTTCTCTCCAACATCCTCTAGTGCCCCTAGTCCTTCGCCTCTTTCCACCAGAACCTCTCTCATTCTCCTTGCAAAAGCAGTAGAACCCACAGTTGCTAGGGTGATCTTACCTGAGCATGCCCCGGTGCTCCTCATGCCACACCTGGATCCGTTCCTCCCACTGGTCCTTGTTGAGTTTATGCTGCTCTAGGACCCTGGAAAGACAACAGATAGTAGTTTCAAGCACAAAACCCAAATGCAGGAGTAAAGGGAAGCCCACTTAGCTCTCTGACAGGTTGATGCAAAGAAGATATGGAATCAGCCCACTGAGATCATACTGGAAGTAGACTGAAATTATAGCAGGAGGTATTAATTAGACATAGGGAACTGCCTGAGAGGTAGGAGAGATACAAGAATGGGTGGAAAAGAAAGACAGTGGAAACACCTTCCTTTGTAGTTTTAACCAGAAAATCCAATAATATGCTATGATTTCCAGGTAGGGCAGTAATGTATCAAGAGTCTGTGCTGACTTGAGGGGCTAAGAGTAGAGATGGGTCTCATGGAGGAGGCATGACTCTCTCTCCTAGATCCTTATGGAACAAATGATTTGTGTTTATGAGAAAATTGCTCAGAGATGAGATTACAGCCTGTAGCTAAAGAACAGAGAACTGAGCCCAAATGGCTTTAGAAGAAACCAACAGGCTCAACCTCCCAGATCTACTAGATCATAAGCAAGACTTGGTTTTTTTTTTTTTAAGATTTTATTTATTTATTTGGGAGAGAGAATGAGATAGAGAGAGCATGAGAGGGGAGAGGGTCAGAGGGAGAAGCAGACCCCCCGCTGAGCAGGGAGCCCGATGTGGGACTCGATCCCAGGACTCCAGGACCATGACCTGAGCCGAAGGCAGTCGCTTAACCAACTGAGCCACCCAGGCGCCCCAAGACTTGCTTTAAATATGCCATCTCAGACATAAAAGCAGTGACTCAGGTAGAGTTCCAGGGCACAACCATTATCCATAATACCTCCAGTTAAGCTGTTCATATGCCACAGCTCCAATAGGACTGAGGCTCCCAGAATGAAGAACGTTTCCTTCCATCCAAAACCTTATGAAAATGGCCACTGGATGCAGTAAGGAAAAACCCAGGGTTAAAAATTCAAAAGACTAGGGGTTCCAGGTCTGGCTCTGCCTCAAACGAGCTGTGGGAGATCTGGCAAGTCAGAGTGAGCACTCTGCTCTATTTCCTTAGCCAGGAAATAAGGATAATGCTTGCCTTATTCATTTTGTGTGTTGTTGTGATGCTAAAACAAAAATAATGAGTGTTTGAGAGCTTTCAGCTTTGAAGTTTATAAAAGCAGAAAGCTCTGTACACTGGTTATTGATATTAAAATACTGTTGGAGCTCCCCCACATCCCTGGCTTGGGTATTTCTCTCTCCCTCCTGTGAACCTCTGATACAAGAGGTCTAAATCAGTGAAAAGGATTGAAAAAAATGGAACCAGGGTGGGAGGAGTCAATCTGTCTCTGGTAATCTATATAAGCACCTGTTTCCAGAGTAATGCAATTCTGTAATCAGGCAAAAGAAGAGAGGGGGGAAAAGCTTTTTATTTTGAGAGTCAGAGAAACAACAGGGTACGGTGCCATATGCAAATGTGTGTCTCTTATACCAACTGCCCCCAAATTTTGAGGTTAGGCTTAAGAAAGCTCCTCTTTTAAGGCTCCCCCCCAACACCATAAATTAGCAAAGTAAAAACCAGTATGCATAACATGGTCTTCGGACAGACCCTAGTAGAAAGGAACAGATCTGGCAATCCCTGTATGACAGGGCTTAGTCAGCCACGGACCTTCTTCATGCGAGGGCAGATGACCAAAGGCACCACCTCACCTCTGCGGCAGCAACTTGTCCCCAGCCAAGTAGCCAGACTTGTGGACTTCCTTATTGAAGTCGCCATACTTAGACTGGACAGCATAGGAGGCCAGCAGCACAGCAGTCTCAGGTGGGCAGTAAATATCATCATTGAGAATGCCCTCCTTTACTTGCAGGAAGAACAGGCGCTGTGTGATATCCTGGATCAATTCCTCAGATACATCCTCAGGATAGAACTTGGCCCGGAACTTGAAGAGCAGGGGGCTTTCCTTCCGCACATCCTGGGCAGTCACCTGGGAGCAGCAAGGGGTTATGGGCTCTTAAAAAATAGTCTTTGGCTGTCGGGTGGTGAGAGACACTGAAAGGTCATCAAATTTGGGTAATCCCGAAGAGCCAGGTGGCAACTGTTCTGGTAATTCCGAAAAGAGACACATTGCTTTCCCTGGGAACCCAATCCCATGTCCATAATTGCTTCTTTTTGGGAATTCCTTCCTGAAATGACCTTACACCCACTGATGATCATAAGCCTTTAAGCCACCATCTGACAATATACCAACTGCCCCCAAATTTTGAGGTTAGGCTTAAGAAAGCTCCTCTTTTAAGCCCCACCCCCCAAACACCATAAATTTGCAAAGTAAAACCCAATATGTATCACTGAGGCCTAGGAATTGGCTAGACAAGAGAACAAACTAGACTGTCTTTTAAAGCCCGAAATTGGCTCTTAACAGCAACACGTTTGTCCAGCAAAAGTCTCCACTTCTTGGGAAAACAAGACTCTTCCCACACAAGGTGAGGCACCTATCCCCTAGACACAATCAGAAACACAAGCCACAAGACATTGGAAACCTCCAAGGAAAAAGTTAGGAAGTTTGAGGATATTGTGATAGAGGACTGCCATGTTCCTGCAGAGACACTGCTTAGAGGTGAAGAACTTGAATGGACTTATACTCAAATCATCTCATTTGGAGTTCAGTTGAGATAGAAAATCAAGAAAGAATGGATTAAATAGGTGATGGGTATTAAGGAAGGCACTTATGATGAGCACCAGGTGTTGTGTAAGTGATGAATCACTAAATTCTGCACCTGAAAATAATATTGCACTGTATGTTAACTAGCTGGAATTTAAATAAGTACTTGAGGGAAAAAAAGATATGTGTTAATAAACTTACGTGTAGATGCCTACGGGAGAAAAAAAGAAAAGAAAGAGAGAAGCATCTGTATGGAGTTTAGGTATCAGGTGACAGGTGGAGAAGGGACAAGATAAGATTATGAGGCCTTCAAGAGTCTTTCCAGTTTAAGAGTCTGTTACTCTCCTTTTAACAAACTTCCTAAAGTCCTTGAGTTTGGAAAGAAAAAATAGGATGCCAATCCCCTCTTGAAAATCCATTAATGACTATGGTATAAAATAAGTCAACATTTAAGACAGAGCTCCCAGGAGAAAGGGAAGGGTGTCTTCCTCCTTGGACACTGGCCATTCTCACTGTTAGAAGTCAAAGTGGAGACAGAGCAGGAGCTCTACCTTGGCTGAGTTCTCTGCCCTTACTCTGTTCTAGTGGTCAGTAGACCACCCAGTGAAAAAGCACAGCCCTGGATTTGCCAGCTAGCACATGTTACCCCCTTGAATATAAAATATGATGGAGGAATGAATTCCAAACCCGACGATGGGGTAAGCAATTACCTTCTTATTGAGTTTTAGCCAAGTGGAGAAATTTTTAGTGTCCTGGTATTGCAGACCAAAGAACCAAACTTCCCTTAGGCCAATAGTTTTCACCACCTAGAAAAGAAAAAAAACAAAAAACAAAATAAAACATTGATTGAATGCCTACTTTGTGCCAGGCACAGAGGACACAAAAGTGAAACTAACATGGTCCCTGACTTTAAAGGACATAAGATGTCCAGGGTCTGGCAAGGAAATACACCTGGGCAGCAGTCAAGAAATGATGGCAGCATCTCTCTACACAAAGTACTTTTGCTGAGGTAGGGAACAGGTTTATCACTTAGGACCACTACCACACACCAATAACTCTATTCATTATCCCCTTTGATTTTCACAATAGCCCTGTAATACTTTGACAATTAGGCCCATTTTATAGATAGTGAAAGTAAGTTTCCAAGAAAAGGTTCAGTTAGTGAGTAGCAGAGTCAGGTCTGTTTGACTCCAAACCCATTCAAATCCAGTATTTACTGCCACTTCTTCCTTCTATTATGCCATGTGCTTTTCTACTCCCAGGATGAATTAAAGGCTGGAAGTAGAAAGTGTTGGCTTAACTCCTATATCTTCTTCTCTTGGGTTGCTCCATTATCTTTAGTAACTAGGAATATGCTCACAGTCTTCTAACTGAATCCCATTTACAATGCCCTAAGAAAGAATGTTCAGGGAGACATAGCAGGTATTGTGGTATCTATATACTCCAAAGATGTGCTGTGTCTGGGTGCTGAGATGCTTCTTTCCAGCCCTGATTAGAGGCTAGTCATGATTCCCTTACTACTCACACAAGTTGAGAATGGGAAAGAGGGTAGAAACAGGTGAGTACCTCAGTATAGTAGCTAAGTGACCCCTGGTGTTCTGGGCCTCTTGGCTAAGCAGTGGGTAGGAAAGGGAGGCCAGCCAGGAGATGGAGTTTGTTTTCCAGTCCCTGACATTAATATGTTAATGGTTTGGGCTGACAGCTGAACCCCAGCATGCCCACCACTAGAGATGGAGGCAATAAAGCTGACTCATATCCTAATGAGGTTATGCTGATGGTCTTCTTTCTTTTTTTCTTTTTTTTTGGGGGGGGTGGGTGGGCAGGGGAAGTAGGGGAGTGAGGTGAAGGAATTTACCTGGAGACAGAGATAGGAAAGAAGGACCCAATATTGCTAACGTCCTTCCTTGTGAATAAATCATATCTCCCCTCAACACATACACACACACACACACACACACACATGCATGTGCACACACACATACCTACCTCCACTATATCCACAAAATTTCTACTATGCACCCAAAGTCAGACCCCATAGTCACTCCTAAAGCTTACAATCTAGAGCTTCAGAGGCCCCAAGGAAAAAGTAGCACATATCTATTAAGTACTTACTGTGTACCAGGTACTGAACACTGAACAACCCTGAGATAGCTATTATTTCTATTTTATAAACGAAGAAACAAAGGCTTAAGAGGCACCCTGCCTAGAAGACATGAATAGACACTTTTTCATCCAGATGGCTAACAGACACATGAAAAGATGCTCAACATCACTTATCATCAGGGAAATACAAATCCAAACCACAATACCACCTTACACCTGTCAGAATGGCTAAAATTAACAACACAAGAAACAATAGGTGTTGGCAAGGATGTGGAGAAAGGGGGACCTTCTAGCACTGTTGGTGGGAATGTAATGCAAACTGAAGCAATCACTCTGCAGAATAGTATGGAGATTCCTTAAAAAGTTAAAAATAGAACTACACTAAAATCCAGCAATTGTACTACTAGGTAAATACCCAAAGTATAAAAAAATACAGATTCAAAGGGGTACATGCACCCTAATGTTTATAGCAGCATTATCAACAATAGCCAAACTATGGAAAGAGCCCAAATGTCCATTGATGATGAATGGATTAAGATGATGTGGTATGTGTGTGTGTGTGTGTGTGTAGATTGATAGATAGATGATATATATATATATATATGCACACACACACACACATATATACACATATATATGTATAGATATAGATACAGATACAACGGAATTTTACTCAACCATCAAAAAGAATGAAATCTTGCCATTTGCAATGATGTGGATGGAGCTAGAATGTATTATGCTAAGCAAAATAAGTCAATCAGAGAAAGACAAATACTATATGATTTCACTTATATGTAGAATTTTTTTTTTTTAGATTTTTTATTTATTTGTCAGAGAGAAAGAGAGCACAAGCAGGGAGAGCAGCAGGCAGAGAGAGAAGCGGCTCCTCACTGAGCAAGAAGCCCAACGTGGGACTCAATCCCAGGACCCTGGGATCATGACCTGAGCCAAAGGCAGATGCTTAACCGACTGAGCCACCAAGGCGTCCCTATATGTAGAATTTAAGAAACAAAACAGATGAACATATGGGAAGGGGAAAAGAAAGGAGAGAGGGAAACAAACCACAAGAGGGAGACTGTTAACAATAGAGAACAAACAAGGCTGATGGAGGGAGGTGGGCAGGTGCTGAACTAGATGGGTGATAGCTATTAAAGAGTGCAGTTGTGATGAGCACTAGGTGTTGTGTGTAAGTGATGAATCGCTGAATTCTTCCCCTGAAACAAATATTGCACCATATGTTAACTAAAATTTAAGTAATTTTTTTTTAAATTGTACACCCCCCCCAAAAAAAGAGGCAACCTGCCTAAAGCCATAGAGACTAGAGAATCCTGAGGTATATGACTCCAAAACCTGTACCCTTTCTTTTCTAGCATGCTCTCTTTCAATTCCAAGGATTCATATGAGCTTAGAAGCCCTGGGGTTCCCAAGTGACTAACTGCCTTGTCTCTCTTTTGCCCACATATCTCAGCCCTGTAATGAACTTTGATCATCTCTGCATATAGATATGGTTCCTGGCTTTCCACTAGGCTTAGTCAACAACCACTTTGGAGAGAAGCCATATCCCCAAGTCCTCAACCTTCACTGCTCACTGGGGCATGCATGATGTTCACACTTCCTTTCATAGCTTGAATCAGGTGTCAGGAAACCTGAGTGAAAGTCTCACCTCTGTCTCTAATTTGCTATGCGATCTTAAGGCAGCACATTTCCCTTAGCTTCCCCATCTATCTGGCTTCCCCATCTACTACAACTGGTGTGACTTAAATGGCCTCTTTCTTCCTTCAAGTTCATTCCACTAATTAGGTTATTTGTAAATGAAAAGAAATACAGTCCCATTTCCCACCTACCTCTTGCTGATTTGAGTAACTAGGAACATGTTGAGAAAAGATAAGTTGTGTGTAGGGGGTGTTGAGGGAAGATTAAAAGACTTCCAGGATTCAATGACAAGGTGAGTCCCTGAGTCTAAGTTAACAGGCAATAGGAATTGCCTATAAGTTTTAGATGGAGAACACAAAATGCTCATGTTGAAATTGATATTGGCTTTTTTTGCAGAGGATAGAGGGGGAGGGTATTAGAAAAAGATTAGAGAAGATTATTTAAAGCACCTCTTATCTCATCCTAGATCTAACTAGAGCCCAACTAACAGTTCTAAAGATTTTCCACAGGGTTGAAGAAGAATAGTGTGTCCAGATGCAACTGCTGGAGAAGAAGTAATTCAGCCCCAGGTGAGAAAGAGACACACTGAAGATGCTAAAGATGGACCATTAGGGCCAGGACACTAGGTCATGCGATGGCAGCCTCAGAATAGAACTGGTAGGGCAGCAACTGGCCTCTGCCTATACCAACTGTAGAGGCTCGGAGACCCCAGAATTAAAAGGGACTAAGGCAGGTACAGATAATCAGTCCTAGAGGTCCCAGGAATGAGCTCCTTAGCCTCGTTTTGCACCATGTTATCTGTTTCACTAGAAGGATGAGTAGGGGTGTAATGAGAGGAAGATCACAGGACCCAAAATAGTTCCAGGATGTGGAGTATCTCTGAGGAGCAGTTGGACAAATAACAGCAAAAGTGATATTAAAAAAAAAAAAAAAAGATGTCAGGATCAGTAGCAAATTTTCTCTCTCTGAGCTCTGCCTCTTCCCTTATGAACATAGAGAAATCAGATGCATATAAATTTTCCACTTCCTTAGGCTTCAGAGCTTTGGAGAGAGCAATCTCTCTCAGCCTCCACCGAAGTCCCAAAGTGAGGAAATAAGGGTGTGGAGGGAAGGAAATATGATCTAAGGTCAGAATTGAGACTGAAAAAGAACAAAGGATAAAACAGATGACCCCTAGACTCCAGGCTATAAGGAAATCTCCAATTAAGGTACACAGGGTACTGGGAATCATTTGATCAGGCAACTCTTGTCTCCACTTGGGAATGAGGCCAAGCTTTGCTTACTTCCAGCTTTGCTTCCAGCTGAGACCTCCACCCCAGAGGAAAAAGAAATCTTATTTTCTAGTGGGAGAGAGTCTCTAGGTCCTTGTTCCAGGAACAACATCTCTGGCTTCAGTGACTAGGGTCCTTCCCATTCCACTCTGAGAAATGACGCCATCTCTGATAAAAAAAAAAAATATATATATACATATATATATATATATTTTTTTTTTTCTTGGCTCCCTTTGACCCCAGACTGCCAACTTATCTGGCCTGAGCTAGCATTTCTCAAAGCTTCTATGGAAGAAATCCATAAGCAGCAGAAAATAATAAATGCATATACCCCAGGGGACACAAAAGATAGGGGGATATAAGTAGATGGCTAAAGCTAGAATTTCTTTGAAGCCTCAGGTTTAATCTTAATTACATGTGCACATTTTACAGTCTACTCCTTAAATATCTTTTTGTTTGTTTGTTTTTTAAGGTTTATTTATTTATTTAAGAGAAAGAGTGCATGCGCATGCGTGAGCGGGGGGAGGGGCATAGGGAGAGAATGCTCAAGCAGACTCCCGGCTGAGTGTGGAGCCCCAGGTGGGGCTGAGTCCAACAACCCATGAGACGGACAAGAGTTGGACACTCAACCAACTGAAACACCTAGGTACCCCATTGTTTTAATAATGAAATAGATAACATCTACAAGTAAAACTGATGCTCCAAGATACTAAATCAAGGGACACCTGGGTGTCTCAGTAGGTTAAGCGTCTGTCTTCGGTTCAGGTCATGATCCCAGGGTCCTGGGATCGAGCAAGTCCCACATCGGGCTCCTTGCTCAGCAGGGAGCCTGCTTCTCCCTGTGTCTGCTACTGCCCTTTCTTGTGTGTGCGTGCTCTCTCTTTCTCTGACAAATAAATAAAATCTTAAAAAAAAGATACTAAATTACTAAATCAAATTCATCTCACAGCTCTGTGTACTTCCTAAAACCTGCCATATACACCTACAGAAACTAGGACTTCAGTTTTTAAGACACTGGGCTATGAATTCTATTGAGCCACACAACACAAACCCTCACAACATGTTGACTGTGAAGTATTATCGGGTCCAAGCAGCATAAACTAGAAAACTGATGTCCAGTGAGGGGAAGAGATTTGCCTCTGAGAAAATCCTCACTAATTACTAGGAACATTTGAATGTAAGAAAGAACCCTCTTTTGTCTCTCCTCTGCATGTGAAGGCTGCCTACATCTGAGGTCTATGGAGGGAAGGGGCAATCAGGTCAATTCCAGAGCCCAGAGCCCTCCTCTCCATATCCCCCATGCATCTGAGTAAACCAATTAGTGATGTAATGAGCCACTTCAGAAGCCCAGAGCAAAACTGGGAAGCAAGGCTGGAGCCTCAAAAGGAAAACTGTGTGAAAAATTATGTGCAAACTCCATCAATGCCCAAACACCTAAGGCCCACTGAGATCCCATTACAGGCTTGGCAGCAGCAGCATCAACCACTTACCTGAAAACAAATCAATGCACAACTGGAAAGTTCTGGTAGGGGCTGCCACCAACGCCGTTTCTGCTACTCTACACTGCCTATGTTCAAGTGGCCACCTGCTCTATAGCATAGAACACACTCAGCTAGAATTCTAAGTTTAGGGACAAATTTCCTCCACTCAGAATGGGAACATGCAAAGAGAGGGGAGGTCACAGAGGACACAGTTGACAAAAGGCACTGGGAAAACTGCAAATGATATATGCCTTGATTCAAGCCACTATACCACTTCCTAGCTATCTAACCTTAAACAGGTCTTTTCCCCCCCTGTAAGCCTCAATCCTTCAACTGCAAGATGGGGATATTACTATTATAATAATAGATGTTAGTTATTTTATAAAATAAAAATGGAAGAAAAAGAAGAAAAGGTTGTTGTCTTCAATGCAGAATCCACAAATCCTAAGGACTTTACCAAGCCAGAAAAATCTTCCTGATTTAATGGCTCCCTTATCTGAACTCCCAGGGCAATTTCTACTACTTATTTAGCCCTTAATAAGAACAATCAACATTCGAGTGTCTGCTATACACCAGACTCTTTACTTATTGAGGATTAAATAAGACCACAAAATCTCTGAAATTAGTTTGATTACCTTTTTACTGAAAAAAATCAAGTCCTAAGAGGCTAAATGAGCCATCCAAGGTCACACAGCTAAATAGCAGGACATAATTTGAACCCAAGGCTGACACTAAATCCCATAGTTTATACACTATATGTCACCCTGAACTTCAAGGGTGTTTTATTCTATGTGAGAAGAGAGTTGTGTTGCATTTACTTTTCTCTGCTTCTATAGGTAAGGAACTCCATGGTCCTTAGGGACAGAGATGGTGTTTAATAGGTCTAGAGATTTTTCTTGAGACACAGTAGACCTTCTGTCAATAGTGAATCAGTCAATGAACAAATGAATGAATGGATGCTCTGAGATTTCACCTTTCTTGTAGAGCTCAGTATCTTGAAGGGAAGAGGCAGACAGAGTTAGAGCCCCTGGCTGGGCAGGTGATTCTCAAAAATGGAACTCATGGTGATGGCACTGCCCCTTAGTGGCACCTAGGTAATCAAGAGCCCTCTGAAGAACCTCAGGCTTTAGAAGTGGTGACAGAATTGCTGTAGCAAAACATGTTCTCTCCACTCCCTAGCTGTGTGCACACTCACGAAGGTAAACGGAGGAACTATAGGCCACACTTCCCTTTCCCACCAGGTCTTGTGTCTCCTTGAGCTATGACCTCCCATTGTTGCCTGTTATTTATTACTGATGCCAAAGAGGGTGCTTCCTCTCCAGTCAGCTTCCTCTCTGGTTACTGGCCAGATAACTTCTGGGTCCCAGGGTGGCCCCAGAGCTTTTGTCAATTCCTTCCAAGGAGTCCAGCTCCTTCTTCCTAGGCCCCAATTCCACCAGGAGGGCCTCCTTGAATAATGGGTCTCAAAGGCCAGACAGAATGGACTTCTTCCCTTAATGACTCACTCATCAAGTTAGAGAGAGGGAAAAGATCATATCCCCCAACAGCCTGTGAACGCATACCTCTGTGGATTCCCATCCAGACCTGCCTTGGCCCTGAGAGTGCCAGATGCTCAATTCCTTGTTTGAGTTCAAATCTTTTTCCCTTTTTCACCCACGGGGTCCCAGCTCTGCCCCATCTTACCTCACAGAACATTACTTCTCCCTCCTTCCTATGACAGCCCCTCAGAAATCTCAAGACAGAGGACACATCTTACCTTAAGTCTTCTCAACCCAAACAGCCTCATTTACCCAGGCAGAATACCGCAGTGGGAAAACTAGTTTTGCAGGCAGAGCTGTATTTGAAACTCCATATTACAACTCACTAACTGCATAACCTAGAGTATGTTCTTTTACCTCTCAGAGGCAGAATCAATGCAAGGATTAAAGCACCTAGCCAAGGCTGGTCCATAGTAAGTGCTCAGTAAATGATATTTCTCAGAACAACACTGATCTTCCAGATGAGAAGTCATGAACTTACAGGCTTTCTCCCTTTCCTCTCTCCAGCCAGCATGAAAGCTTCAAGTCTCTCAAAGGTTTTGTTTGGGAAGTAGTTGCTTTCACAACTAGCATACCATCTGTCCAGGGCTCCCTACCATCTGGGCTTCCTACAGAACAACACCCACAGTACACAAATCAAACCAACACGAACAAAGAATTACCATGCTCTGTGGCTTTTTGAAGTTAATAAGCCTCTTTGTTCAAGAATTTTTCTGCCCTAGGTTCTAAATGATGCCTTCCTCACCCTCCCTCCACAGTTATCCTCCTCCAATGCAAATGAACAAAGCCCCCAGTGTTGAAGGCAGGGGATGGCATCATTTGGCTTGAGAAGGGTAATGTGTAGAACCAGGGGTCTGGGAAGGAGTCTGAGAAGAGGCTGAAGGAGCCTTTCTTCCTTTTGCTCCCCAACTCTGGGTAAGTTCTTAGACAACAGAGGGACTCAGAGGGCAAAGGAGAAAGAGGGCCTGGAAAATCCATCAAGGTAACATATCCTAGACAATATCAGACCCCCACCTCACCAGAAAGTGGTGAAGGGATTCCAGCCTTTGGAAATGGGAACCCCATTTTCACTCCTGGAAGTCTGGTCACAGATGGCACATTCCCTTGGCCCCTGGAGAGTTTCTGAATGCTGAAAGAGTCTGTGGCCCCCACCCAGCTATTAGATTATATATAGCATATCCCTTCTGATAATAGTGACTCCTCGTGAAGGGACACCCCTTGCGTTGGAGATGGGAATGACACGTCATCATTATCTCCATGGCCTGACTTCAGGGTATGAAGTACCCTCATAATGCATTTAGCACTCCCAGTGGTGTCCTAAGTCCCAGTGTTCTTTTGAAGGAAATGTACATAGAGCACACTACCTCAGAGAGAATAAGTTGGTTTCCTTCTACTAGGAAGCAAAAAAAAAAAAAAAAAAAGTGACAGAGGCCATGGGGTGCAGTGATTAGAATGCAGATTGAAATCCCAGCCAGATACTGGCTAGATACAGTAAGTTATTTAATTTCTGAGTTTCATCATTAAAATGGGGGAGAGATCACTTGCATCTTTCAGAGTTGAGAGGAAGGCTCCATGTGCTAACATTTTTAGAGCATCTAACAGAGTCATACCCTGCTCGCTTCTCTTTTCTACCATATTCAGGACCAAGGATAGGATTAATTGGAGCCATCTGAGGTGCAGGCTGCCAAAGTTAAACTTTGCCTCCTTTGTTATTAAAGTGGGGGTCAGCCTTTATTTGGACCTATCTTGAAGGAGCATGTAGGAGAAGAGATTCCCAAGAAGTGGGCACTGTGGTGAAAACTATTGGAAGAAGTGGCAGAGGCTAAGAAACAAATAGTCCCTCCCTTACCTGGTCAAACAGCTGTTTGCCGGTGGTGTTGGGCTGGATGGCAAACTCCAGCTCTGCGTCCATGGTGGTGACACGCACATTAATCTAGGATGAGATCAAAAGAGGCAAGTTAGTTGTCTGGCTCTGTGCTTAGCAGAGCCTGGAACAAGTGTATCTGTTCAACCAAAGAAGAGGGAACTAGGATGCTAAGAATCTGAGCAACTTAGATATTGGTGGGAAGGAAGGGAGAATATTGAAATAAACAAACAATAACCAGACCCTAGCTCCCAACCAGCTTATGAAGACAATAAACAACGCCACAGAGCAATGCTTACCAAGGGGCAAACACATAAATGCAAATCAGTCTACTATCAAGAGGAAGCAAGTGCTGACTGTACTTCTTCCAGGAAGCCTTCCCCACCTACACCAGCCAGCTCTAGGCCCACAGCATTCTCTTCCCACCTCTGATCCACAACCTGAATTATCTACAGTACTTGTCTTTGCAGACACAAGTTAAGGGCAAGATAAAGAACATTGGGTTCCAAGCCTAGCACTGCAACTGTCTCAATCTACAACCTTGGATAAGTCTTATCTCCTTCCTGGGCCCTAGTTCACCTCATCTGTACAACAGTAGTAATGCGGGGGGTGGGTGTCAATTACACTAGGTGATGACCATTTTAATGCTGGTGTCTATGGTTCTATATACTGACTTGCATTGTTAATACTTCTTGCATTTATGTCTCATTGGTCTCCCTAAGCGCAAAAGAGAAAAGGGGCCTTAGCAAAGGTAGGTAGGTGTGGGTGGCACAGAGATACTACCAAAGCCAAGTCAGCAGAGGGGAAAAGGAAAAGGGGCAGGCACCAATGAAAATAACAGGTAGCCACACACACAATTTTACAGCCACTGGAAAAAGTACCCTCAGCTTTTAAAATAGACCCCCTAGCTCAGGTCAATGATAGCTGAAATTTCATCAGTAGAGATTTGTTCCTTTGGCTGAAGACTTGGTAGTAGTGGTAATAGTAGTAGCAATATGCAGTAGCTTTCATGTGTGGAGACTTGCTATTCACTAGGCGATTCACGTGCACTATCCCATTTAATATCAACAATCACCTTACGAAGTAGATAATGTTATCTCCACATTAGGGGTGGAGAAATAAATATTTGTCTAAAGTCATATCATTAGTAAGTGGGGAAGACAGGGTTTGGATTCAGATTTAAGTCCAAACCTCAATTTAAACCAATACACTAACTTTGTACATCAAAGTGTAAAATATCCCCCAGGAGAAGAAATCAAAGATTAATTCTTTAAATTGTGGGACATTTTGCATAAGTACTCTACATAGAACAGCCACAAACTGGCTTGTTATATAAGGTCATATAAAATATTTTGAAGACTATTTCATGCCCAGGGAAAATACTTCAGTAATATTAAGCAAAGAAGGGAAAGCAACAAGATTGCATGAGCTCAATTCTATAAAAAGTATGCACAGAGAGATAACTATTGGAATCATGCCCAATATTAGTCAGGCTTGGTTTTAGGGTGGTGATGAGTGTGTTCTCCCTTCTTTAAATTAAAAAATTAAAAAAAAAACTAATCTACATTTTCTAAGATGCTTATATACTACTTATACTATTGGTTGGAGACTAAAAATAGAATTATCAAAAATGCAAATCCCCATGGAGTGGGTAAGACATTAAGCCTTATCAGTCTTTGACACCTCTGGGTCTTTCCTGAGCATAGGGGTCAGTTAGCGGGGAAGAGGGGGCCAAACAGCCATTTTGCCAGCTGAACAATTCTGATGAGGACCAGGCCTGGGGAACAACTTTGTAAATAAATATCACTAGGGAGTCAGGGAGGAAATCTATTTCAAGATTGACAATGGGACAGGAAAGGCCCTGAAGGCAGGAACAAGTAAGGCAAGTTACCCCAGAGGGAGACAATGGGCAAGATTAGCCACCTTGACTTGGTGTTATCCTAGGCTTCCTGCCAATCCAGTGACCTCTATAGAATGGGTCTCCATAAGGTAGTGAGAATGAGGCCCAATGGGCTGGAATTTGGCCTCAACTTCTAGCCTCAAATCACCGTTGAGCTGAGTCAAGAGAGACCTCAAAACACCAATGACTGAGGAGATAGGAAAGAGTAGAAAAAAGCCAGTAGGGCTTTTAATACACTGGACTTCATTATCACCTCAAGGTTTCTGTCTTACTTTGAGTTACCTCTCCAGTACCCAAGACTCAGTAGGAGTCAAAAGATGGTTAAATGAGCAGTTCTAAGCATGGGGATATAAGAAATACAGAGATCTAGCATAGTGTAAAGATCCAGAGGTGGGAAGATTTTATATCTTGATCTTTTAACTGTGCCATGGGCCCTTCTGGGCAGTCTGATGAAGTCTATGGACCCCCTTTCAGAATATTTGTAAAAGCATGAAATAAAGTGATACAAAGAAACCAATTATACTGAAATAGTTATAAAAATATGTGCTTTTTATGATATTAAGTAATTGCCTAGCACTGTATCTTATTAGTTATTACTACTGTAATTTCAACATTGTGTTGAGCATAGAAATATTTTGAGAAATCTACAATATAGAGAATTGAGTGATGTACTGAATTGTCAAATTACTATGTTGTACACTTGAAACTAATATAACATTGTATATCAACTATATTTTAATAATAAATTTTTAAATAAATAAAAATAAAACCACAGCAAAAAAATTGTGATATAAAAGTTTCTTAGATTTCCGTTAGTGACAAAGTCACAGGTACTGCCATTTTTACCACTTCTTTTTTCGCTTGTATTCATTTTTTTTTCATTTACTGGTTTATTATAAACAGATGTAACTCAGAAACAGCCAAATGGAAGACATGCACAGGGCAAGGTAGGCAGGGGGTGGGGGGATACAGAGCTTCTATGCCCTCTCCAGCTGGGCCACCTTCCCAGCACCTTCATGCCTTCATCAGCTCTGAGGTTCTCCTCATTCTGTCATTTAGGGTTTTTTTTTTTTTTTTAATTTCACATCCTTTTTTTTTTTTATTAAGTTCAATTAGCCAACATATTAGGGGGTTTTTTTGGAAAAATAAAAATTATATTTTGTTTCTACACCAGTGAGTTGAGCTTGCTCATTAAAAATAATTATGTTTATTAGCAGTTTAATTTTTGGTCCTTGGTCTATTTTTCTATTGGGCTGTTCTCTTTATCTATTAATTAATTAGTATATATCTATTATATACTAAGGAAGTTCATATTTGGTCATAGGTTGGACAAATATTTTTTCCCACTTTGTTATTTGTGTTATCCCTTTTAACATTTTTTTTTCCTATAGTATTTTTTACATAATTAATTTGTCATTATTTTCCTTTGTAGATTCTGGGGTTTGTATCTTTCTTTTCTTTTTTTTTATTTATTATGTTCAATTACCCAACATATAATACATCATTAGTTTTTGATGTAGTGTTCAATGATTCATTAGTTGTGTATAACACCCAGTGCTCATCACATCACTTGCCGTCCTTAATACCCATCACCTGGTTACCATATCCCTCCACCCCCCTCCCTTCTGTAACCCTCAGTTTGTTTCCCGGAGTCCAGAGTCTCTCATGGTTTATCTCCCTCTCTGATTTCTTCCCATTCAGGTTTCCCTCCTTTCCCCTATGGTCCTCTGTGCTATTCCTTATATTCCACATATGAGTAGAAACCATATGATAATTGTCTTTCTCTGCCTGACTTATTTCACTTAGCATAATCCCCTCCAGTTCCATCCATGTCGATGCAAATGGTAGGTATTCATCCTTTCTGATGGCTGAGTAATATTCCATTGTATATATGAACCACATCTTCTTTATCCATTCGTCTGATGAAGGGCATCTCGGCTCCTTCCAAGTTTGGCTATTGTGGACATTGCTGCTATGAACATTGGGGTGCATGTGCCCCTTCTTTTCACTACATCTGTATCTTTGGGGGAAATACCTAGTAGTGCAATTTTGCTTGTATTCATAACTGAAG
Source organism: Leptonychotes weddellii (assembly GCF_054177405.1). Lineage (NCBI taxonomy): Eukaryota > Metazoa > Chordata > Mammalia > Carnivora > Phocidae > Leptonychotes > Leptonychotes weddellii. Next base: position 62,121,729 of record NC_138385.1, read on the forward strand.
GAGGTCTAAATCTCAGTGAGAGGTTAGTAAAAACAAATATGTAATTTTTTTCAATCCAGGTTCATAGATCTTTCCCACTTCAGATTATATCCATGGACCCCCATGGAGGCCTAAGAATTCCAGGTTAAGGAGCTTCCTATAAATTTATTTCAATTCACCCAATATTAAGGGAACACTACATTCAAGGAACTATGGTTAGAGTAGAGCTGTAGGACCAGTGCTTGACCCCAAGGAGACTTACTGAATAATAGGAAAACTATAATTTACAAGGAAGACCCAGAGGAATGCCATAGCAGAACAGAAGAATCTTTTTGTGGAGATAAGAAACCACAGTTCAAAGTGATATTTGCACTGGTCCACAAGGATAAGCTGCATTAAAAAAAAAAAAAAAAGGAGATTGCAGGATGGGGGGAAGAACACTCAAATGTCCCAGGTAGACAAATCAGTATGTGCAATGGCCCAGAATGATACAGGGATGGAGATGGCCCATTTAGAAGCAGGTCTACTCCAGGGTGAATGAGACCTACAAAGTGAAGAGTAGGCAGAGAGGCTGGGAAGGTAAGTGGAGGGCCTTGAAGGCTATGCTAGAAAGCTGGGCCTTAATCCTGTTGGCCAGCCTGGAGGTTCTGAGCAGAGTGGGGCAGAATCAGAACAAGGCTTTTTGGAAGAAAGTGCCCAGGGAGGAAACTGATGAAAGAGGTAGGACTCCAGGGAAACATTCCACAGCCTAGGAGTTATCTTTAATTCACACTGTTGGGAAGAATTTTCAAAGTAAATAAGCCAGTGTCAATCATAGATCATATCAATCACAGGTCACATCAATGTAACATCTTTAGGGCTTAGTACACAAGTCCAAATATTTAAGTCAAATATTTTTTGAAGAAATGTTTCTTGAATAAATCAATTGGTAGAAAAGGACCCAGCCTGGGTTAGGAATAAGCATGTCATACACGCTAGTGCTGTCTATGCTTCCTTCCTCCCAAATAGAGCATGACCCCAGAACAAGGGCTCTTCTAAAAACTAAAGATGTCCGGCTGAAACCAAACTGGAACCTACTTCTCCAGAATCCCTGTTCAGGGTTTCTGCCATTTCCACAGTAGCTGCTACTCCAGGGAGAACAGCCTAAGACTCCTGAATTTCACTGAGGACAAATAATCTTAGGTTTAAAAAAAAAAAAAAACAGAAAGAAAAGCAAACACAAAGGGACTTCTATTCTTGCCACCACTTAACTCAGAAGAAAATGTGAGTCATGAGGACAGGGTCATGGGTCTGTACTCTCCTGTTTTCTGTGTGTCAGAGGTGGGGGGGAATAAGGGTAATAACATAGTTGGGGCCTGAAGGTGATAGGTAGAACACAGTCTTGATCAAAGAAGGTCCCTTGTTCTCCCTTAGACTAATCTGGAACCCAAGTGTGTAAGATGAGCTGCATGCCCAGACCCACTACCACACAGGGCACCCTGGACACTCACCCTAGTAGGTACCCACTGCCTTCCTTTGAGGCCTGGTCTCTGCAATTTCTATGAGAAGAGGGTGGTCTAGTTTGGGAGGCAAGAACCTGAAAATAAAACCTCCAAAGTCAGCAGAAAGTTCCCAGGCAGCCCCTCAGCTTGGCAGGAGTGAAGGAACTGGCCTAGGTGGGGTATTATTTCAATATGTAGAGAATTAAATCCCTTCCAAACCCTGTCCCTGAGGATCTAGGCACAGCCTGAGTTTAAAGATTGTCTCTGGAGAACACTAAGGGTTTAGGGAACAACAACAAAAAGTTTGGGTGTGGTAGGGACGGTGTCACCCTCTCATACACTAGCCCTCCCACCTCTAGCCCAAGAACAATAAATAGTTATTTATTGAACAACTGAACACAGACACTTCCCACACCAATGTCCTTCACTAATGAACCCATCTTAGTGGTCTGCCATCCAAAGCCCTCAACCCACTGGGATCTCTCCTGTGTCCCCAGTTGTCTGGCCTAGAAAACAAAAATAACCAGGCCAGATGCTGCAGCAGCTGGGGTACTTTGGATTCTGGGCCTGGCCAGCTTCAAAGAAAGGACCAACCCTCTCTTTTCCTAGAGCCAGGAACATCCAGGTAAGCAGTAGCCATATCACAGTGAGGAGATCGGGGCAATGCTTCCCCTCACTTGTTCCATATCACTGAACTACAAGATGGCTCTTCCTGGAGAGGAGTTTGTGGGGGGTGGGCAGAGGAGAAAGTAGAGAGAGTTGAATAACCACAAGTAATTTGCCTGAAGTATGGACATGTAAACCAGAAAGAATTAAAATTACTGGCCCCACTTCATAGATGATGAAACTGAAATACACAGAGGCAGGTGACAGGAGGATGGAAATGAACACTTACTGAATACCAACTATGTGCCAAGACCCATCACCCACAGTCTCACTTAACATCACTGAAGCCAAATTTACTCAGCCAGCAAGTGGGGAAGACCGTCTTCTAGACATTCCCGGAGCTCCTTCCATGACTCCACCCTGCTCTCTGATCATGCTGGTTTCACTGCTGTCTTCAGACACTGCCTTGGCAACTATTTTGTCCAAGGCCAAAACACTCTGGCATTGAAAGCCTGAGCACATCTGGGAAGCACTGCTTGGGAAGGCCCCCTCACAGGGGCAGAGCTTGTGAGTCAGCCCAGTTGTGTCCGGGCTCAATGACCTCACCCCCACCTGCCACCTCCACATTCTCCTCAAGGGCCCACCCGCTCTGGCATTTCAGTGGAGCTGCTGGTATGAAGAAGACAAAGGCAAGTGGGGGAGGGGGACAAAGGCAGGACAAGCCTTACCAGGGCAACCTCAGAACGTCAGTCTCGCCACTGGACAGAGAACAGTCACCACAGTGTTACTCAAACTACCTAATCCCCATTATTTAGGCTCCAGCACCCACCATTTCCTGCTGCCAGAACTGAGGCAAGGGCAGGGCAGGGCAAGGCCTGGTCTGTCTTGCCTCTTGGGATGACAGCACTGCCTCAAGCAGCTGTTTTCCATAAGAGGGAAAACAAGGGTTGCTTTGAATCTCCAGCCTAGGAGGCATTCCCCCTCTTCCCCTCCCCCTCTTCCACTGACTCACTCACTTCCCAGCAACTCAGCCACTGTTGACTTGGAAATGGTACCTGGAGCTGTTATCTGTTCTGACCTCTTCCTGCCCATCTCTAGACCCTTAATGCAGCCATCAAGACCTGCCTGGGGTTAACCCTTCCTGTGCCTGTGCCTTTTCCCAGTAGTTTCTAGAAAGGAGAGCCACATCCAACCCCATGCACACCCATATCTTAATGGGTCAGCAGTTCTTCAACCACTTCAACTGCTACAAAGGCCATGGGAGACAAGGATTCCCCTTTTACTTGCTTTGACTCAGTCTTGCCCTCCAAAAGCTCCCCAAAAAGCATTGGGAGACAAGGGCATATTGGAAATGGGGTGTTACTCTACCAGTCACCATATATTTGGGGGAGTAACCCCCACATGTAACTAACTTAGCAATGAGAACATACCTAGTTACTATGGGAATGAGAGTTCAGAGCAGAGGCCAAAGCTGTAAAGGTCAGAAACAATGAGACTACCTTAGCAAGCTGAAGCTTCACCATTAATCCAGCCTTAATTGTATGGCCTTTTGATCAAGCTCAGACTGAGGTAGAGTCCCCCTCTCAACACATGAAGGTCAGGAAGTAAACTAACTTTTTGCCATTTGCACCCAACTCCAGGACTTACTCTCAAAATCAGCTCAGCCAAACCATACTCCAGGATCAAACAACACCTACTCACTTACCCCCCACCCCAGCTCATCTCTCCTTCTTAGTTACAGAGGCTGCCCCTCAGTTCCTCAGCATAGCCATTCCTCCTCTTTACTGTTCCTCAAAATTTAAATCCACTCATTCTAGAATCTCATCTGGCTCCTCAAGAATAGCGTCTTTCTGAACTTCTCATCCCCGTTCTCCAAGAGAATAAACAGTCCAGAATCCCAAACTATCAGACCTGAAAGGAAACTAAGAGATCATTTAGTTCAAACTCTGCAACATAACAGCTAGGGAAACTGAGGTCCAGGAAAGGAGAGGCATTGTCCCAGAGTCACACAGCTGCTAGGCACCATGAGATCAGGGATTAAAAACCTGGCTCTTGATCCAGTGGCCACTTAATAAGCTATAGAACCACCCTGGCACTTAGAAACAGTAGATACCTCAGGTGAACCCCTGCTAAAGACTATGAAGACTATGTAGAGGAAGCTGGGCCATCTTGCTTCCATGAAAAACTCCAAGCTAGCATGGCTTGGAAGTCTAGCTTTCAACAGAGGGCAGGCCTAACTTTCAGGCTCTGAGACATTCACTAACACTCATTCTAGGGAGACTAAACCTTTCATAACACCATAGAAGAAAACTCAAAAATCCTTGCTTCTAAGACAGCTTCTTTTGCAAAAACTTGGATAGCAACTGATTGGGAAGTTCCCCGATAGCAGATACAGCCAAGATCTGAGATGGAGGTTGGTGAGGAGGGTGGGATGCAACAGGGAAAGAAGCAGGGAATTTGAGGAAAAGATTTATATCTAGGTAGCTAAGAACAGCAGATTCTTCAATTCCCGTAAAACTCTGAAGCTGCTGAAACAAAAGGGGACAGGGCCCATCATTAATAAAGTAAGTCTCCCAAATGGGCAAAGCCCCTCTCTGGGGCTACACCCAGCTGGATTTCAGTCATTCATACCAGTTGTCTGCCTGACCAAGCTTCCTGCCTGCAAGTTTCATAAGAAGTATTTGTAGGCTGGAAACACAGATCATTTGCAGCTGCCTGGAGATGCCAGGTCTGCCCAGAGCACCAGAAGAGGGCTCTACTTTCTCTGCTCAGGAACCCACCCCAGAAACCTCCAGGATCACAGCTCTGAAGCACACTGGAGCTGATCCAAGCCTCAGCTTGAGTTCTAGCTAATGCTCCTGGGATTTCTTCCCTGTCTTATGCTTCTGGGTGTTAAAATTGCTGAAGCCAGGATCAGTTAACGCTACAGGGGCAGGAGGAGGCTTCCAGGCCAAGTCAAAAAGCTGTTTTTAACCCTAGAGGTAAGCTAAGGTCAACTTTCTGCCAACCCTACTGGGAAGCCAACAGCTAAACCCAGTATCTGGGGAAACCACATAACTAGAGTCCTTGTCCCAGAAATAATTGTCTCAGCTCTTCGAAGCATGGTATAACAGAAAAAGGCTTTGGAGCTTCTTTCATCTCCCTTTTTTTTGAAACTCAGTTTCCTAATCTATAAAACAGGTCTAATAATATCAACTTCCCAACAGGGTTATTAGGAGATTTAAGTTAAAATAATAGACATGAAAATACATAGCACATCACAAGTAGAATGGGATGACTACTAACCCCCTTTTTAGCCATATATTTTTAAAATATTTTATTTATTTACTTATTTATTCGAGAGAGAGAGAGAGAGAGAGAGGGTGAGAGAGAGCACAAATGGGGGGAGGGCAGAGGGAGACGGACAAGCAGACTCCCCGCTGAGCAGGGAGCCCGGACACAGGGCTCAATCCTAGGACCCTGGGATCATGACCTGAGCCAAAGGCAGATGCTTAACTGACTGAGCCACCCGGGCACCCCACGTTTTTAGCCATATTATTACAAATATCCTGCCTCTTAGAAATGATTTAAAATGAAAATGTGTTCAACTGCAGAGGTCTAGGGACTACCCAAGAAGACCTCCAGAGAGCCCTTTCAGCATAAAAGATGCTTTCACTTTGGTGGCAAACTCTAAAATGTGATTAGATTTCTAGTTGGTTAAAAAATGTGAAGCCATGCACATCAGCTTCACACACGCATATCCTTGGCATGCATTGTTTTAAATGCCTTCTCTCTTGGGAGGAATGGGGATTTTCCCCAAGAAGCAGAGCCCTGAGGAGAGGTAGAACACAAGAGAGCACCTATGCTACCTTGTCCTTTACAGGGCCTGTCTGATCTTCCTTAATCTGGGCTCTGCCTTGCTATTTTCGCCAATCATGTTTCACCAAAATACACAAATCCCTACCCGGTCAACACAACCCACCAGGACCTCCAAACTTTCTTCAGCTGGTATGCAGAAAAATCACAAGCTGGGTCTGCAAACTGGCTTATCAGAATCACCTAAGGAAATTTTTGAAATACAGATTCCCTGAACTCACCCACAGAAATTTTGATTTATTATATCAGAAGCAGGGTGTGGACATCAGAAGTTAAGAACTTCAGATAATTCTAAGGCCCAGCCAGATTTGGGAACCTCTGGCATGGAATACCGTTCCCTGAACCAACCAGCCTCTCATGGGCTAGTGTTATGGTTAGAGGGATGCTTGCAGGAAGAGAAACATAAGTAGAGAACAACTATGGAGACATTTAGGCTGCTGGGCCTCGTGAACAGCTCTCTAGAGTTGAATGTAGCCCACCTCCACAAAAGATCAGCAATGCAAACAGTCTTGCTACTGCCGCCAAACACCTCTACAACCTGGTCTCCCTATTTGTAAAATAGGGCAGGGATTATCCTTGTCCCTTGCTACCTAGTATCATCACTCCCCACCATCATGGACACAGTTGTGCACTAAATCAATGTCTCTGTTGTAGGAAGAACATAGCTTTGTATTCTGAACATATATGCAAGATCCAACTCTACCAATAAGCCATGAGCTCTCCACCTTCCCACCTGCAAAATGGGCATAATGATGCCAACCTGGCAGAGTGTTGTGCAGTCCTAATGTGGTGTTTCCCAAACTTAACTGATCATAAGAATCATTAGGGGCACTAATTTAAAAACTCAGATTCCTGGACCCCATTCCTAACTTACTGAAACAGACTCTCCAGAAGAGGACTCGGGAATTAGTGGTTTTGGCCCAGGTGATTCTTATCCCTTAGGAAATTTAAAGAAAATCACCTGGCACAGACATTGTTGAGAGGAGATGAGGGGTTGGATCAGAGGTCTGGTCTTCTAAACTGCTGTCTGGTCAAGATATCCTCATGACAGGGACTTTGAGGTTAGGGCCCAGGCAGAGCAGGCTCTGCCGGCAGTAGAGGGAGACTCTGGAATTCCAAACAGAAAGCTAAATGCTTTCTGGGATGATCAAATGCTCAGGTCATTGCCCAGAGCCTTCCACCATCCTCACATCTAGTTAAGAATCAGACAATGGGAGAAAACAGCTGATGCAGATACCTCACCAGCCAAAACATATGGATCAAAATGTTCTAATTAGGGTCCCCATCAAAGCCTTGAGTTCTCTGTCCCTTAAGCACTCTATATTCACTCTTTCCTGGGAGAGTTTTCAGGCAAGGAGCACCTTAAATGATACTTTCCATTTCCTGGATGATCTGGGAACTTGGAGAACAGAAGAGACATGGTGAGGGGGTCCTATATTTGCATTGAGATGTGAGCATGTGGGGAGGGATGAGGGGGTGAGGGGGATGATTAATAATGGTGCACTGGAACCAGCTCACACTAGCCCTGATCATGTGCATCTCTTTACAATTCCTCCATTAAGGACCACACTTTGGTAACTTGGAATCGGCCATGATGAGAGTATTTACAACATGGAGATCAGTAAACAGTATAAATCTTGACTTCAACAGATAACTTGTTTTTAAATATTTACCAGCACATGATACACATGAAAGTAAGCATCTTTAGCCCCATTTTACAAATGAGGAAACTGAGTCTCAGTGAAGGGAAACAACTGCCATCTTCTAGCTTCATGACCTTGGCCAAAAGCCAGGTCTCTCTGACTAGCAACAAATCCCTGATTCTCCTTACCAGCACCCCAAGGGAGTAGGAAGACCCTCTTGTCAACAAAAAGGTGGCTGATCCAAACGGCTGCTCCATCAGCTAAAGGCCAAACAAGGGCACTTAAATGTGCCTGGTGCCAAGGAAAGCTGGGGGTAAAGAACCCAGGACTGAGATGTGAAAGCAAAAGAAACAGTACCATCACTACTACCGGAGAGAGGCTGGAGTGAGTCAGGGAATGGGTTAGAAAACCCCAGTGGAAACCAAAGCACATTCTTAGGGTCTCTTCACAAATATCTGTCAGTGTGGGCTCTGGAGGGAGGCTCTGGGACAATGCAAGTCCATAGATCCCTTGAAGCCTCAATATTCCTACAAGTAAAATGGGAGAAATAATGCCTACCTCACAGGATTGTTGTGAGAACCATCATCTCCTTTACTTTTAAAAAAAGAACCTGGCTTGGGGCACCTGGGTAGCTCAGTCGATTAAACTTCTGACTTTGGCTCAGGTCATGATCTCAGGATCCTGGGATTGAGCCTTGTGTTGGGCTCCCCATTTAACAGGGAATCTGCTTCTCCCTCTCCCTCTGCCTCTCCCCCACTTGTGCTCTCTCTCTTTCTCTCACTTTCTCTCACTCTCAAATAAATAAATAAAATCTTAAAAAAAAAAAAAAGAACCTGGCTTGGCACTTAGCATGTATTAGATGTTTGATAAATTTTAGTTCTTTTTCTCCTGCACCTCATTATCCAATCCAGATTCTTCCAGGGTTCCTGGTTCACCCTTATACAATAATAACCCTAGCCCCATGTACACAGTGTTTTAGTGCTTAAAAGACACTTGTTCACATGCATTCTCTCACCTAATTCAATTCTATGTGAAAGGCAGGGCACAGACAAGCCCAGTTTTACAGAAGGAAGAAATGGAGCCTCAGTGAGGTATATAGCAATTCGCTCAACTGTGAAGGAGACAGGACTAGAACCCAGGTCTCTGCAACTACTAGTACGCTGTTCTTGACCCTTCCAAGTTTCTTTTATTTAAAATTAAAAGAAAAAAATAGGCTAAAAGAAAGTCCAATGGCTTACTTATTGTCATTTATTTCATGCAAGAAATCAAGTGGCCTCTAGCTCTGTCTCAGGTGCCACAAGAAGAACTATCCTTGAGATGGGAGAAGACCAATGCAGCAATGGGGTAGGCACAGTCTTCTTGTGGTAGAGGGAGCTACGCCATTATCCAGGAGCAACCAGCCAAGAACAGTGGGCCAGAAATTGGTCCTGGGTCTGGTCCCAGTAACCTTGGGATAATCTCTTCCCCTTCTAGGTAGAGTGTCCCCAACTGTACTGGATAGGTCTTGCTCAGTGGTTTTCAATTTTATTATATTTTTAGCAGTTTCTTGCCTCTTCGCTCTTCCAGATAGAAAACCACATGAAACTTCAAAATATAAAGTACATAAAAGTAGAACTGTTCTAGTTAAAGGGGGACTGCAGCTGCCCAGGCAGCTCAGCCCAATACAGTTTGCAAACCACTGGACTACCAGCTTAGGGAAAGGCAGAGACCTCCAGGTATAACTTTCTAGAATTTTACTCATCTTAACTCTGCCACTGATTCTTTATAGGACTTAAAGGACTCTCTTGGCCTCAGTTTCCCCACCTAAGGTAGTTGGACCAATTGGCCTCTAAAGGCCATTTCAGCATTGGGATTCCAGGAAAAGAAAGCCCAGCAATCCCCATGGTGAAGAACTGTGAAGAGAGGCCATTAAGAGACAAGCCCCATCCTCGGCCCTTGGAAAGCCCCTCAGCCTTTGGTGACTCTGAACTCTTCAGTCAGTTCCTCAAGCACCGGGTAAATGGCAACTGGGCGGGTGGGCAGACAGGCAGGAAGGCAGGCACCCCACCCTCCCTTGTACAGGAAGCTAGCTACATCCTCTTTTCCCCACCCCAGGCAGCATATCTCCAAAGGTCCCCAACAGAAGTAGTGGGGGCAGGGAGAAGAAGAGGATGAGGCCTCTGAATTCAGAAGAAACTGAACATGCAAATCATCACAGTATGCTAGGGAGCCATCTGGGGGGAGGGGAATGACTAGGGCCCTGGGAAAGAGAAACAAAGCAGCCCCATTCTTTTTTTTTTTTTTTAAAGATTTTATTTATTTATTTGACAGACAGAGACACAGCAAGAGAGGGAACATAAGCAGGGGGAGTGGGAGAGGGAGAAGCAGGCTTCCCGTGGAGTAGGGAGCCCGACGCGGGACTCGATCCCAGGATCCCAAGATCATGACCTGAGCTGAAGGCAGACGCCTAACGACTGAGCCACCCAGGCGCCCCAGCAGCCCCATTCTTTACTGGGGTCCAGCTCCCCCAACAAAACCTTGCCAAAAGGTCTATGGCTCCAGGAGTCATAAGGCATGAGCTGGTAGTGGGAAGCGTAGGCCCACCCACTCCTTACCACTGAGTTTCTCCAGCCTGAAGAGTTGGGCTTTATTCACAGGTGTTTATAGTTCTTTATTAGGGTAAGAACACAGACATGTACGTATAAGTGTACACATAAGTACACATAAGTGAACCCTTAAGAATACAGGGGCTTTTCATACCTTTCAAAGCCAAAGAGGCAGGTACAAACCCGCATGCCCACACCACCAACCCACTTTCCCGTGCCCTCCCCAAACCCTGTGACTGGGGCCCAGCCCTCCCCACATCCTGTTCTCAGAGAACACGTGGCTGCCTGGGGAAAGATAATGTCATTACCACACTTCCCCTCCTTGGAGGAGGCTTTGGTTGACTGGGGAGGGAGCTGGAGTTCTCTGCCTGATCAGGCTGAATAATCTGCAATAAATCTCCCAGTTTCACAGACAGGGACAGGAAGGGTGACAAGTTAACACTGAGAGCACCTTCCACATTACAGGATCCATACCTAGAGACAAATGGTGATGATCCAAAGTACTTCTGGAAAAACGAATTTTCTGGAAAAATACAAATTAGCAACTTCTACATTTGGAAACTGGAAGACAACATGCTAATGCTCTTCTTTGATTAATAAACCAGGAGATGCAAAAATGCAGTAAACTTATTTTTCAAAAAGTCTCCCAAACATTACTCAAGTTACTACATATGGGTTTTAGATGCCAGTCTCAGCATTTCTGCTAAAGCAGCATGATCTGCAGGCAGTCTTAATGGGCCTGGAGTGGCTTTGGCAACTATGAAAAAGAAAATGGCTTCAGACCCATAATAAACAGCCCCCCCAACACACTCAGAGTAAGGGATGGCAAGAGGGTACCACAGCCTGAGCCTACTCATTGTTCAATTTCCTTTCACTTCTCTCTGACCAGCTGACTCCCTGGCTCTCCCTTGTCTTCACTTCCTAAACTATAAGTAGCAAAGAATGTGGCTGAACATTCCATCTGAATGTTCAGGGAGAACCTCCTCCTTCATTTAGAGTGAAGCAAAGAGGCAGATGCCATTCCACAGCACTGCCTCACTAAGTGTGAATGTTTAGGGCAGCATGATCCTTGGCTAGGCTTGTATGGGGGACCTTGGCCAACCACCCCTAAGCAGGATGTCCTCAGTCCCACTCAGCCTACTACTTCCCCACACCTAATCTTATAACCCAATCTAACTCTTGCCCCCATCAGGGAACAAAGTTTATCACATAGGCCTTAAGAAAATACCAACTTCTCAGCCCCTGCCTCCAGTGGATGTGCTGAAGGCTGAAGAGTACTCTCATACCTGCCCTAGGTATCTCTGTTTGTGGCCATAGCTTATAGTCTTCATTTTTGTCATGGTCATCTTTCTGGAAGCAAAGGTAAAGAGAGCCTAAATAATGCCCTTGAGCTATATGGATCTATGATTATTTTGGAAAAGTTGCAGAGTGGGGGTGGTCAGTAAGAGAACAGGAACATAACATCCAACTTATTAGTTTGGGTCCCTATATAGACTAATATAACTTTTTTTCCTATGTTATGTTAGTCACCATATAGTACATCATTTGATATAACTTCTTTAAAAGATGGCTTTGTATTTTTTTTTTTCAGTTGATAAAGCCACATCTTGCTCTCCAATCTACAAGCTCAGCTACCAAATTACTGAGACTGGTAAAAACTGTTTAACCTATTCAGACAAAATTACCAGGGTTTTTAGCACCCCTACCACCACAAACATACAGTCTTTGTACCCCTAATGCGGAGGCGAGCATGCATGAAACCACTTACCCTACACACACACACACACACACACACACACACACACACACACACATACACACAAGTTCTTTGGGTAGACTCAGAAGCCCTTTCCCCCACTACCCTAATTTGGGTCTAGTTTCTTCAGACAGCCTCAGGTATGAGGCCTACCAGAATCTCTATAGTCATTACCCACAAGATTCCGCAATGGCCCAGGCAATAGACATTGTTCCAAAGTAAACCCTAAAATTATACCTACAATTCTAATAAGATCTAGAAAAGCAAATAGAGCCAACTCTTACCTACCTCAGGTGTTTTAGAAAGGATCTGCCCCTCTGATACAGTTGTATATGCCTACATGCTGGTTCCATACACCAACTTATCAGATACCCAATATGGATCAGGCCTTGAGATGATTTTAATGCTTGCACATGTGTGTGTGAAAGTGAGTGAATGAGCATGTAACAGATTTTTTGGGGGGGAGCAGGGAGGCAGTAGCATGCAGACAAGTGAATGGGTAATTACCATTCTATACAGCAAGAGCTGTGATAGGGGTAATCAGAGGGAACTGTGGAAACATAAAGGGGCACTCAGGCCATAATGGAGAAAGTAGAAGGGCAGAAGGTCTTTAGAGGAAGAGTTGACATGTCCTGAGATAAGTAAGACTGTCACAGGAAAAAGATGTTAAATGGAAAGGGAAGCTTATGGTATTCTGGTTAGAGAAAGAGCATGTACAAGGACACAGAGGCAAGAAACACAATGTATGCCTCCAAATGCTACAGGGAAATATACAACATGTGAAAATCGTTCCTAAGGTACAAAGGATCCAGGTCTCCTTTCCCAGCTCCCAGACTTTCTCCCCAGAATTTATCAAAAGAGAGTAAATTACAGACCACCACCAAAATACTAGGCACAAGATCATCAGATTTGGGGGAGAATTGTCCCACAGGCAGAGAGAGAAATTCCTGAAGACAAAGCCAGACAAGGTGGCCTAACGTACATGATATAGATAGGAAGCTGGCTCTGTTCTACATAGCCCCACTGAGGTACCAGCTTAGCTTAATGAGTACTCCCTACCCTAGCTCCCACAAACGTGGGAGGAACCACTCTCCACACCTCAGGGGAGCCTACTACAACCCATTCAGTCCATATGGAAAACGTGTCTACCTACAGGTAGACCTGGAAAGGCAACCAGACTAAGATTTCCACAGCACCCACACCCCACCACACACACAAAGAGGAAGTGAAAGCTACCAGCACAGCAAGAGCTTGGGATGGGCCTCAGCCACAGCTGCCTGGCTTCTGCAAAGAGGCGGGGCACACTGATTTCACAAACCACTTTGCCCTCTTGAGTGAGGGTTCCTCTAATCATTTTCTCCTCTGCACATCTTCTCTTCTTCCCACCCCATAACCATCCAGTCTAACATGGGTCTTAGTATAGCTCTTCTTTTCCCCCACTCCCTCATACTGAAATTCTCAAGGCTCCCCAGAGCTGGGGTTCCTCTTCACAAAGCAAGACATGCCCACATAGATTCTCAATCCCCCTCGACAGGCTGCAATGGAAGGTACAGTGGGGTTCACCACAAACTAGGCCAGTAATTGGCATCATTGCTTCAAATATTAGTTTCCTCATCTATTAAAATAATCATACAGAGATAGTGCTACTGCACACAGGGAGAACACTTACAAATAAGAGGCAAAGCCTAACTAGGGTCCTGAAATGTTTTGATCTCAAAATACATGAAAGAAATTAAGAGAAACGGGGTATTTATCAAACACTTTCAATATGCCAGGCACCCTCCTAGATGTACTTTCACACTTGCGAACTATTCTCTCTCTCATAAATCCCAAGGAAGTGGGTTTCACTATTACCCACATTTTTTTTAAAGATTTTATTTATTTATTTGAGACAGAGAGAATAAGAGAGAGCACATTAGAGGGGGGAGGGCCAGAGGGAGAAGCAGACTCCCTGCCGAGCAGGGAGCCCGATGCGGGACTCGATCCCGGGACTCCAGGATCATGACCTGAGCCGAAGGCAGTTGCTTAACCAACTGAGCCACCCAGGCGCCCTACCCACATTTTTAAAATGGAAAACTCAGGTTCAGAAAGGTTCAATGCCTTACCTAAGGCCATACACCTATAAATAGTAGTTGAAAACGATCCTATAAAACTGCCCTACTTAATTTATCTTGTGGCTACCACCCTTCCTTTCTCTCAAGTCACCTTGAATAATGCTGACCAGACACCCACCCAAAAAAGTCACGGGAAAACCTGAGGCAACTCTACTTGGAATGCTCACCATTAATTGTCATATTAAAACCATTTAAGCTAACTTTACTCACTGACTATCCACAAATATGCTTCAGTCATTAACGGCAGAAATATCTTTGCATATTCCACAAGTCTTCTATGTGTTGGGGAGAGGTGTACGGTACTGAGGACATTAGGGAAGGGGAGAAGAAGAGCAGCTCTGATGAATGCTGTTTATCCCCTTGTCACCTCAGGTCAGGAAGCTCAGTAGTTGAGTCTCCCTAGTAGTCTGCAGTTGGGTGTGTTTCACAAGTCTAGGTGTGTTTGGCAAAGGGTAGTCACAGCAGAAGGGAGAAGAAAAGGCATTCCAGAGCAAATCTGGTACAGCTCGTCTTAAAACTTTGACCTTTGCAGAAGAGTGACTCAGCCTTGGCACCACATTCTCACCATCTCAGGATTCCCAAAGATTTTGCATGAACAGACACAGGTGCCCAAATAGGTGCCTACATAAACGCACAACAGCTAACATAGTGGAAGCCCCCAGGACACTGGATATTAGGGCTACAGATGGAGCTGGGAATGTCTCCGTGTCTCAGTAAGGCAATCACTAGAGCTATACTGTAGTATCATCCCCATAACTCCAAACAGTTTCTGTGTCATACTCCAAAAGTACCAGGATTCCTTCTGTTTAGGCATGGTCTCAGAAGAACACAAAGGAGGTAATTTCTCAAAAAGCCAGACTGGATTTTAGGAGGCTCAGCAAAGCCAAAAATAAAGTGTTGGGGAAGGAATAGGAAGAGCTAGTCCCAGCTCTGGACTCCCCTGTTGAGTATAGCTTTGGACTTTCGTGTTTTCATTTTCAAATCTCCCTAATTACTATCAACAGCAGCTGCATACTTAACAGATTTGGGGCCATCTGAGATGAAGAGTTACGTCTTACATACGAACAGTGAGCTGGAAGAAAAGTATCATCTACCAGGCTCTTTTCACTCTGAGAAGGATACAATTTTAATTCTAACCCTAGTGACTAAGACCCCAAATTCCACCAGAAGGAGACAGAGTGATTTGCTTAGTTAGTAACCAATATGGAAAGGGCTGACTACAAAGTTTCTTTTTAACAATGACTTTTTTTTGTGAAACCTATTTTTACAATACATACAAAAAACAGGACTCACAAGCAAGTTTGCCAACTGCTAGACTGGACCAATATTGTCAGGGTAGTAACTCCACTCACTATCAGTAAGGCCTCAAATCTGGACTAACACCTCTCCTCACATTCTACTTTCCATAAAAGATGGGCAGCAAGGGTCTTATCCAAAAGTTAGCCAAAGATAACTGGCCCTAGCAATCATACACAGTGGGTTACTCTCTTCCTAAGTAAAAGCACTGGGGAAAAAAAATAAGCAGTAAGCTTAGAGCACTAACCATCTTCCCCAAAGGCTCATTCACATACCAGAAAGGCCCTGGGTCATGCTGATCCCTCTCAGTAGTAGGCCCCAGGCCAGGAACTGAGCCATGGAGTACCTAACCCCTAGGCCTCTGGCTCAAACTCCAGGCCTTGAAGAGGCATGCATGAAGAAGAAAGAAGAAAGAGACCTACCCAGTCGGCCTATTAAGGGCTCAAGAAACTAAGGTACATATGTGGCTTGCTTCCCTCCCTATCCCCTTAGAAAAGGTTTAAAGAATAAAACGAAATCAAGTCAGAGATGCCTAACACAGTGGGAAAGAGAGCTAAGAATGAAATTAGTGCCAAACATAAAGTTCCAAGGCTAAAGACCTCCATTAGTGGTCAACACTGAACACAAGCCTTTCTCCTCTGGACTAGGTCTAGGATCCTCAGGTTCCAGTTAGCACTTCTCTCATAACGAAGTGGTGAGAAAAAACAACCATTCAGAAGTGCCCACCTCCTGACCTCCCACTCCATGCCCTGGATCCTCACATTTACCCCTTCTGTAGAAAAAAAGAAATAAAAGAAAAATATGTATGTGTGAAATCATATGTACCCTAAAAATTAACTACTACTAAGAGCTGTGGGCTTCTGGATACAAGGGTTACCACCGATGGCCAATGCTCAGATGTAGCCCTTTTCTCCCTGTTAGCTTCCAGATTCTTCCCTGTGGAGATGGAAGGCTTCTAGAGAATCTAGTCTGACTCAAGGGAGAAACAGGAGAAGAAAATTCAGCAGCTATTGAGTACCTGCAAAGTGTGGGGCAGAGTATCGGGCACTGAGAATACAAAGATTATGACAAGCCCTTACTTCAAGGGGTTCCCCATCTAGTAATGAAAAGATATAATTATTGGGTCCCACAGAATGCAGTATGTGCTATATCCACCCTAAAGCTCCTGATCATCTTTCTTCCCAAATAAAAAGTTCCTTTGGAGGCTGGTGGGTGAAAAGAAATCAAGATGTCCTCCTGGAATTGCCTGGTTCTCCACATTAAACACCTTCTTGTGCCCCAGGGAGGACCTGGAACAAAATCCCCTTTCCTACCATAGAAAAAGCTTATGGTGATGGGTATTAAGGAGAGCACATGTTGTAATGAGCACTGGGTGTTATACGCAAATAATGAATCATTAACACTACATCAAAAACTAATGATGTACTGTATGGTGACTAACATAACATAATAATAAAAAAAAATGTAATCCCGGGGCGCCTGGGTGGCTCAGTCAGTTAAGCGGCTGCCTTCGGCTCGGGTCATGATCCCAGGGTCCTGGGATCAAGCCCCACATCGGGCTCCCTGCTCCACGGGAAGCCTGCTTCTCCCTCTGCCACTCCCCCTGCTTGTGTTCCCTCTCTCGCTGTGTCTCTCTCTGTCAAATAAATAAAATCTTTAAAAAAAAAAAAATGTAATCCCAGCCATTGGATGCAGTATTTGGAAAAGAAGAAGAAGAAGAAGTTTATGCTCTAATTGGGGTGCCACATATAAAACAGTGAAAAAATAATTAAAGACCACATTGTGATATGGTGCCAGGCCTTGTGGGAGAAATTGGTGTACTCTAAAAGTATAGAAGCAGCAGAGCCTGGGGCCTAGTCAGGATCTAGCTGAAGCAGGAAACAGAAAACAAGCAATCTTCGGTTCTTAAGCACCTGGCTTTGAACACAGGGCAGGATCCCAGGCCAGCACTTCTATATGGAGCTGAAAAATGAATTCACAGGGTCCTTAGGCTCTTACTCACCAGCTTCCTATAATGTTCCCACTAACTGAATGCCTTGGAACCCACAGAATTACTCACTTCCCATCCTGTCTTATCCTTTCTCCCCTACCACCACTGGTCTACACATGCCCAGAGAGTGAATTTCTGCTCTAAAGAGAGCTGTTTACTTCCATTGGGCCCAGTTAGTTACTTTGAATCCCACTCCTTCCTCCACCATTTGTGGTGGGGGAAGGGGAACATAACTTCCATCTCTCTAGGCCCAGGGACCAAGTTTAAAGACTGCCCAATTGAGCTATCAGGGCCACCTTTAACTCCAGCTACAAGAGCGGAGTGAAAAGAGCCCTGGACAAATCGCAGCTCAGCTCAGTTCTATTCCCACTGTGTGGGCATTAGCATGGGTCTCTAATCTTCTCAGACTCCATTTTCTTGGATATAATATGAAGAGGCTTTGATTAGATGTGTAGTTATCAACCCTAGTTCAACATTAGAATAGGGGAGCTCTTAAGAAATACTGATGCGCAAAGCCCTAAGCCAGAACAATTGTCAAATCAGTCTAAACGGCTTCCCAAAGCTGGCCAAGACCAACTGCACAGGCAAGCTAGACTTTCCCACTGGATCAGAAAGTAAGGAACCTAGCTGACCCCATGCAAATCTCAGCCCCCTACGATAAGAACAGCAGGTCTAACAGTTGAACTCCACCTTCATTCTGGCCCCTAGGGCCACTAGGATCATGAGTTCAAATTTCTCCCTTTCCCCAACCTTGCTTCAGATCTGTAAAAATAAATAAATAACTAAATAACTAACTAACTAACTAAATAAATAAAAATAAAAATGTATTGGCACTAGTAAATTCAATCTCACATGCTTTGAAATCAAGCAAGCATTATGACTTTTCCTTCTTCTAAAGGACCAGGCCTATCTACCATTATGAACTAGATTTTTCCATTTTCCACTTCTGGCCTCTATGGCCCAACTTTAAGGAACTCGCACCCTACACAGAGGGGATGGTAACGAGAGAGCTGCTCTTCCTGCTTCCACAGGCTTTGACTGCTCTAATGACACACTCCCATGTGACAGTGTCACATTCCTGAGGGCTTAGCAACTACTTGTGACCAGGGACTATCTGGCTAGGAACTATACTAAACCATCTACCTCATGATATCATTCTATCACCTGTTTCTGGTAGGTTCCCTAAGAACTACCTTTCCAGAGCATCTCTTCCTGGACTGATTGTTACCACCCTGGCTGCCTATCCCTCCACCCAGTTATGCTCCTAAACATTCCCAAGGCCTTTCTATGAAGTTCTCCCCTCCAAAAGCCAGACATACATGATCTCAGGGTCCTGAGATCGAGCCCCACGTCAGGCTCCCTGCTTCTCCCTCTCCCTCTGCCCTCCCCAATTCTCTCTCTCTCTCTCTCTCTCTTTCTCTCCCTTTCTATCTCTCAAATAAATAAATAAAATCTTTATAACAAAGAAACCAGACACAGCCAACCCCTTCCAGCCTCTCAAAGCTGGTGGAGCTGCCTTTTGCCCCAGTTCCCAATACAATGAGAACATTTCTGAGATGTGGCCACCATCTCCCTACCCAAGGTGGGGCAGACCCATGTCCATTGTCAGGGGAATATAACATTTCTGAGTAAATCACAGACTTTCAGAACAGGAATGGCCCTCAGAGATTAGGCAAACCAACTCCTTGTAGAACAGACTGTGGCCCCAAAAGGGCAAGATTGCCCTGGGAAGCTAGCAGCAGAGCCCAGACAAAACTCCAGCTCTTCAACTCCAGAAGAGTGCTCTTTTCACAATTTCCCAGTACCTCCTCCATTCAACAACAAGTTGAACCAACGCTCATGATCCCAAGGTACAAACAAGACCCTACATTAGCTAGGTCAAAGCAGTCCCCAAACAATTCTCATTTCCTAACAAGTAACACCTATGTGTTCAGAAGTAAGACAAAACCAAGGAAGTTATTGGCTCAACCAGGTGGAAAGCTTGACTAGACTTGAAGGCAGTGGTCTGACATTAGCAAGAAGGGTGACACAGGATACCAGCTGCAAAACAAGAGTGAGGCCAGCCTCCAAACAGGCAGAACATAAACAACTGACAGGTGAACATGCACACACCAATCCCAATTACTAGAATTCTCTCTAAACTTTATTCTTGACTCATGATATATTAGAAGGAGAAACTAAAGGGAGGTTGAGCAACTATTGGTACAGGGGAAGGACCTCATGTTTAAACTTGAAACTTCCTTTCTAGCCTTAGAACTCTGGCCTAACCATGACTAGAGCTTAAGTCCAGGCCTTTGTGAAACAACATTTATCTCCCCTTCCCACACTCCACCTTATACAGAGTCTAAAACTAAAGTCTTCTGTTTCCCACTCAAGTCCTGTCTCCCTTATTCATTAGCTGAGTAATTTTTGCAGAGTCCCTTAACCTCTTTGAGCCAGTTTTCCCATATGAAAATATGGGGATAATAATTCCTAACCTGCCAATTGGAGAGAGCTAATGAATATCAAATGACATAATAATTGTGGTAAAAAGGGCTTTGACAGCTATGATGCATATCACAAACATAGAGAATTATCAATATTTGTGTTGGAGAACTTTTTGTTCATTTTTTTTTTTTTTTTTTTTGTCCAAGCAAGGGATAAGGAAGCTAGAAACACTGGAAAATAATTGCAGGGCAATGTTAGCAAACCTGTAAAGGGATTCCTTCAATTCACGTCTGTCAAAGTTGTTTTAAACAGGGAACTACTTGCAAAACAGGCAGCTATCCTCTAAACTTATAACTCCCTCCCAGCTTCCTAACCCGAGTATTCCTTTCTCTGGGCTGCTCAACAGCTAGAGCCTCCAGAGGAACTTACCTAGAGGGGTCTCTAAGAGCTTTTTCAAGATTTCTTCAGTCTTGGCTCTTCCTGACAAAGGCTGAAACCCAATAGAGTGGGGAAAGGAGAACTGTTCAAACCCTCCCTGGAATAACATCTATGTAGGACAATCTCATACATGGTCTTTTCTATCTCCACTCTTTGAAGGGTTGCCTCCTTCTCAATCCCAGTCTCATAAATTTGTCACCCTATCTGAGTTCACAGCCTGGAAGGATGGTACTGAGGGCACAAATGGCCAGGAAAGTAGAAGCCTATTTATTTCCTTGTTCCAGAAGCCAAAGTTCACTGTTTTCCTTATGGTTAAGGTCGGTTGTCCACATCAGCATAAGAGTAATACCTTATGGATAACTCAGCAGTAGCACTCTAACCACTTTTTGCCTGGGAAGTTGTTTGGAAAATATTGCCCTAATTATTCTTGTTTGGACTGTCAGAAGAGCCAAGAGAGTTTGCATTCCCTGGGCTCACATGGCTTAGGAAAGTCAGTACAGGTAACTGGAAGAAGAAAGTGTTGTTATGGATAGTTGAGAGCTGATTATATGGCAATGCATCACTGGTCCCAAATGGTCTATAAATGAGTTGTTCCACAGAAGTAAACTCTTCCTAGTAACTGAGGCTTACTCTTTTAAGGATAACCATTCTTAATGATGAGATGAAAGGCTTTCATCCACTGGCACACTCTACTGCCTTTGTCAACAGAGGCTGTTAAAACATGACTTACGCATTTCTGAGGACCTGAATCCTGTATGCTGATTTTCTACAGAACTAACATTTGAGGGTTTTCCAGTGTTATCTTATTCAAGTTTCCCACCAACTCTGAGGCTAGCATTATCATCTCCACTGTACCAATGAAGAATGGGTGGCTCAGGGAGGTTAAGGGACTTCCCCGAGGTCACACAGCCAATATGTTAAAACACAGATCCTCCTGCAAGCTTGGCCTACAATAAGTGCCTGGAGATACTTTCAATCCAAGCAGCCCAAAGACTAAAGTATCCCAAAGTGTCATCCTCTTTCCCTTTTTGGAGTCTAACCTCAGAGCCTTGCTCTCCTTGCCCCGTAAGATTCAGAAAGCTCCAAACACTCAGAATCTGCAGGCAGCTTCCTCTTTGTCTAAAGAAGAAGGCAATAATGCCTGCTTTGGCCTGTAGGCCTGGCCCAATCAAGGTCAACCTCTGGTGTCAGAGGCTCCAGGATTAAAGGTTGGGCAAGCAGAAACTCTGGTCCATCCACTGTCAAAGTCTGGGAACTAAGAGACAAGAGAAGGGAGGGGCATGCCATGAGTGGGCAGAAGAGATCCTGCATTTCTGGTAATTCTGCTTGTCCTCACTGGGACTGGCTCCTTTCAACATGATCAATATCTTTTTTTTTTTTTTAAAGATTTTATTTATTCATTCATGAGAGACAGAGAGAGAGAGAGAGGCAGAGGGAGAAGCAGGCTCCCAAGGAGCAGAGAGCCCGATGCGGGACTTGATCCCAGGACCCTGGGATCATGATCTGAGCCGAAGGCAGACGCTTAACCATCTGAGCCACCCAGGCGCCCCATGATCAGTATCTTTAAGCTAGCAAGCTTCTAAGACCAGGAGCAGCCACTGGGCTAAATTTGTTTTCAAAATATATTGTATATTTTTGGGGGGATTCACAAATCACTATCTTCCTCTTCAACTGGATGGCTTAATTACAACTGAATACTCTGCAAAATTCCACTTTCCTGCCACCTGAACAAGATCCCTGATACCTATGAGTAGTGGGGAGAATTTTAATCCAGCTTCAATGCTCTTCTCTGGGGAAAACTGGAAAGGCATGTGACCACCACCACTACCCACCCCCCACTACACACACACACACACACACACACACACACACGCAGACACACACACACAGCTTCTTTCCTTAACCTCAAACAGCTATGGCAGCCAGAGGTCTTCTGGGAAATAGGGTTCTCAGTCAGGTACTGTTTGGATTCAAGCTACCCCAAATTGGCAAAACCGCAGGAAAGAGAAGGGTCCATGTAAAGCAGAGGAAAGTGGTTTACCTACTGCCAAGCATTCCACTAAGATCATTTAGACACAGATGAAATCACAGCAATCTCTAGATGTGGGACTTGGAAAGGGAAATAATTTTCCTCATCTTATCCTTCATGCTAACAGAAGGGTCCACAACTCCCACCTCCTGTAGGAAGCCTTTCTCTCTCTGGCAGGTAAACATTTACAATGCCCTCTTCATTTTCCACTAAACAAAGAATATGGGCCCTTTTCATTTGTGTAGATTTTGTGTTCCACCCATTTGATAACTTGTTTATTAATGAGGCCATACAGACATTAAAATATGATTTGACATGAGAAGATGGCCACCATGAAATAAGTAAAAAAAAAAAAAAAAGTTGCAGAATAGTATGGATTTGTGTTATGCATGTATTTAAAATTATAGGTGTGTAAATGCATTTACAAAGGATTCTAAGTTCATATATCTGGTAAATGGCCATTATCTCTTAAGAATAGTCAGGGGCACAAGCCAGGGAATTTTATATTTTTCAGTACTATTTCATTTCTTACAGCAAATATGTTTTAGTTTCATAATGAAAAAAAATCATAAATTGTAAAAGAAATAGTCTGTCTTTAAGTATGCCCTACCACACAGCACAGACTGTTAATATACCTTATATGATGTCTAGCTCAGCACTTTAAGAACAGATGGAGAAATCATTTAAAGACAAGATGACGTTCAGAGGCACTTACCTATTTTGGAGCACCCAACTTTATGTAGCAGGCTTCAACCTAAACCTACCAAATGCTAGCCACGCCCTACTCCTGGGAAAAGGTAGGAAAAAGAGTACCTTCTATTTCTCCCCAAAGTAGCCTACCTTGATTAAAATATGCCCAAATACACAAAGATATGCAGCCCTGGGCCCTAAAGCAGCCTGGATAATGGTGGTGGCAGTAGCGGTGGCAACAGCGGCAGCAGCAAAACACAGATGCTGAGTGCCCCAAAATGATGATCTATAGAACTTCCCTGCTGTCCTCCCTGATCTGTGCCCGGTCCTGCCCGTCCCCGAGCATAGGAGTCAACTCAATCCCTAAACCTCAGGAGCACATACCTCTCAGGATTAGATTAGACAATGCAGCCCTGCCTGCTGCCTATGCTACAGTGAGCAGCACACACTAAAAAAATGTAAATTTAAAAATTGGGTAATGTTTCAAATATGTACTCTATGGCCAAAGTGTGGGTTGCTTCACAAAGGCAGACAGAAATGCTTGCATGGCTGTCTGTTAGAATCCACTAAAAACTTGGATTCAAATATTCTCCCTTGTGAATGCTACCAATATTGTGTCAAGACACAAAAAGATGAGTGGATATTGGGAACTAGCTGACCACTCACAGGTAAACAGGTTCTCTAAGGTACACAAGAGGGACAACTCCTCCCCATTCCTTGGCACCACTCAGCTCCATTCTGCCAGGGCCCAGCTGGGTCTACATTAGCTCATTTCCAGTGGGCCACTAGAATTGTTGTTTGGCTTTCTAGTAGACTTAGCCAAACAATCTGTGAAAGACAATCCAACTTGACAATAGTAGCTATCAATGTATCTCTTCAACGTATATCTGTGGAGTGCCTCCTCTGTCCCAGGCACTGTACTAGGTACTGGGGAGACAGTGAGTAGTGGGGAACTCTCCCTGTTCTCATGAAGTTCACATTCTTACTGGCAGAGGCTGATAGAATGGAAAGAACACACTCCTGAGAGTCCTGGCTTTTAGACCTGATTCTGCCCCTGACTCACTACGGGACCTTGAGCAAGTCCCTTCCCCTTGTTGTATTTTATAATTAATGGATCTTCCATAGATTCATACAATTTGGTTCCTTTATAAAACAAAATCCTGGGGTAACTTAGGGGTTTTCAAATGGCCACAACAGCAGCAAGAAGCTGTGGTAGTATTTGGAGAAAACAAAAAAGCATCCAAAGACCTTGAATCTGGCTTGGATGGTTGCCCATGAGCTATTTGCCCAAGACAGGTGGGACGGGCAAGTCTTTGAATCACATTTGGTCAGTGACAGACACAGAGACCCTTCCTTCTATCCAATGGCAGGTTTGGGGCCAGAAGGCCTGAAAGGTACCCAGCTTCACTGCAGCTTCTATAAATACTTCCACCTCCAGCTGAAGGGATAGGAAACATTCTACTGTTGTACCATTCATTTGATGCTAAAGAGCTGGAGAGAAGGTGGCACCTCCCTTTCCAGCCATGTGGGGCTATTCTTGAGTAGGGCTGCACTGGGGCCAGTTGGAGCCACGCTGCTTAGGTGAGTGGGGAGATGGGACTTCCCCGCATACCTTCCACTAAAGCACCAAGCTGTAGAGCTTGTTCAGGAAAACCATAACATCTGGCATTCTGGGCTCAGAGGCTTTATAGGAAACACACATAGGAAAGAACTTTAAGAGGACAACTAGAAAAATTCTGGGATATCCTGGACCTACCTTCCCTCCCTGTACCCCACACCTCACAGAGCACTTTCAGATGCATTAGTGCCTGAATCTTTGCCATAACCCTAAGAAGTAGGTGCTATTACTCTTTCCATATTGCAGATAGGAAGCTGAGATCTGGAATGATTTCAGAAGTTTGCACTGGTGGGTCAAGGCCAACAAAATTCTCAGGCGCCTATCTGCCCTATAGGTGCTAATCATCTTTCCCTTCTCCAAGGTGCATTTTTTCTATTACTAGTGTCTAGTAAACCCTACCAGGTTCTAATTCAACAGCCTTGGATCCCTTGCATACATTACCACTGCTTCTCTCTCTCTATGTCTGTCACTGACTATACATTCTTCAAAGACCTGCCCATCCCTAACCACCTCCACCTGGACAAGAGTCCCTTCTTGAGGCAGGGTAGTTAGAAACTTTCAAGTCCATGAGTTTACTGAAGGAGAAAGTCTGGGAACCCAGATAGTTGCAACACCACATAGTACATATCATAACAGAAGTTCTTATAAAGGAAGTACAGTCAGCACACAGAGGATGGTGCAACTAATACTATAGGAATATTAAAAAAAGCTTCCAGTGGAGGTGACATGGAGTGGAGGCGGTGAAGAAGACACACTTGACATTTCAAACTGAAAGAAAAGACATATGCTAGAGCTGAAATATATCAAAGGTATGGCTTACTTGGAAAACCTTGATCCCACAAAGCCACAATACAGCATACATGTAGGGAAGTAAGTCCAGAAAGTAGGCTAGGATGGAGCCAGGTATCAAATGACTCTATATATATACCATGCTAAGGGGTTTAGATTTTCTCTTCCTCACATTCACTGCAGTGTTATAAATACTGGCAAATGCTGGGAGTAATCTAAATGACTCCTAAAAGTAATGGTAAATTATGGCACAGCCATTGGATGGAATTTTATAAAACCATTAAAGTGTTCATTTTTAAAAACTAAGCAGCATTTACCTAAGTTTTTAGTGATATATTAAGTAAGGATAAAGTAGTAGTACTTTTTTTATATATACTATGACTGCACCATGGAAAATTATAATACATATATGAGCTATGACAAGAAATATAAATAAATAATAATTGTTATGTTAAAATGGTGGATTTATAGAAAATTTCTCCATTTACTAAACTCTGTCATATGCCATGGTGGGTTTTATAAAAAGGGGAAATAGAAAAATAACTACTCTTCTTCCATTTGACTCCTCTTTCCTTCTCCCCTTCTCACTCATCCACCTGCTTGCTTACTCTCCCTCATGAACAGTCATTCTAATCTACCACCTGAGAGGCCTCTAGAAAGGAAAGGCTGACAGCAAGGTGGCTGTACCCAGCAGCAAGTTCCTACACAGCCTGGAGGCGATTTCAGCCCAATGTTGGGGAAGAATCTTCCACCCAAAAGCACTGCCCAGCTCTACCCAACTAAGCCTTCTTTGGTTAAATTGTCCTAGGAACTTGTTACCAAACAAAGGAAGACAAATACCAAGAATACTTCCATCATGCCCTCCCTCCAGGGAGCTCAGGGTAGGTGAAGATCAAATTCATGGCCAACTCCTAGGTGGCTGAACTACAGCCTGAGATCCTTGATTCACGAGTAATAACTACATAAAATGTCAGTAAAGAGGAAGAAGAAGATGGGTGAAAACAGATGCAGCCAAGAGCACTTCATTTCTAGGAACTTGCTTATGCCCCATCAGCCCATTAGACTTTGACGGGAAATTCAGAAATCACTCTCCTTTGATCTACAGGTCTAACCCCAAAGAAAGCCATATTCACAAAATACAGGATCAGTTGAAGGCTTAACACTAGGCATGTGGCAATCTCCCTCACTAGAAATTCCTCCCAAGCCCAAATCACCTATCTCTCCCCATGCAAGGGCAACATAGATATCAGTGACTCAGACAGAGGAAAAGGAAGGGGACCTTAGCAATTTAAGACTTGGCCAAAAGCAATTTCATAGCCCTAAGAAGAGGGATGTTGTAGAGGAAGGGGGTAAAGGAAATCAAATCTCATTTGCATTCAGTTTTGGTTTGTTTCTTAGTCTCCCCCTTCCCTGCTGGAACAATGGCCAATTCCAGGGTCTTCTATTCTTCCTGGAGTCACCAATGACCCAAAATAGCCAGCAATTGTAGTTTGCAGGCTGGACTCCAAGACCCCACCCAAGGTATTTAGTTAACAGTTGTCTCTCCAAGCCAGGATGCCCACAGTGAGCTCTCTGGTAGGTGGATCCAAGACCTCTAAGCTCACGGAAATAAAGAGGGTTACTTACACATGGATAACTGGGGGGAAAAATAATGTTCCCAGTGTCATTGTAAAGAGAAGGCAACTTCTCTAAATAGTCACTGCTCTCTGTTTTGTTACACTCTTTCCAAGAAGCCTTCCTATCTTCTTAAAGACTGGGCACAAATAATAAGAATTTCAGGAAAAGCCAATGTTCTCATTATAACAGATATTAAAACTACAGCCCATAGAAATGACTTGTTCAAGATCACACAGGCAGAGACTAAGAAACAGATATCCTGATTAAGTACATTATTCTTTTCATTGCACCATTTCTACTAAAAAGCATTAAAAAAAAAAAAAAATCCAGACAAGTGTGTCAGGATTTAAATGTCAAAAAGCTCAGCTCTTTTAACCTAGCTCAGGACTGAGGATGGGAGGCAGAGGGATATTGGACCCATTCCACTCAGGAAAGCCAAGTGAGAAGCTTAGGCATACAAAAGGCACACACAAACTGGAAAGCTTTACCTAATCTAAAGGAATAGTTTAAGATGCTGAGAGGCTCAGGATGACCCTGCCCTACCTCGCACTCTGAGCCTTTTTAGGTTAAGCAAGACTACCCCTAGGCTGTCAGAGAGCTACGTAAGAAGCTAGACAGGGGTGACCAGACTGTGTCAAGAGAGCCAGGAGAGATAAAAAAGAATGGGGAGAAATGAAAGCGGGGTGGAGAAATCACAGTCATTCCAGAGCTCTCCCATCTTTCTCTCTTCTCTCCCACCTCTCCCCCACCTCCAACAAAGAGCCTCAACCACCTGCTCTGAGCAAGACCTACACTAGGAAAAAAAAGAAAAGTTTGCAGGTGGCATTATATAAACTTGAGAAAAGCATTCCCTGTACCAAAAAAGAACAGGGGATTAGTTGAGGTGGTAAAGGGCATTTGAGGGGGGAGAAAATAGCCAAATAAGGCATACTTGACTGGTAGGGAATCATCAGGAAAGGTTCCAAAAGCTGACGTCGCAGAGAGGAAGTGTTTAGTCATTGGTTTCCTCTGGCAACTGGCCTAAGGCCAGGAGGCAAACTCCCAACCTTAGGAAAATGCCCAGGCTATGGCAGAGAGAAAGACAACCACAAGAGATTTTCCCCAGGCCCACCCTCAGGCTCTGCTGGAGCAGCTTTTCAAGTACCAGCAGAGAGGTATAGTGCAACTTTGAAGCAAAATGCCAGATGTTCTCACTAAGCATATTCTAGATCCACCATGGCCCAGGTGCCAAGAGGAGTAAGAAACCTGGGGAAGAGGGCTCTGATCTACTCCGGTTACATATTGTTGATAGTTTCATATTAGAGAAAAGAAAATTTCAAAGGCAAAGAGTTTAAGTGACTTTTGTTCTCAGCAAGGGGATTTCTGAGTTATTAATCTCCCAGGCATATCTGCAAGGATGTTTGAAGGGGAGTTTTGCTCACTTAAAACCCTTGAAGATAGTGGGGTGCCTGGTTGGCTCAGTTGGTTCAGCGTCTAACTCTTGATTTCAGCTCAGGTCATGATTTTAGGGTCATGAAACTGAGCTCCCCAGTGGGCTCCATGGTCAGTGTGGAGTCTGCTTGAGATTCTCTCTCTCCCTCTCCCTCAGCCTCTCCCCCTGCTCGATCCCCCCCCAAAATAAATAAATAAATAAAATATTTAAAAAAAAAAACTTGAAGATAGCAAAGTTTTGTACAACTTAACTTATGACACTCAAATAGATGACATTATTACCTTGACCCCCGTCCTATAACTCCATACCACAGATTAGTCAACCTCAGTCAAAGATTACAACAGATAAAACACCTTGGTGTACTTCATCTAATCTTTAGGCTGAGATTTCTGAGAAAGGACAGGGGGTTGGGGGATGTGGTAGGGAGTGGTAGGGGGCAGATTAGACCAAGACAGCAAAATCAGGGAGGGACCTTATCCAAACACACTACACTGGAGAAAAATAAAGCCTCGAACCTTCCCAGGTTTTTTTTTTAAGATTTATTTATTTATTTTAGAGAGAGAGAGCACAAGTGGGAGGGGCAGAGGGAGAAAGAATCTCAAGCAGACTCTGCACTGAGCATGGATCCCCACGCGGGGCTCCATCTCACGAACCTGAGATCACAACCTGAGCCAAAACCAAGAGTCGGAAACTCAACTGACTGTGCCACCCAGGCACCCCCCTTCCCAGGTATTTAAGGGAGTTCAGTACTAAAGAGAGGGAAGGAAATGCTGACCAAGCCTGATAGGTATGCATTGTTCCCCCTTCTAGGCCCTGACCCCTGTCACCTCCCAAATACATGTCTAGGAAAGGATTTCTTGAGATTATACTTTGTTTTGTGAGACCAAATGCCCACATCTCAACTTTTCTCTCTCATCAGGCCCTGACTGATACTCTGCCACACAAAATATCTACATGGGCAACAAAGACAATAAAATTTATTTCAGTTAATTCACCCAATTCTAGAAAACCCAAGGTGCAGTCTTCCCCAACAAACCCCTTCAGAATTATTGGCTCTAACTGACCTTCCAAGGAGTAACTTGGTCTATGCTTACATGTACTCTGTGGCTCTCCTTGAAACACCTCAATGCTTCCCTCATATCAGACAAACTCACTTTCTTTTTTTTTTAAGATTTTATTTATTTACTTGAGAGACAGAGAGAGAGCACAAGCATGAGCGGGAGGAGAGAGAGGGAGAAGCAGACACCCCACTGATCAGGGAGCTCAACTCAGGTCTTGATCTCAGGACCCTGGGATCATGACCTGAGCTGAAGGCAGACACCTAACCAACTAAGCCACCCAGGAGCCCCCAAACTCACTTTCAAGAGAGCACTGGCCTAGGGTTTATGTCCACGTACCAAAACCACATCACTCTCCCACCCAGAACAGCCACCACTCACAAGTATACACTTCCTTCAAAGCCCTGTTCATGTCCCATTAAGCCTCCTTCTTCTCAAAATCTACAGAGAATGCCATGTAAAATTTATTTTTGTCAAAGTGTTTTTAAGTGAGTTAGCCCTAAATCTCCAATTAAATAGGAGATCTATTAAGGCAGCAATTGCATACTCCATTCATTTATTTGTATCTCTTATAGTAAATAGTACCTAACAAACAGTCAATAAATGGTGAGAATGCAACTGCCTGCCTTCTTTCTTACTTATCTTACCTAGCACAGGGTTGGGCATGTAATAGTTCAGTTACATAAGTAATTATAATAACAAACATTTCCATCTAACTTATTAGATGCTAGGCACAATTCTAAGCACTTTACATAAACTGCCTCATTTAATCCTCAGAACAACCCTATGAAATAGGTACTACTATTATCTTCACTTTACAGTTAAAGAAAATGAGCCACACAGGTAACTTGCCCAAGGCTACATAACTAATTGGTCACAGAGCTGGGATTTGAGTCCAAGCAGTCTGGTTCCAGAGTCTGTGCTTTTCCCACTACTCTATGCTACCTTTCTATGAAGTCCTGAAAGGTCTTTTTTGGGGGGGGGGCGGGCTCTCTACCTGCCCTAGGCTTGGCCTACAACACCTAGAGGTGAGTAGTGAGGGTTGAGTCCAGGAGACTCCAGTCTGAATCCAAATGGCTGCTACAGAAGAAAATACTTCCACCAAGGTACTAATGGAAGTACCATAATGTTCTCCTAATTCAAGGAACAGGTCAAGCTGGAGCACTGAGTCAGATACAGAGAGGTCAGAACTCAAAATTTAAGAAGGCAAAGAGAAAGCAATAATTTGGGTGAGGAGCGAGCAGGAAGAGAAACAGTCATTCTGGGGCCCCAGAAAAACTGAGTCACCCACTGACTGAAACCTGCTACAGCAGAAGCCATTTAGGGGAACTCCACTGCAGCCATATTGTTAAGGTAATCACCATAGAGTCAATTCTCTGGAAGTCTGTGTCCCCTTGGTGAACAGAGTCATTCTTCCAAGACAGGTAAGTTAGTAAGAGACCACTAACTCAGTAATTGGGAAGGCCAAGTTCTCCTTTCCAACTTTATGTGATCCTGAACAATCTGACTGACTCCTCTAGCTATGAATACATAAAAGAAATAACTCCACTCCATAAAAACTTTTAGGACAGTTGAGGCCCAGTCTCAAGCAGGAATACGTGGCTAGTCTCCTCTCTTTACCTCCCTTCAACACACACATCTGTTTTCTACCACTCTTTGCAAACAAAGCAAAAAACATTTACCTTCCTGGGAAGTGCTACAAAAAGTCCCAAAGGCACTGTCAGAGCCTAAACCATAACCATATAACCTCTGAAGTCAGCTCTACACACTCAGAAGGACTTGCTCTTCCCATGACCATAATAACACTATGGTTAAGTCACCCCCAGCACAGAGGTAGGAAAACACTGAGCACCCTGCACCAAGTGCCATTTAAAAGGCAAACCTTAAAAGTTCCTACCCTAAGGGTGCCTGGGTGGCTCAGTCAGGTGGGCATCTGACTCTTGATTTCAGCTCAAATCGTGTTCTAAAATAAATGAAAAAGTCTTAAAAAAATATTTCCTCCCCTACACTGAGGGCCAGCCAATTTGGGTTTTAGTCCCAACCTTATTACCATTCACTCATATCACTTCCCTTTTCTGGCCTTTGCTGTCACCATCTAATACATAAAGGTAGAACTAAAAGTTTAAGGCCAGGTCATTTGCTCTGTGGTTCAAAACACCCATGTGAGAAACCTAGACCATCCAGAACAATCAGCTCAAGTGAAGCTTAAGGCTGAAGTCATCTTAAGTGGAGATGCATTTGAAATGTTGTACCTCAGCTCACTGGTGGTAGGTATCTTGGGAAGTTGGTTTATGCCCACCAGCTCCTCAAAGTCTAACTACCACTCACAAGGTTAAAAGTACATTTGAAACATAACTAGCAGCTTCCTAGCATTTCAGTAGAACTACAGGAGGTATATGCTACTGGCAGCCAGTGAAAAGAAAGGGAGGGAAACCCATTCAGTTTTCAGTGTTTGTCTGAGGCTCTTCAGTCAACCTTCACAATACAGTGTCATTGATTTCTTTCTTATTCCTCAGTAAGGAGAGACATAGCCCTTTCCCCTCTATAGACTTAAGAAGAAACAGCCAAGAACACTCATGCCAGTGTTTCTGTTAGAGCTACTAATGAAACAAACCAACTCCCAAGCTAGAAATTCCATTCCAAACTCAGTACCCAGGAAAAAACAGTACTTCAGAGGTATAAGGGGACAAAGAAGGTACATTCTGGTAAGTGCTGATGAACTATGTATTCCCAGCAAAGCCTAGCACACTGTCTGGTACATAGAAGGCACTCAAGTTTTGAGGAAAAAATGTCTGAAGGAAAAAACATAGAAATGGGAGGCTTGAAGCTGTATCATCAAGGCTTTCAAGGACATCAGTTGGAAAGGTCCCTAGAGTGTACTTATTACTTTTATAGTACCCTCATGACAAACTGGAGAGACTGAGAGCCTAAAGAAAGGACTTGCCTAAATATTTACTTCATTTGGATCACTTTATTGAGGACAAGGAAGATGTTCTTCTTACATGGAAAGAGAAGAAAAATTCTCAGGTCAGTGTTACTTGCCACTTTCCAAATCAATGGAGTCCTGAGCTACCCTTCAAGTGACTGCTCCTATACCACAAATCAGAACTTGGAATTGAAAAGTTTTTCAGCTCTATCAGGCATGAAATGGGAGGAATGAACAGCAAAGCCAGCCAATCATGACAAGACCACCTCTCCACTTGACCACTAGACTGGCCTAAAGGAGACCACCTTTGTACTTTGGTTTTTGTTTTGTTTTGTTTTGGGGCAGAAGAGTGGGGTGTGGTAGCAGGGAGAAAAGACTGGGAAAGATGTACATGATAAACTCAGTTCTATCTTTGGAAAATCAGAAACACACTGTTCCCAACTTGTAATAATGCCAATTTTCATCAACTTTAGCCATTAAAGGCCCAACACTGGTAGTGCTGGGAGCCAGATATTCTCCCCTCTGGGGACCTTGAGTCTGGAAATTCCAGTGAGGGGGACTCCCAGAAAGATACAAAGGAACCTAGACAGACTGTTGCCGAGCAACACTAGTAGAACAGAGTTCAGAATAAATGTAGCTGTCATCTCATCTCATCGCAATAGAGTTGGATTTGGAGTCAGGGAGATAGACCAGATGACCTCTAAATATCACTACAGAAGAAAATACTTCCACCAAGGTACTAATGGAAGTACCATAATGTTCTCCTAATTCAAGGAACAGGTCAAGCTGGAGCACTGAGTCAGATACAGAGAGGAAAGCAGTCTTCTGAGAGGAGGAAGAGAAAAAAGTAAAAATAACACCCCTAAAACAAAGCTATTGTTACAGGCAGCTAGAGAAGAATGGAAAGTTAGCAGACTAGTGGTCAATACCACCTCTGTCTCCCACTCACAGAGCAACTTTCCCCTCTACGAGACTAAGTATAGATAGTTGGTGCCTTCAAGTGTCCTCGTGCCCCATCAGCCCCTCTCTGCCCAGAGGGCTATTCAAGGACCAGCCTAAAGGAAATCCCCAAGATGGTTCCTGCTCTATCATCTATACTTTCACAAAGAGCCAAATGAACTGGAGAAATAAAGAGGTGGAGAGATGCAGGATCCAGAGTCACCCTCTCTCACATATAACCTCCATTCCCAATCCCTTGCCCCACCCTGAAGTCTGTAGGCAGGGTTGGTTCAAGAGTTAAAAGACTGAGATTTTGCCTTCTTTTCACAAAGTACCATTTTAGTGCCACTCGAGTGGCTCAAGCAATGCTAGGAATGGCAGGAGAATAAACAGTCCACACAGTCCCTGTTAAAGTTTAGCTGAATGCAGATCCAGAGCCTTCAAATACTTCAAGGAGGTGGACTCTACATCTGCTCACATGGATGGTCCCATCAGCAATCATTTGATCACGTTTCCCTGACCTATTGAGCTAGGGCTAAAAATCCAGCAAATTGAAAACATCTTACCAAGACTGATACTCTAAGACTTAAATTCAAGTCCTGGCTTTGCTACTGACATGCTATATCATTTTAGGTCAGCCCCTCCTTATCTGTGGGTCTCAGTTTCCCCATCTATACAATGAGAAGCGTTAGACTTGACAGTTGTGAAGAGCCTTTTCAACTCTAACAAACCTAAAACTCACGAAAACCTTGAAATTCAAAACAATCGCTTTTTAGGGAATCAAAATGTCCCAAAGACTTTGTGACCTAAAAAAATGTAAAGAGGGCAGGGAGGGGGAAAGCTTTTTTTTTTTTTTTTTTTTTAACAACTGTCTTAGCAGAAAATGTAGATGTCAGTAAATAAGCTTCTTCATTCTGGCAGACTTAGGAAACTGGCAACTAGAAGCAGAATCCAAGAATTGGCAGGGAGAGGGTGCAGAGAAGCATGTTTTAACAGATTTAATGGAGTTTGGGATGACTAAAGGAGACAATCGGCTGTAAAAGTGAAACCAACTCTGGACAGACTGTAGACATAGTTCATATGAATGAACGGATTTTATTTTTCCACTACCCTTCCCTATCTTTCATAATCCAGAAATAGCCTAACAGCCTAACTAGTGAAGAAGGAGCAGAAAATAGGGAATTTTCTTCCTCCATTAAAATTACTAGCTGCCATGCAGTGAACTAGTGTATGCCCCTGGATGCTTCAGCATTGGGATGAGGAATGAGAAAAGTAACAGGGGGCACCTTGTGAAACACCCAACTCTCACCGGACACCACCAAATGCCAATGTTACTTTGTCTAAATTATCTACTTCCTTTTATCTGAGGACCAGGAAGTACTAAGAACAGGGGGCAGTTTGCTTTGGGCAGGAGAGAGGACTCAAATTCAAGAACCTAATCACTGAGTCAGAATAGAGGGTCATTGAGATAAGCATTAAAAAGCCTGGGCCCCAATCTTGGTTATATCACCATATGCTCCTAGGTATGTTCTTTTCTGTAAGCCCAACATCCTCATTAGTTAAAAGAGAGAAATAGTGGGGTGGGGACAGGAAGAAAGTTGTACTAAACAGTCTCAGAGGTCCCTTTCAGGTCAAGATTCTATGGTCTTAATAGGCATGATATAGTTGTTTCTCCTAAAAGTTGACCATTCCTTGAACTGAACAGCATGGAAAATTCTCCAAAGCTTTCAGACCATCAAAATTCAGCCCTCTCCTTCCAATTTGATTCAAGTTTCAGTCAATCTGCATAAAAATACTTTCAATATTCAGGTACCTTCAGTACCCTAGGCCTGACCTCAAACAGCTCATTCTCCAGCCTCTCTCCAAGCCTAGGAAAAGGATCACCAGGCTATCTTCTTTGCCACTTCTGACTGAGATGGGATGGTTAAGGCAACTTTGAGAAAATTTCCAGGCCCATCAGGTTGCATTTAAAGGTGAGATATTTTAGAATTGAGGATGAAAGACGCCAGTAGTGAAGAGAGATCATGGGGCAAAGTCTGTTCCCAAAGATCCACCCATCTATTTAGGTAAAACCACCCACAGAGAGAGAAACTCAAAAAGAGTCTCCTGGAAGGATCTTTATAATCCTCTGTGTTGGCAGAGACAACTTTTCTCCCTCTTTCTCTTTTCAAAACGATTCTTTCTGACTTTATATGTGTTGGGGGAGGGGGAACAAGTGTGGAAAAAACCCCATGTCATAAAACCATGACCAATTTAAAAAAGAGAATGTAGAAGCACATACTTGTTGAAAACTTGGTGTTTCTAATAGGGTTCTGGAAAGGCAAGAATGACTTGGCAGAAAAGCTGGAATATAGCAACGTGGCAACCAAATTCAGCATACACCCAACGAACCAGACCCCCCACTTCTCTCCTCCAGGGACCCTCAGACCTTCTCAAGGCTACTAGTCACTATCTCAGCACTACAAGGCTCAAACAATCCTCCAGGGAGAAGGGTCTGGAAGCACAAGCTGCTTGGCCTTAGGGACTCAAGCCAGAGTAGTCACCAGGCCTTCCTGAACAAGAGAAGGGCCCCAGTAGCCTCTTGGTATGACTTGCACAAAAGCAAGCGGGACTCATTATTCAGGCACACCCCTCCCATGCCCCTCCCTTCTGGGCATCCGGCCTCCCTAGGCCCCACTCCCAGGAGGCTTCTGTTCTCATAACAGCCAGTGGGGTGGAGATCAAATCCTAGAAGCTACCACCATTCTAGAAAGGTGAGGCCCTCACAGAACAGTCTGGAGGGGATAGGAGGAGATAGAGAGCCATTAAGCAAAGGCAAGGGCAAGGATCTGTCGGTGGAGAGGAGGAAGAAACCAGTCTTCTACCCTAGGAAGTAGAGCAGACCTCCTCCTCCCAGTGAAGTATTAGTGATCCTGGGTAGAAGCAAACAACCTCTGATGAGTCCCTCCACAACTCTCTCCTCCACCAACTCTTTCCTCCCCTACTAGTGGGAAACATCTGGAGCCTCCAGGGGAGACTATGAGAAAGGTGAATGGGGGTGCAGGATCAGCTCACTGCAGCTCCATACTCCCTTCCCATGGCCCCTCCTGGACCAAGGCAGCCTTGCCCCCGGAAAGGCGCCAATTCCTGAACTGGAGGAAGTGTTCCTCTCCCCTGCCCCCATAGCCTGTCAGGAGCAAGAGGAGATTTCGGGCCCCCAAGGAACCTTCCCTCCTGCCTCATCCCACACGCAGTTAACTGGAATCTGAGAAAGAGGCCGGTCCCGCCCGGTCCGCACTTCTAGCCCTGTACCCACTCACACCCGAGGGGCTCACCAGACCAGGACTCCAATCTCGCCCCTCCCCAACCCAGGCCTTGTTAGAGGACGCAGCGTTCTGAGTGGGCGGATGGCTGGCCAAGCCCCTAGCCATCAGCAAGAGGCTACCAGAGTCAGCTAGAGGCCCCAGGGCGGCAGCGCACCTCCCCGTACTCACCGTCTTAGGCATGGTGGCTGCAAAAGTGGCAGAGTTGATAAAGTTCGGCTAGAAGCTGTCTGGCAGCACTGAGCACACAGTACACACGGCACGGACTCTGGGGGCTGGAGGTTCGGATTGGGTCCCTCTCTAGCGTTGGGGCAACTGCTCGGCTTCCTGTTAACGGGCCACGACTTCACAAACCCCACCCAGGAAAGAGCCGCCCTGTCGCGTCGCCCGCTTCTTTATGTGGCTGGGCTTCCGCGCTGCTCCCCGCCCTCGCGCCCGCCTTCTTGCCGGCCGCTGGCCTCGCCCCGCCCAGCCCAGCCCAGCCCAGCCCGGCCACACCAGCCACGTGGGGGTCAGGCTGGGCCTGGGCGCTCCCTGGGGGACTCCCACCCCCCACACAGGCCTACTCTTTTTCCCACCCCTTTCACAGCCCCTACCCCTTCAAATCCAGGCCATCCGGCCCCACCCCCAAGCAGGGCCCGGCCCTGGGCGGCACCCTGGCAGAGGCTTACAGCCCCTGACTGCAAGTTTCCACTAATGGGGCGCTAACTACCTATCAAAACTGTCTGTTCCCTCTCAAGACAGCTCTGACTCTCAGAAAGTCCTTGTGTGTAGCTGAACTCCTTTTCTCTGTGACTTCCCCTATGGCTCTCAGCTCTGTTCCCTGTGGCCACACAAATCCCCTACTGTCCCTAATAATTCCTTAGAGCTCTGAAGATCACATGTCCCCCTGAAACTTCTCTTGGCAACACTGCCTGAACTCTTTCAACACGTCATTTGTTCTCTTCTGTAGGTGTCTATATCCCTTTCCCAACATATTTCCTCCCCACTTTCACTCAATCCTCATTTTCTTTTTTTGTATTTTTACAGATTTTGTTTATTTATTTGACAGAGAGACAGTGAGAGGGAACACAAGCAGGGGGAGCGGGAGAGGGAGAAGCAGGCTTCCCGAGGAGCAGGAAGCCTGATGCCGGTGCGGAGGTCGATCCCAGGACCCTGGGATCATGACCCGAGCCGAAGGCAGACACTTAACGACTGAGTCACCCAGGTCCCCCAAGTTTGAGTTTTACTTTGAAAATTATTGATCATAGTTCTTTTTCCTCCTATCCATAGGCAACTGTGTGTAGGTATGGTTTGAGTATCTTTTACAATGTAGGGCACCACATACCTCAAGGATGATGAGCCAACTTGGAGAAGTGGAATAGATACTTGAGAGGGGTGGTCAGGACACTTGGCTTCTAGTCGTAGCTTTGCCATTAACTCACTCTGTGACCACTGTGTGGCCTTGGGAAGTCCCTTCCCCTCTCTGGACTTGAGTTTCCCCTTTTGTAATAACAAAGGACTGGATTCCTGGGCTTCCAAGGTCCTTTCCCACTCTGACATTATACAAGGATGAGAAAGGAAGTAGAATCCCTAGAACAATAGATGAGTCTAGTAGGGTTGCATAAGGACTGACCTTGCATTTGCCCTCAGGAATCAGCTGTCCTAGTCCCTGCTCCTTTACTTTCCCAACTCAACAACATGCATGAATCAGTGTGCCTCAGTTTCTCTCAGTGCTGTCAAGATTCATTGATGTGTGCTAGGGTAAACAAAGTTCCCTGCTCAACTCATCATCAGGGAAATGCAAATCAAAACTACAAGGAGATATCACCCCACACATGTCAGAATGGCTAAAATCAACAACACAAGAAACAACAAGTGTTGGCAAGGATATGGAGAAAAAGGAAATTTCTTGCACTGTTGGTAGTAATGCAAACATGCAACCACTGTTGAAAACATATGGACGTTCCTCAAAAAGTTCAACATAGAACTACCCTATGATCCAGTAATCATACTTCTGTGTATTTTTACCCAAAAAAATACAAAATCACTAATTCAAAGGGACACATGCACCTCTATGTTTATAGCAACATTATTTACAGTAGCCACATTATGGAAGCAGACTAAGTGTCCATCGACAGATGAATGGTTAAAGAAGATGTGGTATATATACACAATGGAATATCATTCAGCCATAAAAAGGAATGAAATCTCACCATTTGCAATGACATGGATAGAGCTAGAGAGTGTAATGTTAAGTAAAATAAATCAGCCAGAGAAAGATAAATATCATATGATTTTACTCATATGTGGAATTTAAGAAACAAACAAACAAAAAAGCAAGCAAAGTAAAAAGAGATAGAAAGAGAGAAAGAAACAAACCAAGAAACAACTCTTAGCTATAGAGAACAAACTGATGGTTACCAGAGGGGAGATAGGGAGGGGAGGATGGGTGAAATAGGTGATGGGGATTAAGGAGTGCACTTGTTGTGATGAGCCCTGGGTGATGTATGGAATTACTGAATCACTATATTGTACATCTGAAAGTAATATAACACTGTATTTTAACTATACTGGAATTAAAAATAAAACTCTGTATGTATTACAGAATTGAAAAAAAAACGTTCCCTGCCCAAACTATTTTCTTAAGTTGAGCAGTTGACACTCCAAGGAAGAGCAACACTCCCAAGAAAGCCTCAGCAGCAGGGATAGCAAGAGCAGCCAATCACATTCCTTGATATTACAATGGCCCTTTACTCCCAGAAGTTCAAGGAACTCACTGATTCCCTCATTTATTAAAGCCCACAAGGGCCTCAGATTAGGCTAAGTGCTTAAAGGGGGAAGGGAAGTTGATTGGAGACTCCACCTTTCATTATCCTTTCTGGAAAATGGAAATCCCCTGTGTGTCATTCCCCATGTCCCATGTCAACGTTCCCTGTAACACACAAGAGAGAGCTGGTTAGGGAGTGTCAAGCAGCTGAACATACTATTAAAAGGGAAAAGGGGCACAGGAGTCCAAATAGGGAAAGGGAGATCCAAGGGTGGGGAAGTTAAGGAAGTTGATGGAAAGAGGGACCAAGAGAGAAGGATAGGGTTTGCCCTTTGGGGAGGAGAAGGGTGGGAAATAAGAGGAAAGCATAGACTATCAGAAACTGTTTAGTCCAGCCTCCATTCAGGTTGAGGAAACTGAGGATCAGAAAGAGGAAAGAACTTACCCAAGATCAGGCAATAAGTGTAAAGAATGGATTCAGGGATAGTAGAGAAGACAACAAATTCAGTTAAGCTGTTGCGATAATATAAGCAAGAAATTTTGAAACCTAGAACAAGGGAAGTAGTCCCCCCTCCAACTTCACAAGACAGAAGCTGGTTATGGTGATTATGGTTAAGCAGCTAGACATTGCTTGAAGTTTACATTTAAAACCCTCTAGCTAGGAGGGCCCCATCTTAGATGGGGGAGGGCCCCATCCCCCCATCTCCAGAGCAAAGTGGAAGCAGCTGAGGTGCTCTCTTGTTCTTCAAGATGGCCAGAGAAACACATCTTTGTTTCTTACTTCTTTGTAAAACACTTTATACCTATATGGCCAGAACTTCTGATCTCCCCCCACCCCACTTCCTACCATGATCCCATGTGAAATGAGAGTTAGCTCAATATTCCTGTGGTCAGAGTAATCCCCACACTTAGGTTTAGATATGGTGACGTTTTTGCCACTGTTTGTAGAGAGAAGACATGTGAATAAGGGCTAACATATATTAGCTACTCTGGGTGAGGGAAGTAAAAGGTATAAAGATGGATATTCAGAAGATCTGAATTCAGAAGGCTCAAGGAGGAGTAAGCAAGTATTTTTCAAGCAGTAAAGGTAGGTGAGGGCCAGTTATGAGCAGAGGTGGTACAGAAAAATTCTAGAGCTGGAGTCCAAGGAAGCTGAAGGCATCTGTATAAGGGGATAAGAGATGCAAAAGATCTGGGCTTTAGGGCAAGACATGGGGTCCAGGTGGAAAAGCTCAGGATTCCTGGGGGACTGGGGCTATTCTGGAGCAGCAGCAAGTCTGGATATCAAAGTCAAGGAAATTGAGAGCAGGAACTGCATAATGTAGATGTATGTGAAAGCCTATGCCAAACTCAAGAGAGAAATGAGATTGGACTTGTAATCACCTCCCACACCTAGGATCTAAACTCACTGCAATAAAGAAGCTTCTACATTCTAAATGGTATTTCTCCTTCAGAGGACACAATAATGCGGGAGAGACAATACCAGAGAGGAACTGGATAGGGAGCAGTACTGAAACCCAGAGATACTCTGGATAAAGAAGCACCCTTGCCTTCCCATTTATTGGATGGTAACAGTTGAAAGATCCCATCACTTAGAACTTTCTGAGGGCTGCTTTTCATTTTCATCACTGTTGGAAAGTCCTTCTTTACATCTAAATTAGATCTTTTCTGCTTCACTAAGCACAATTGCTCTTGGCTGATGATTAGGGAAGGAATTAACTAAGCCTCTGAAGTTGCTCTTCTCCCCTACCCACTTTTTTCTTTTTCTTTCTTTCTTTCTTTCTTTCTTTCCTTCTTTCTTTTCTTTCTTTCTTTTTCTTTCTTTCTTTTTCTTTCTGTTGCTTTCAAGTAGGCTCCACACCCAGCATGGAGCCCAGCATGGGGCTTAAGCTCACCACCCTGAGATCAAAACCTAAGCTGAGATCAAGAATCCTACGCTTAACCAACTAAGCCACCCAGGCGCCCCTCCCCCGTTCATAAAAGAAAAATTTGGCAGAGATGAGAGCAAACATTACTCTGAGGCCACACACTCTAAGGCCTTTCTCTCTCTTCCTTCCTCTGGGTCAGTATCCCAAGCACTAGGCT
The DNA here is from genome assembly GCF_054177405.1 of Leptonychotes weddellii. Classification (NCBI taxonomy): domain Eukaryota; kingdom Metazoa; phylum Chordata; class Mammalia; order Carnivora; family Phocidae; genus Leptonychotes; species Leptonychotes weddellii. The sequence continues at coordinate 62,163,133 of NC_138385.1, forward strand.
AGCTGTATCCTTTACAGAAACAAGAGAATAAGTAAAAAAATATACTGCTATCTCCCCAAAGAAAATAGGTCCTCCTTGTATAATATGGCTATGAGTACAGTATACTTGAACAGTAGAGAAATATTGTTTTTAAGCATCCTCAGTCTTCTACCCACTTCTTGGAAGCAAAAGCTAGGGTTTGGGTGAAAGGGAGAAGATAACTTTAATGAGGCACTTATTGTGTGCTGAGCAGTGAGGAGGACATTTCAATATCTAGCAAGAAACTTTAGAGGTAGAAATGAGGAGTTGGAATAATAATCTGGAAGCAGCATCCTTTTATAAATTTCCTATCCATGTCCTTGTTCATTTTTTTCTTGTGGATCGGTTGTCTTCTAAAATAAATTATTAATTATTAAAAAAAAAAAAAAAGAAATGAGGAGTTGGAGCTTTGAGGAATTAAGTGACTTATCCAAAAGTTACACAGTTTGTTGATGGTAGGACAGGGATTTGGGCCTAAGTTTTGTTGAGTCCAAAGTCCACATTCTTTCCACAACCTGACCTGTGACCAGACAAACCCAAGGAGAGAGATGTATTTTAAGATTCGTATCACCCCTACAGTTCAGTGGTCACACTAGACAGCTTGAGATAGCAGGGGGGCGGGTAATAATAAACAGTGGTGATACAGCATCTTGCCAATATCAAGTGCTTGGGAATATTTATTATTAATCATACTAATGGACCACAGTGAGAGGGAAGAGCTTCTCTCTGGCTTTTCCTCCAAAAAGCTTGGAAACTTTTCAAGAGCTTCCCCCAGCCAGCCAATATCAATTCAATTTGAGCCAGTGTCCTCTTGGAATATGAAATTAGCCCTGCAGAAGGGGCCTCCCAATAGAGTCACTAGCCCCCAGCCCTACCCCCGGTGACCAGAGACCATATGTGGCCAGACAGCCTGCTGAGCATATGGCAACCTCCATGAATGACTCACAGTTCAGTTCACAACTCAATACACTTAGAAGGAAACTATTGGTCCACTCCACCCATGCCTCTAGCAGTGACCAGATGCCTGGTTTTATATGAGGCTCTGCAAAGGGTGTACACCCTCTTCCTCCCTAGGAGCTCTCCTTCCTATTGGCTCTGTGTCCATTGCTAGTTTTGCTGTTGGTGCTGTCCTTTGTGTGCCTACTGTCATCATCTTTAACTCCTCTCTGCCTGACCCCTACCATCCAGTCACCAAGCCCTGCTCTCTGTCTTTCACAGCTTCTCTCCCCCTCATCTCCACTGTCAGTGTCCTACATCAACCCTCAACGGCTCCTGGTCTCTCTGCTTCCAGGCTGTCCCATCCAGGCCATCTTCCACATGGTCATCCTCCACATAGGCACCATGGTGATTGTCAGAAATGCAGCCATCATTTGTGCTTAGAGTCGTCAGATGACCTCCTCTGCCCAACGCACACACTTAACCTTTGCAGCCTTCTCTTCCTCCCACAGCTCCCCAGCACAGCCCTTCCCCTGGAGCCAGGCTACTCCCACTACATGTACACAGTATAGTGTGCTCACTCTTGTCTCTGCACAAAGCCTTCCCTTGATCTCTCTTGCCCTCCTTGTACTCTGCCTCTCCCCAGCTCCTGTAGTGCCCAAGGTCCACAGGGCTCATCTGGCTTCCCTCCCACATCTGGCTTTGTCTTGTCAACTGCTGTTTTGTTTTTTTTTTCCTTTTCCTCCATTCAGGCTGGGCTATAATTGCTCCTGGAAAGGGATCACATTTTGTGTTCCATGCAGGAGCCCAACACACTTCCAGGCGTATCTTTGGAGCTCAGGACAAATTGCTCAGCTAGGCCAGGGGAAGAGAGGGATCCACCATTCTCATGTCTAGCCCTGCAGGCCTATCAAGTTGTATTATGTTCAAATTCTCTAATGGCCCAAATTTCCCCTTACACTGACTTAAGTTCTCCTGTTAGGAGAAAAAACTAATAGAACAGAGACTCCTATTCTTGTCTCATTACTCCTCCCTCCACTTACAACCCTCTCTCTCCCTCTCTCTCTCTCTCTCTCCCCTTTTGTGTGTGTGTGTGCCAGCTATGCTGCCAGTCTACCTTAGGGAAACAGTCTGCTGTTCACAAAGAGAAATTCACAAGAACATTCACTGTGATACTATAATAATTAAGGGAAACAGACTAAATATCCATCACTAGGGGACAAATTATATACAATATACATCATGGTATATCCATTCAACAGGATGCTCTTCAGCCTTTTAAAACCATTAACTACCAAAAAAAAATTAAAAAAAAAAAAACCATTAACTACCAGTAAAAGAACTACTATGACTGTGAAGTTACAGAACTATATGAATAACATGATACTATTTACGAATTAAAATGTCCATATTCTTATACATATGTAAATCCTCAAAAAAGGGGAAATATGCACAGCAAATCATACCAGTTGCTCTCTCCAGAAAGGGGACTGGGATTAGGGAGGAGAGTAAAGAGAAAATTTTTACTTCTTAATGTATATATTTCTATATTATTTCATTTTTTCAGTGAGCCTGAATTACTTTTGTAATTATATAAAATGGTAAAAAAAAAAAAAAAGAAACATGAATAGGAGGAGGAAAAAGAGGAAGAGAAAGGGGAAGAAAACAAAAGAGAATAAAAAGACGAATCTAGGAGAGAATGTAGATAGGTTAGGCAATAAAGTTAGGATCCAAAAAGATTGTGACAGGCCCAAATAATGGTAAAACCTAAAATTAGAACAAATGTAATGTTTGTGCTGGAGTCCAAAAAGTCGACATCATGAGGAAAAGATGGAGAAGATGTGACTAAACCAATGTATGGAATTGTTGAATCACTATATTATACACCTGAAACTAATATAACACTGTAAATAAAAGAAAATGAAATAAAAATAAAAATAAAATGAAATAAAATAAAATAATTGAAAAGACCTCTGAGGTTTTACTTGATAATAAATTTCATAGATGTTAGCAGTAAGCTGTGGTTTCCAGGAGACTTAATTCAAACCTAGAAGACTAAGGTCCAGGAGGAAAAGGCAGTTCTGTCCTCTTCGTCCCTAGTCAGACCCCATTTGAAGAACTGTATGCTACTGTGGTCCCCCCACTTTAAGGGGAGACACACACATTGGGGTATATCCATAGGAGAGTGAGCTAGTTGGGGAGGGCCTGGGACCCAGGATGCATGAGAAACAGCTGGAGGATCTGAATTGGTTTGACTTTGAAAAGATTCACGGGGATATTGTCTATGTGTTTGGACTTCAGAATGGCAGCCCCAAAGGACAAAGCTGGGAGAAAGCTATAATGAGATGCAAGGAAGAAAGTTCTTATCATATCTGTCTAAAACTGGAGAGTCAGTGACTAAGTACTGAAGTCATGGGGTGCCTGGGTGGCTCAGTCAGTTGTGTCTGACTCTTGATTTTGGCTCAGGTCATGATCTCAGGGTTATGAGATCGAGCCCCACATAGGGCTCTGTGCTGGGCATGGAACCTGCTTAAGATTCTCTCTTTCCCTCTCCCTCTCCCTCTGCCCCCCACCACAAAAAGTACTGAAGTCATAATTGGAGATGTGTGAGCAAAGATTCGAGGAGCCCACGCTCTGGGAGGTTGAAGAAGAGATTCCTATACTCTAAGAATCTATGAAACCAATATGTTAAAAACCCTCAGGTGAAAACAAAGCCACTTTCAAATCATTATCTCATTTACTCCTAAGAACATCTTAATTAGACAGAATAGGTATCAATCCTTATTTGACAGATAAGGTAACTGAGGCTCAAAAAATTGAGGTCACTTGGCCACGATCACATTACAAGTAAGAATTTCAAATTAAGCCATTTGACTTTATTATTCATCCAGCCATTCATTTTATTCATTCAGAAAATGTGTGTGTATGCTTACTATACACAACACACTGCTCTAGGCTCCAGGGATATAGACATAGAGAAGTCACTGCTCTCACAGAGCTCCCAGCCTCATGCAAGGGACAGACAAGAAACATTATGGAAATAATGTGTTCTTTCTACCACTCCTCACATCCTAAGTGTTGAGGTATGAAAATCAAAGGCTTCATATTAGCAAGGTCAATTGAAACTATTTTCAATGCTCTGAAAAAGCACAGGTAAATGGACAAGGAACAGAGGGAGGATGCCTCAAAGTTTTGAGCAGACTCCTCCCCAGTTACTGAGGCCTCCAAAAGAGCACTGCTCAGTACCTTCTGCTAATGGCTAGAGTTGTATATGGTTGATTCATGTGTGTGGGTGTGTGTATGTGTGTGTATATACATATATACATATATATATATATGCAGCTATCTAGCTGCATTATTTTTTTTTGTATATGCATGAGAGAGAGAAAGAAAGTGTCACTTAGAATGCAGCATAAGATAATATAAAGAACATTGAATTTGGAACCAGAAGATCTGTTTTTAGCCTCTGTTTTGTCATTTACTGGTCAAAAAAAATTATGCAAATCAATTGATTAACCCTAAGCCTCAGTTTCCTCATCTGTAAAAACTGAGGTAACAATAACGGATACCTCCCAGGATTGTTGTCAAAAGGATATATAAGGTTGAACATGAGAAGCATTTTTGCAAACCATAAAGGACAAACCAGGAAAAAGGATGATCATAGCTATGTGGGTGGAAACGTAGGTTCCAGGTGCTCCTGGGTTTAGATGTGCCTGTTTGGTCATATGTGTATTGTCTATACATTCCTATACTTGTATGTTTTGTTTTTTTAAAGATTTTATTTATTTGACAGAGAGAGACACAGCGAGAGAGGGAACGCAAACTGGGGGAGTGGGAGAGGGAGAAGCAGGCTTCCCGCTGAGTAGGGAGCCCGACGTGGGGCTCGATCCCAGGACCCTAGGATCATGACCTGAGCCAAAGGCAGACGCTTAACAACTGAGCCACCCAGGTGCCTCCTATACTTGTATGTTTATGTGTCCTTTTGGGTATATGTATGTTGATGGGCCTAATTTGCATTTTCAGGTTGCTGATAAGTAGATTCACCTCAGAAACACTTTTTCTCATTCCTTAACCCCTAGTCTCAGACCAGAAAACAATCTAACATTCTTTTATCTGAGAAATAAAGGTCTCAAAATATGTTTTGAGAGCATTTCCTCTTCTTCCCATCCCCTCAAAAGCACTTTGCTTATGTTCAACCCAGGCATGTGTGTACATGCAGATGAGAGCCCATATGCAGATATGTCTCGGTGAGGAAAATGCAGGGCCCTCCACCAAGTTTGACGTGTCCTCCAGAACCAACTACATCATGTGTTCCTGGACCTCCCCAGGGGCTCCAGAGGATATGTTGCTGGCAGGTGTAATGCCTCAGGGGAAGAGGAGGAGCTGTTCTCCACTTCCTCTCACACACATATCACTACCCAACCCCTTCAGCCTCCTCTTCTCCAAGGCTTTGGGATTAGAGGCTCAGACCAACAAAACCTCAATGTGCTGCCAGATGACTGGGCTCAAAGATATCCAGCTAATTTTTCTGTGTCAGAATGTTTAGGAGAAGAAAGACAGCCCAAAGGGAGAGCCCTGTGTTTAACTCAAAGAAACACTGAATCTTAGAGCTAGCCTAGTCTTTCATCATTGTCTAACCCCAACTTGTGAAAGGATGAAAACAGAGATCAGAATCCTAGAATATCACACCTTTATCCATCATTTAGGCTGCATGTCCCATTTTGTGTGTAAGGAAACTAAGGCCAAGAGAAGCAAATGAACTTGCTCAGGGAAAAACCTAGCTCTCATGATTGCCAGGCTAGTGTTCTTCTGCTGGGTCTTCAGACTCAAGAACAATAAGGATCAAGCAAGTTAGTTAAAAAAATAAAAGGTCCTATTGTTCTATTGTTTTGGAGACATATCCTAAAAACAGAAGCTGAATGATTCTCAGGGAAGAAAAAGAAATACAGAGGCTGGCCGTTGGGTCTCTCTGCTAAGAGCAAACCCAGATGGGATATCTACCATGGCTCAGGGCAGGGTCTGAGACCCAGGAAAAATGTGGGCTTCTGTTGTCCAGCAACTGATCTGGAAACTGGGGAGGTCTTGCTCCTCTTGCAACATGAGTTCTAGATCCGCAACAAAATCTCCTAATGTCAAAGGTTATGGCTTGCATTTTCTTCTCATCTCCCAGAAACTTGCACAGCTCCAGGCTTTCCTGAATGATGGTGCTTGTCTTAGAGATGAGATCATCCTGGCTTCCTGGGCAAAGGCCTCTGTCTGGATCCACACACTGACTGGCTGTGTACTAGAGCTGCAGGTGTACTGGCCCTCTGGTGCTCCACAGTCCAGTCATTTACATTTTCTAGGGAGCTGGATAAGCACAGTATACCCCAGGGGTAATGGGGTTGCCTGTTGGTCTAGGGGGACTGCTTCTCATCCCTAAAGGCTCTGGCCTCATAGATTGTATGAAAAATGGAGATGGAGGTAATGAAATCACTTTACCTGATTACATTTATTCATTTATCATCTCCTTTACTTCTACAAAGTGTTCTGCTCCTACCTGAGTTCTCCCGCTCCCTATGCAAGGCTGGACATGGGATACTTCTACTTCCTGTTCAGTGTCATACTTTTTCTACTTTAGGGTCTCTGCAGATGCTGTTCCTTCTGACTGGTACACTCTTCCTGGGACACTCTTCCTCTGGATATTTGCATGGCTGGCTCTTCCCCTTCCTTTAGGTCTCAGCTTAAATATAACTCCTTTCCTTAACCATTCTTTCTAAAACAGAATGCCCTATACCCTCCTTCTGGAAAACAACAACAACAACAACAAAAACCTTTATTTTCTTTTTTTTTAAAGATTTTATTTATTTTTGACAGAGAGAGAGAGCACAAGCAGGGGGAACAGCAGAGGGAAAGGGAGAAGCAGACTTCCCACTGAGCAGGGAGCCCAATGCGGGGCTCCATCCCAGGACTCCGGGATCATGACCTGAGCCGAAGGCAGACGCTTAACCATCTTAGCCACCCAGGTGCCCCAAACCTTTATTTTCAATCTCAGAGATTTGTCTTCTTCACAGCATTAACTATAGTTTGCAATAATGTATTTTATCTATGTATTTACTTCTTTAATATCTACCTTCTTACAGTAGGCAGAATAACAGAATAATGGTTCTACCAGAGATGTCCACATCCTAATCCCCAGACCTATAGATGTGTTATATTACATAACAAAGAGGAATCAAGATTGCAGATGGAATTAAGGTTGCTAATCAGCTGACCTTGAGATGGAGATTATCCACAGCCAAGGAATGCAGGAAGTCTCAAGAAACTGGAAAGGCAAGGAAATGGATTTTCCCCTGGTCTCCAGAAGGAATGCAGCCCTGCTCACCCATTTTAGACTTCTGACCTCCAGAATTGTAAGAAAATAAATTATTGTTGCTTTAAGCCACTAAATTTGTAGTGATTTATTACAGTAATCATAGAAAACTACTACACTCTCCATTAGGCTATAATGACAGATGTTCTTTTTCATTCTTTCATATATACAGATGCTAATTTTCAACCAAGAACTTTTTCTGGAGCACCTGCTATGTGCCATGTGCAATGGTAGGAGCTTGCTCATATGTTATTTGCAGTGGTGGTGATGGTCTGTTTTTTCACACATTATGTCTTATTATTTCATTTATTCCTTTCTTTTGAAAGGTAGAGATTCCTCAGAGAAGGTATGAGCCCTCCGCAAGGCCACACAAGCTAGTGAGTATAAGAGCTAGAATTAGAATCACCACTCCCTTATACATAATCTCTCATACACTGGACCTATCTTCTCTCTTCCTTTAGACTACATCTTGAGCATTCCACCTTCTCCTTGCTCAAGTGATACACCCTGCCTTTTAGCAACTATTTTTTCTCCATTTTTCTCCTGGTGAAAGTCAACACTAAGTTGAGTAGAAAGGTCACATAATTTGGCATATTGGCCTAGGTTTGAGTGCTCACTTGATGACTTATGGACAGCAATCTTTGGCACTCTCTCCCCATCCACATCCAAGCCCTACCTTTCATTTCCAGCTTCATCTCTCTTTTTAAATGCAGCTGGATGTCTCTAGTCAGGCTGGTATCTTTATTGTTCACATCTGTTCCCTACTCTACCCCCACAAACACTCAACACAGTAACTACAGTCAATTTTTATTGAGTGCTTATTATGTGTCAAGCACCTAATTACTTGATATGAATTATTATCTCATTTAATCCTCACAGCCTCAAAGCATGAGTATTATTATCTCCATGTTATAGTTGAGAAAGTTGAAGCTGAGAGAGATTAAGTAACTTGCTCAAGGTCATTGGCACCTGAAGATGACAGGATATGAGCCCAGATGCTCTTACACAGGACCCACACTTTTAACTACTACTCTCACTCATTCTATATTCACACACACACACACACACACACACACACACTACAAAGTCACACAGACTTTCCTTGAGCTACTCCTTCCACCTGGAAAGTGGGAATGGAGGGGAAGAGTAAGGATAGTGTTGCATCAAATAGAAGGAACAGAATCTACAAAGTCAAGGAAGCAAAAGAAATCACAGAAGCTTAGAGATCTACAAGTTGGATCTGGATGAAACCAGAGCACTAGGTCAGATGACAAAGAGGTTGCACCTCACATATGCCTCCAATTTAACATTTTCAAAACCCCTTCCAATCTTCCCTATTGAACCTGTTCTCCTTCAGAAACCTAAGAGTCATCCTTAATGTCTCCTTCTTCGTTATCCTCTGCCATTTGAGTCCATTGCCAAGTCTTATCAATGGGCCTCCTAACTAGTTTTCAAATCTGCCCACTTCTTTCCATCTCCACTGTTGCTATCCTGGTCCCAGCCAAGTTGAATGGATAGCTGCAGCAGGTTCCTAACTGATCTCTCCACATCCTTTCTGGCTCTCCTCCCATGTATTCTCCACAAAGCATTCAGAGGACTCTTTTCAATATGAAAATTTGATCATGTCATCTCCAGCTTAAAAGCCTTCAATGGATTCTTCTCTTTGCTCTTATGATGAAGAACAGAATCTTTGTCATTGTCTTTAAAAGCTCTTTGTGGTCTGGCTCCTGCCTACCTGTTTAACTTCTCAACCAACACTCCCTGTTGCTATTTGGATCCCAGCCACACTGGCCTTCTTTCTGTTTCTAAAATGTATCATTCTTCCTCTAATCCACCCCTACAAAGATCTTTTCATGCTATTTATTCTGCAGGGGGTACATGCTTCTCCACTCCCACAGTTTACCTAGTTAGCACCAACCCAATCCTTCCTTAGATAAAATGTTACTTCTTACAGAACTTTCTAAAACTTAGTAATGCTCCCTGCCATGTGTCCTCAGAAAACTAGCCAGTCTTCCTCCAGATAACTTAACCGTAATTTGTAAGTAAACATTCGTTTGCATCTTGAGTTGAGTAATATCTATCTCCCCAAGTAGACTATAAGTTCTATGAGAGCAGGAACAGTGTCTATTTTTTTATCACTATTGAATGCCAGTGCCTGACACAGTGTTTGGCATATAGTATAGTTGGTACTCATTAAGTATAAATAAATGAGAGGGAGTAAGTTTGCAAAGGGCCTTGCACCTCATACTAAGGGTCTTTAATGTCATTCTCAGGACAATGAGAAACTGCTGATGTTTTCAAAACAGGGGAGTGACTTGACCAGGTTTTGCTTTTTAGAAAGGATAACACTGCTGAACAGAGGAAGACCAGTTAGAGGAGATGTGATAGAGGGTGGGATATAGAACTCAGTTTGGAAGCCATTGTAATAGTTTAGGCAAACATAATGAGGATCTGAACATTTTATCTCTTGTGGGCCAACCATCTCTCAATTTATCCATCTCTGAACTCATTCCACAAATGATCTGAGGCAACTTACCACAGAAACGCAATAAAATTATACAAATAAATAAACAAAATTTTTAAATAAAAATGACAGATGTCAGAATCAGGAAGTCAAAATTGAGGAACCCTGTTGATGACGGTGAGAGAAAAGGAGAAATTAGTAAGAATAAAGCACAGATATGGAAGCCTCTAGGGCTCACACAGTTGAGCTGTGAATTTGGCTCTGAGAATCCTGGAGTCTATATGGAAAGGGAGATGTAATGAGTTACATAATTTTCATTATAGGAAAAGAAAAGACAGTACTCTTCAGATCTGACTAAGGTGGCAGTAATAGGAATTGAGAGAAGAGGATAAATTAGAGAGAGATTAAAGAGGTAGAATTGCTAAGACTCGGTGATTAAAAGTCCTACAAAAGGACCAGTTTGTGGGGCAAGGAAAAGAAGTTTTGGGGCATGGTGAGTTTAAGTTACCCAAAAACCACCAGGTGGAGATGCCTAGGAGTAGTAGAGCTGTCTCATCTCAGCATTTCCTCCCCCATTCCCTACTCTCCCTCATTCTACCATGCATTCCCTCTCTGTTGGAACCACACCTAATCATCCTCAGGTAGGCTCAAAGCTCTGTTCCTTTGAGCCTACTATTCCCTCAGTTTTATAATCCTTCTCCACTTGACCAGCTCTTACTCACCCTTGATAACCAAAGCCAAATGTCATTTTCTCTGGGAAGCTGCTCCACTGCCCACAAAAACTCCCTTCCTTCTCTGTGCTCCCACTGTGCTTTGGATACCAAACTCTCCCACTCTCCTCTAATTACTATTGTCTGCCTTCCCCATTAGACTGTCAGCTAAATGAAAATGCTTTAGATAAACTCTGTAGAGGAGAAAGAGAGAACCCCATGCTATGGTGACCTGAAAGTAGGAAGGGTCATTACATGAAGCCCAGAAGACAGATAGGGAAAACTCCTCCAATGCAGATGAGAACAAGGACCAGAGCAAAGATCCTAGGGGACACGTTGCCAGAGGGCAGTAGCTGCCAAGGGTAGAGGGACCAGGAGCTCTGGGCCCCTTGCCCTAGAGCAACCAGGGACAACCTGAAGGTCTGCTAGCGTAGGCCCAGATTCTTCCTGGTTCAGCCCACACAGGAGAGGGTGAGGCTGAACCTCCACACAGGAGCTGAGTCTCCTCCCAGCCCAGTATCACAGAAATGAATCAGTCAGGTCTAAGCCTCTGTTCCATTACTGGCAGCTTGGGCCAGGAAAGTGTTAGTCTTGTTCTGAGATTCAGGATAACTTTCACATTGTTTTTGTTAATCCCTCTCTATTTGCCCTGGAGCTACAAGTGGTTCAAGAGAGTTAAATATCTGACCCAAGCTTAAAAACCTGTGGTATTGACACCTACAAACTAAAGTCCAAACTCCTTAGCAAGGCATATATGACTAGCCTCATTTGTCCAGCTAGCCATCACCCTGCTCTCCAGTCATACAACAATGGGAGTGGACTGAAAAACCATATTTTCTGGAGGGGCTCCTGGGTGGCTCAGTCGTTAAGCGTCTGTCTTCAGCTCAGGTCATGATCCCAGCATCCTGGGATCGAGCCCCACATCGGGCTTCCTGCTCCGCGGGAAGCCTGCTTCTCCCTCTCCCACTCCCCCTTCTTGTGTTCCCTCTCTCACTGTCTCTCTCTGCCAAATAAATAAAATCTTAAAAAACAAAAACAAAACAAAACAAAACAAAAAAACATATTTTCTGACTCCTTTGGGCTATTGGGCACGCCATTCCCATTACCTAAACTCCCTTCCCCCTGCTGGCTTCCCCCTTCCTCCTCCACCGCCATTTACCTGAAAAGTAGTAATTTTCATTTAGTCTCAGCTCACCTTATCTGAGAGGTCCTCCCTGACTGTAGCCACTTTCCCAGACTGAATTTTGTTACCCTGCCCTGAGCTCCCACAGTTCCTTGAGCTTCCTTTTCTCTTTGAACTCTGACAGTGTTTGTAGGAGAAATTAAATATGATGCCCTTAAAAAGGACATATGGGCTTATGGGAATCAAGGAGATGGTTTGACAATGTTTTGTGACTCTGAAATGAAGGGGCTGGGCATCAAGGTATGCTGAGTTTGAGTCTCAGGTCTGCCACTAATGAGCTGCATTATTTTGTTATCTGTATTATCACTTATTTTACCTCTCTAGGCCTCCATCTCTCCATTTGATGATGGAATAGGACTGAAAGGTGTCAGTGGTCAATTCCAGCTCTGATATCGTAGGATTTTTTAAATGTGGAGGAAGAGATAAATGAACCCATGGGAGAAAAGAAAAGGATAAATGAGAGCCATCCCATGACTACAACGGACATTACAGATTTAACTGGCAAGAATCCTGTGACCTTTCCAGCCTGGCAGGTACTGCTTATTATTTATAACATTCTATCCACTATTGTATGCATTGCTTTACAGATCACTGAGCCCTTTCACTTGCATTATTTCATTTTATAGCAGCCAGTGAGAGAGGCAGAAACAAGCCTTTAAAGGCTGTTGGTGTTCTTCAGAAGAGGAAACTGAGGGAGAGAAAGAAGTGGTTGTCCCAACAAGTGCTCAAATGACTTAAGATTTAAGTACTTGCAGTCATCCTCTGTAGGGTCACCAAACTTTCAAGTTTACTAGGGATGCAGGACTTTCAGTTTTAAAACCAGAAAACTCCCAAGCAAACCAGAAAATTTGGTCATCTCTATAAGTAACCAGCCCTCCTGCTCCTGATTACCCTCGAGGCAAGCATATATAGCTGGGGAGCAGTGGAGTAGTACCATTCCTTCCCCATGGTCCTGCCCTACTGAGGACCAGGAAGCTAATCTAGCCCTGTTTGTTCTCCCTCAATCTGGATTAAATATGACTGGACTTCTTTTGGCTTAGTGGTTCACAGCTCTGGCTGCACATTAGAATCACTTGGGGAGATTTACAAAAATTACAATGCCTGGACCCCACACTAGACCAATTAAATAAAATCTTCTGGCTTGAGTAAAGTCTGTTCACCAGTATTTTTAAAAGCTCTCTAGGTGATTCTAATGTACAACCAGGCCTAGGAACTACTGAGTCTAGCTGTTCTAAGCTTTAACCACAGAATAGTTTGGGTCCCTGGATAGAAAAATTCTTCCCTCAAAGACCTCCTCCCCTCTTCTGCCTTACATAGTCTTCCAGCATACAAAACTTCCTCTAGACACTCAGAAGAAGCCTTCTGCAGAATGCAGAAGCCCTTCCCCACCCCTCCCCTTTTCCTGGCAGCTTAAGGTGATCCCCTTCCTGGAATTATTGGCATTTTTGCAAAGGGATTTTGGAGAGCATTCAAGAATCAAAGGACAAAGCACAAATCGTGAAAAATCAGACTTTGGGAGGTCTCTTAAAACAGGGGGATTGATCTAGTACCCTTGGAATCATACTACCTAGGTAACCTCCTACCTATAAGCCTAATTAATAATGGAGCTAATTTAAACTCTGACCCAGACGGAGAAAGAGTTGTGGAAGCTCTGCAGTTCTCACAGGTCAGATCTTGTGGGAGAAGGGAGGGGCTGGTGGGGCAGGGAGGCCAGGCAAGGGAAAGAGAGATCTCTATGAGGGTCTGACTGGGAAGCCAGGATGACTGTGGTTTTTGTTCTAAATCACTGCAGGTCCCACTGGGCTTTATTCTCAGGGTCCCCTGTCCTTGCCTTCCCTCAGCCCCAGGCAGGCAGTGTAGGCCCACAGCATTTGTTAAGTCTGAGACTCTTAAAAACTAGAAGGAAAGTGACTTGGAGGCCACCTAACTGCCTCCCTGACCCTGCCCTTACACACCTCCTTTGGTGATAAGCTCATTCCAATCCTTAGCTGGGCAGCCTACTCAATCACAAGAGAGCTAGGACATTCAAAGAGTTTCTTTTATTTAAGCCAAAATTGGTTTCCCTGGAATTTTTACTCTCTGGCTCCAGCTCCTTTAACTATTTCCCTGAGTTAGGTCTACTTCCTCTTAGCCCACTCATCTCCCTCTGGACATACTCTAATTTGTCTTTGTGCCTATTAACATGCCATGCCCAAAACTGGACCCGGACTCTGCCTAATATACAAATGAACTTTTTCTAGAAATGATATTTCTATTAATATAGTCCAAGATATCACATACACACGCATACACACACCATAATTTTCACTCTTTACATGCTGATTTATAATCTGCTTTTTTCACTCAACAGTATTTCATGGACATATTTTTATGTCAACTAATATGAGTCATGCACCATTTAAAGTGGTTTCATTACATGGATGTACCATAGCTTATTTAATCATTCTGCTATCAAAGGACACTTGGATTGATTTCTTTTTTTTTATTTAAATTCAATTAGCCAACGTATAGTACATCTTTAGTTTTTGATATAATGTTCAATGATTCATTAGTTGCGTGTAACACCCAGTGATCATCACTTGGATTGTTTTCAATTCTGTACTATCAAACAACACTGTGATGAATAATCTTATGCATATATCTCTATACACTGGTCCATATTTATTCTTCAGTTAGTCAAAGGGTAAGCAAATTTTAATTTTTTAAAAGATTTTATTTATTTATTTGACAGAGAGAGAGACAGCGTGAGAGGGAACACAAGCCGGGGAGTGGGAGAGGGAGAAGCGGGCTTCCCGCTGAGCATGGAGCCCGATGTGATGCGGGGCTTGATCCCAGGACCCTGGGATCATGACCTGAGCCGAAGGCAAAAGCTTAACGACTAAGCCACCCAGGTGCCCCTCAAATTTTAAATTTTGATACATACGTTTATTTAATTACTAATGAGATTGTGCAACTTTACATGTTAAGTTAGTCATTTATATTTCCTCTTTAATAAATTATTTATTCAGGGCACCTGGGTGGCTCAGTTGGTTAAGCGACTGCCTTCGGCTCAGGTCATGATCCCGGAGTCCCAGGATCGAGTCCCGCATCGGGCTCCCTGCTTGGCAGGGAGTCTGCTTCTCCCTCTGACCTTCCTCCCTCTCATGCCCTCTGTCTCTCATTCTCTCTCTCTCAAATAAATAAATAAAAAATCTTAAAAAATAAATAAATAAATAAATAGATTATTTATTCATATCCTTTGTTCAGTTTTTCCTGATGTGTTCTCTCTTAATTATTGATTTATAAAATTTCTTTATATTTTAAGGATGGCAGCCCCTTTTATGCTGAATATCTTGCAAGTTTGTCCCTAGTTTGTCCTTTGTCTTCTGTTTTTAATTTTTGCAGTATAAAATATTTTTTTTATTTTTTATGTCATCAACATTTATCAATATTCCTTTTGTTATTTCTGTCTTATCCTGCCAAGGTTATAAAAATACCAATCCATATTTACTTTTAATACATTAGGCCTTCATTCCAGCTACTATGCTTTTCCTTCTCTTACCTCTGCCCTCCATCAGAACTCACCACCTGGTATCCACTGTTCTCTGGTTTTTGCTAGGTAACTGCTATATTAAACCTCATAAACTGAGATACACTAATAGCTGCCCATATGTCTCAGGTTCCCAGGTGTGTTATCCTAATAGGGATAGGGAATTCTTGGATGTAACTGTTACCCCATAGGAGTACCTCTCTAATGGCGTAATTTTGAGCACTAAGACAGGTAGGTGAAGGAAATGATTTGGAGGCTGTGGTTCAGGGATGTAGGTGGTATAGTGGAAAGAGTACCAGGTTTAAAGTTAGACAAATCCGCATATTGGATCCCAGCACTAACTGTGTTTTGTGGCCAATTCATATTCCCTCTCTGAGACCAAGTTTCCTCATCCATAAAATGAGAAGGCTACGTGTTCTTTATAGTTATTACCTGTTTGCCATCTGTGTCCTCCCCCTCCAGTTTCATTGTCACTACACTCTCAGCATCCAGTATAGCACCTACAAATAGTAGGTGCATAGCAAGTGTTTACTACCTGAATGAATGGACAAATGAAAAAGTGGCTGGCAAATAGTAGACACTATATATAGCAGTTCCTGTGCTTTCCTTTCCTCTCAGAATCCCCCCAGAGCAGGCCCAACCTTTAGCTGCCCCTCATGGACGAAAACTTCACCTTCTATTTCAGATAATAGGAAATGGCCTCCCACTCCCTGATTAAGAAGATAGCCAAGAACACCTGGGCTAAGGCAGAACTGAGGACAAAATAAGACCACTCTCCATTTTCCTCAGTGGGGTAGCGAATGCTGCCAAAGATGTGCCAGTCTTTTCTGAGGGCAACAACACCATACCCACATGCTGGCTTAGGAGCCAGGAACCCTGGAGTCCATAACTTTCTTACTTCCCAGACAAACAGCAAGCTTCCAATCTGGAAGATTCATATTAGGGTCCTGGCTCTGTCACTTATTTATTCTGCAACCTTGGAAAATTCACTTTCACTTCTCAGGGTCTCTGAAAAATGGAGTTCATAATACTTGTCCTACTTCCCTCATAAGGAGCAAGTGAGATAATGAGAGGTCTACATACTTGTTACAGCACTTTATGTATACAGTTATTTCATTGCATCCTTATCACGACCCCATGTGGTGAGTATCATGATGCCTATATTACAGGATATGAAACTGGGACTCAGCAGCGTTAAATAAGTTGCCCAAGATCACATAGCTGTAAATTGGCACAGTTGAATTTAAATTCAGCTCTGTCCGATTACAGCTGCTCCTACTGAATTCCAGGCACTGTTCTAGGCACTAAGGATACCATCAAGTCCTGGTCCCTCAGGGTCCTTACAGTTTACCAAGGGAGGCAGATATGTAAATAGATGGCCAAGTCACAGGGTGATAATTACAATGGCAGAGAGATTATGAGAGAATGGAGGAGAGTTATCTAATCCAGCCTTGCAGAAGCAGAAAAGTTTCCCAAAAAGGTGGAGCTTGAGCTGAAACTTGAAGAGGGGGAAACTCATGCCAGGCAGAAGGTACAGCAAGTACACAAGTCCAAAGTGTGAGAGCATACACCAACCATAAAAAACTGCAGTAATTAAAGCAGTTTGGTACCAAAGAAAGAACAAACAAATCAGTTGGTCAGCATAGAGTGTATTTACAGTCTCAAATACATAAGAGAATTTATGGTTATCACCTGTTGAACTTCATTCAATGAATATTTTATTGAAAACCTATGATGTGATATGTTCTCTATTAAGTACTGAGGTTACAGCTGTGTGGAAAAATCACTGCCCTCATGGAAGTTACATTCTAGTGGGAGAGACAGACAATAAACAAATAAATCAGTCTAATATATAGTAAATTAGATGGTGATAAGTGCTACATAATAAAGCAGGGGAGGAAATAAGGGATGTGGGGGCAGTTGTAAATTTAGATAAAGAGGTCAGAGAAGGCCTCGCTGAGAAGGCAACTGTTAAGTAGCAACATAAAGGAACTGAGGGAAGAAGCAAGATATATGAGGAAAGAGCATTCCAGGCAGAGGGATCAGCAGGGCAAAGGTCCTGAGGTAGGAGCTCATGTGTTCTTAGAACAAGGAGGCCCTCATGGCTGGATCAGAGAGGGATAGAATAATAGGAGATTACGTTGCAGAGGTGGTTGCCTTTGAATGGCAGTAGGACATGGAAAGCTTGAGGGGTTTTACTTTTCTTTTTACTATGTTTGAATTTTTACTTGTAGGCTTGTGTTAACTCTTGTGTGTTGTTTTTTTGTTTGTTTTTGAGAGAGAGAGAGAGAGAAAGAATGTTAGGTTAGGAGAATGTGGAGAATGGCAGTTTTGAAGGTTCCAAAGGGAAACATTGCAAGAAAGGGAAGAATTCGGAAAGGTAAGTGGAGGCTAAATCACAAACTTGGATTTTATCAAAGTACTCAAGAACTAGTGAAGTCTTTAAGCAGAAGTGACATAGTCAGAGCTGGCTCTTCAGTCCAACCCCCACCCCCAAAATATGATAGGATTTTCTGGCCAGTATGGACACCAGATTGCCCAGGGAGAATCTGGAAGCAGAAAAACCAAGCTATCACAACAGTCCATGCCAGAAATAGTAAACTAGGGTAGAGGTGAAGGGGATGGGTCTAAGAAATTCGTTTTTTTCTCCCTTCCTTTTGAAAGATATTAATAGCACCCTCTTCAGCCTTCCCCACACATATATATTGAAGGAAAAAGACCAACTGATCTCTAGGATCCCTCTCAGCTGAGACACTTTGGGGTCTTGGGATTTGAGGTGCTTTATTAATCTCCTTCCTACTTTCTGGCTGGATCATTATCTGTTGTCACTGGTCCCCTCTCCCTTCATGCCCCACTCTGGGGACAGTGTCACTACTGTTTTCTCAGGGCTGGTAGGAGCTAAGGAAGAATAGAAAGCAGGCCTCAGTTCTTTTATCATCGATGAATCCTCTGGCATCCCAGGCTGAATGGAGGGGTAGGAGCCTTCTGGGATATTTTGAAAGCATCTAAAAATAGCCTCAAGGCCTCAGTCAGAGAACGCAGGGCCAGGACACTGACTGAACGTTGGAACTCACAGTCTTTGCCAAGTTCCCACCCCAGGCTCCATCCTTTCACTAAGTAAGCCAGTTTTCCCTCCTTCCTTAGCTGTCTCTTTGGAAGCCCCACCCAAGCCTGAAAAGTTCAAATTTAGCCCTAAATCTCCATCCCTATCTCTCCTGGAAAGAAAGCCCAAAATATAGCAGCTTATCATCTCTAAAAGTTCCTGTGGGTTCTGGCATGGTAAAGAAAATAAGACAGGGAAAATCTGAGACCAAGACACATGCCCACAGAGGTTAAGAAGCAAAGGAAGAGATACTGGGCTATGAGAAAAGTAGAGAAGGAAAGAGAATGAGAGAAACAGAAAGGATAAGATAAAAGGAAAAATGGAGTCTGAGACTGGGGCGAAGAAAAAGAAAGACTCAGAGATAGAAATAGAGAGGGCAAGAAAAAGGCAAAAAGAAAGAGCAAAACAGATATATAGAGTCAGAGACAGGCAGAGAAAAGGGGAGAGAGGGAGCCAGAGAAAAGAGAAGGAGCCTCAGTTCCTTGTTCTGTCCCAAACTTTTGCATCAAACCAACAGCCTGTGGCTAGAGGCCTGAATTGAGCACTGGAGGTAGACCCTATGGAACCCAGTTGCTCAGGGGTGGGAGCAGGCGGGGCCTCCCAAAGGCATGACTGACTGAGAGACCAAGATAAGCATGACAGTGAGCCCAAGCAGCCCTCATTTTTGCATGGTGCTGTCATTAAACACTCACACCCACCATGTACTGCAGACAGGCCAATAAATAGTCACCCTCAAAGCAAGTGCACAAAAAAATGGTCCCCCAAGTAAGAACACTTTCCTATTTGATATTTAAAAAGACTTCAAATTAGTCATCATAAGCGATATCAGAATATTAATGAACTTCTTTACACTAATTTCAATGGCTTATTATTGTTTTTATTTTTAATTACATATGAGCAGGGGCACTAGAATCTGTTCATCATTTAGGGCTTTAAAGGTCTGCACCTGACCTGCCACCATGTTCTGGGTTTTTAGGGTAAGGTGATAGAAAGGACATGTTCCCCTTCCGGGCCTGTTTGGATGCCTCTTTAACTGCTCTTTCTCAGTCATCTTTGCCAGGGTCTCTGGACAAGTAGAGGCTTTTTAGCAAAAACCTCTTTTGGGAGTTGTGGGGATAAAACAAAGAGATTTGGCCAAGACGGTGAAGAAAGGGTGTCTGGTCTGGTGGCAAGGTGTTGGACCAAATAAGTTTAAGGCTTAATTCTGCCTTCTGAAATGCTGTGTGATCTTGGGTACTGACTTCAACCTTCTGAAACTCAGCTTGCTTCTTAATAAAGTGGAACTATTACCCATTGTGCTAGAATTCTCATGAGATTTGCAGAAGAATAAGCAATTAGAAACTATGAGTGTAAGAATAGTTCTTATTATTACAAATAGCTTTAGGAAATGTCAGACCATTAAGGTGAACACAGCCTGTGGTACAGATGAGGCAACTGAGGCTCTTTGAATTTTACTAGGGCAGAAACAAGAGGAGAGAGCAAGAAAGTCTCAGAGAAGCCTGGGGAAAAACAGGGGAAACTGGAGCAGAGAGTTAAAAAATGGAAATCTGACTTTATTGCCTTAATAATAACAGAGATGTAATTGATTTTTATGGCCTTATGGGCTTTGTTTGGTGATGTGTTAGAGAGGAATTATAAATATATCTACCCCAATGCTCATAGCAGCAATGTCCGCAATAGCCAACTGTGGAAAGACCCGAGATGCCCTTCAACAGATGAATGGATAAAGAAGATGTGGTCCATATATACAATGGAATATTACTCAGCCATCAGAAAGGATGAATACCCAACTTTTACATCAACATGAATGGGACTGAAGGAGATTATGCTAAGTGAAATAAGTAAGCAGAGAAAGTCAATTATCATATGGTTTCACTTATTTGTGGAACATAAATAATAGCATGTAGGACATTAGGAGAAGGAAGGGAAAAATGAAGGGGGGGCAGGAATTGGAGGGAGAGATGAACCATGAGAGACTATGGACTCTGAGAAACAAACTGAGGGTTTTAGAGGGGAGGACGGTGGGGGGATGGGTTAGTCCAGTGATGGGTATTAAAGAGGGCATGTACTGCATGGAGCCCTGGGTGTTATACGAAAACAATGGATCGTGGATCACCACATCATAAACCAATGATGTAGTGTATGGTGACTAACATAATAAAATGAAATTTTAAAAAATAAATAAAAATAAAATAAAATTGGATCTACATAAACCTAAATAAATAAATAAGTCTAATATGTAAAGAGTTCTTTATAACAGAAACCCTTGAAAAGGGAGCACGGCCATCCCACCAGGGGCCCAGGAAGAAGCTAGCTCTTTGTTAGCAGGAATCTGGACAGGAATCCCTAAGAGGTGGGCACCATGAAAGTATCCAACCTGGCCAAATGTTACTCTTAGGGATTAAATTGCTCCTCAGTGCCTATGAAGTTAATTCTAAACTTTTTGTAGTATGTAAGTCTTTGCTTCATCCCTTATCATGCTCTCCCCAGACTCTGGCTTCTCTCCACCTTTATATCCCTGACCTACAGCCATATTAAAATTCTGGCCACCATAATCTATATTTACACTCTGCCTGAAATGCATCCATGTTATCTTTCCCTTTGCATAGCTAAGCTAACTAAAGGACTTAGCTAAAGATCACCTTTACTGGAAAATCTTCCCTAACCTACTTCTATACCCAGTCTGGGATCTGGTTCATGCCTCCTCCATTCAGCAATCTGAATTGACATTATGTGTTTTCATGTCTATGTTCCCCAAAAGGTAATGAATATTTTGAGGGTGGGGACAGTATCATCTCCATCTTTTTAATAATAATGGGAAGTGAATGATAAGGTACACAGGATTTATTTTTATAGTGATGAAAATGTTTTATTTTTTTAAGTTTTTATTTAAATTCCAGTTAATTAACATACAGGGTAATGTTAGTTTCAGGTATATAATTTAGTGATTCAGCACTTCCATACATCATGCAGTGCTCATGACAACAAGTGCCTGCCTTACTCCCCATCACCTATTTAACCCATCCCTCCACCCACCTCCCCTCTGATAACCATAATTTTGTTCTCTAAAGATAAAAGTCTGTTTCTTGGGTTGCCTCTCTCTCTCTTTTTACCCTTTGCTCATTTGTTTTGTTTATTAAATCCCACATATGAATGAAATCATATGGTACTTGTCTTTCTCTGACTGACTCATTTTGCTTAACATAATACTCTTTCGGTCCATCTACATTGTTGCAAATGGCAAGATTTGATGCTTTTTTATAACTGAGTAATATTCCATTGTGTATATATACCACATCTTCTTTATCCATTCATCAGTCAATGGACACATGGGCTCTTTACATTATTTGGCTATTATAGATAATACTGCTATAAACATCGTGGTGCATGTATCCCTTCAAATTAGTATTTTTGTATTCTTTCAGTAAATACCTAGTAGTAAAATTGCTGGATCTTAGGCTAGTTCTGTTTTTAACTTTTTGAGGAACCTCCATACTGTTTTCCAGGGCAGCTGCACCAGTTTGCATTCCCACAGTGCAGGAGGGTTTTCCTTTCTCCACATCCTCACCAACATCTGTTGTTTCTTGTGTTGTTGATTTTAGCCACTCTGACAGGTGTAAGATGATTATCTCCTTGTAGTTTTGATTTGCATTTCCCTGATGATGAGTGATGTTGAGCATTTTTTCATGGGGTTTTTGGCCATCTGTTTGTCTTCTTTGGAAAAATGTGTATTCATGTTTTCTGCCTATTTTTTAACAGGATTATTCATTTTTTTGATGTTGTGTGTTATAAATTCTTTATATATTTGTGATACTAACCCTCTATCAGATATGTCATTTGCAAATATCTTCTCCCATTCAATTGGTAGATTTTTTTTTAATTACTGATTCAATTTATTCTCTGGTTATTGATCTGTTCAAGTTTTCTGTTTCTTCCTGTTTCAGTCTTGGTAATTTATATGTTTCTAGGAATTTATCCATTACTTCCAGGTTGTCCGATTTTTTGGCATATAGTTTTCTATAATATTCTCTTATAATTGTTTGTATTTCTGTGGTGTTTGTTGTTATTTCTCCTCTCTTGTTTGTGATTTTAATAGGAGTTTTCTGTGTCTCCTGGATCTGGATGTTTGTTTCTCTCCCCAGATTAGGGAAGTTTTCAGCTATTATTTCCTCAAATAAATTTTCTGCCCTCTTTTCTCTCTGTTCTTATTGGAACTCCTGTAATACAAATGTTATTATGATTGATGATCACTGAGTTCCTTAAGTCTATTCTCTTGTGAATAATTTTTCTTTCTCTGTTTTATTCAGCTTCATTATTTCCCATTATTTTGGCTTCTAGGTCACTAATTTGTTCCTCTGCTTCATCCAGCCTGCTGCTCCAATTCAATCATCAAGTCTGTTTCTAATCTTGCTTATTGCACTTTTCATTTGTGATTTATTCTTTTTTAACTCTTGTATCTCTGTGGTAAAGGTCACACTGATGTCTTTTATTCTTTTCTCAAGTCCAGTGAATATCCTTATGATTGTTCCTTTATATTCTCCATCAGGCATGTTATTTATATCTGTTTCACTTAGATCTCTGGCCTGAACTTTATTTTGTTCTTTCATTTGGGATAAATTTCTCAATCTTCACATTTTGTCTGTCTCATCCTTCTTCTCTGTGTTAGAAAATCTAGTTATGTCTCCTGCTCCTAAAAGTAATGGTCTTATGAAGAAGAGGTCATGTAGTGCCCAGGGCCTCGCACTTCAGGGAGTGTCTCTGGTGTGTGCTGCATGTGCTCTGCTGTTGTGTTTTGGCTGCTCTATCCTTCAGGCAAGTTGTCTGCAGAGGCTTTCCTTGGCTGCTATGAGAATTTCTTGGTCCCAGGCCTGAAGGTGGTGAGTTTTACGTAGGTGTGCTCTAGTCTGCTTGTGAAATGAGACCTGACACAAACTCCACCAGAACTGAGGCCTTGCAGAACTCCCTGGCCCAGAGATGTGGTGTATCTGGGGGTTGGCGATGGTCTTCTAAGGGAAGCACTTTCTGTGCTGGGACTGAGGCAAGCTTGACTGCTTAACTTGTATAAGCAAGTTAGGCAGCCAGTGGCGATGCTGTGCTGCTCCTTCCCACAAGTTGTTCTGTGTTTATCCTGAAGGGCGGTGGGGGGGGGGGGGGCAGGTAATGGCACCAGCCAGCTCTTTTGTTCCCAGACAGGTGTCTTCATGAACACTGACTCTCAGTGAGGTGCTCTGAGAAGAGTGAGTAATCTCCCCACTGTATGCCCCAGGCACTCTTCAGATTGCTGTTTCCATGTTTTCTGTTTCTGGCTTTTTTGCCTGCCTTTTCTCTAGGAGCAGCACAGTGCCCTCCAGGCTCTATCCCAGCCAAACCTGCTGACCTTTAAAACTCCAGGCTTCAAGCCCCACTGGCTGCAAGAATTCATGAAATTCTGCCCCTCTTGTTTTCCAAGCCAACAGCTTTGGGGGAAATGTTCTCCTTCCGTATTTCCCTCTCTCTCTCTCTTGCCCTTCTCCATGACCATGACTCCCTTCCTTCTAAAGTACCCATGATCTGTTTCTCCCCCAAATCCCATCTTTGCACTCCCTACCTTCTTTGATGGGGCCTTTTCTCTCTCTTTAGTTGTGGAGTTTGTTCTTTCAGTCTTCAGGCCTATTTCTGGTGCATTTAGGATGATTTTTAGTTATAGTTGTGTTCGTGGGATGAGGCAAGCCTAGGGTCCTCCTACTCCACTGCCATCTTCACGAAATAACTAAGCCTTCTTTCAGGAATGTCAGTGGATCACCAGGAAGAAGTAGCTACAGAGCTCATCCTCTGCAAGTGTCCAGACCCTGTGTATGTCTGTTCTCTGGGGTCTCTGTGAAGGACAAATGCAAATAACTTGCCTCTATTTTGCCTCACTTAAGTCAGACCACTCTAAACTTTCACCTCAGGCTCAGTGAAAACCTGGATAAGTGTTGGATTGACCTAGCACAGAGCCAATCTACAAATATTGAGACACATGTTTTGTGTTTTGGATTTTTTTTTAATGGAAGGTGCTTTTCTTTCATTGTTGTTTGTTATTGTTTGTTTTTGTTTCCAGTTCCTGGCATTCAAGGAAATATGTCAAAACACTAACCAAATGTGAGCTAAGGAAATAGAGATTTCAGAGAGCATACATGATAAGGAGTTCAGTCTTTCCAAAAACAGTTTGGAATACTCACTAAACATACATACTACAGCCTTCAGCAATCAACAAAAGAGCAAACCTTGGGGAAATAGAAGAATCTGATTTCCAGATTCACCACATTATAATATTCAAATGTCCATCCAGTTTTCAACAACAACAACAACAAAAACCCCATAAGATATATTTTTTTTTAAAGATTTTATTTATTTATTTGACAGAGACAGAGATAGCGAGAGCAGGAACACAAGCAGCGGGAGTGGGAGAGGGAGAAACAGGCTTCCCCCCGAGGAGGGAGCCCGATGTGGGACTCGATCCCAGGACCCTGGGATCATGACCTGAGCCGAAGGCAGATGCTTAACGACTGAGCCACCCAGGTGCCCCGCCCATAAGATATTTTAAAAAGTAAAAAAGAACAGTATATTTAAACTGCTAGAAAAAAGCTGTCAACCAAGAATTTGTATCTGGCAAAACTTTTCTTCAAAAATAAGGGAAAAATTGAGGCATTTCCATAAAACAATAGCTGAGGGAATATATTAACACTAGACCTGCCCTACAAGGGAGCCTTTAAGGTTGAAATAAAAGGACATTAGACAGTAACTAGAAATCATATGAAGAAATAAACATTTCTCATAAAGGTCCATAGATTGGCAAACATAAAAACCAATATTATTGTGGTTTTGGTTTTTAACTCCAGTTTTTTATTTCCTACATTATTTAAAAGGCATATGTATAAAAATAATTATAAATCTGTATTATTGAGCACACAACATATAAAGCTGTGATTTGTGAAAACCATGATACAAAGGGACAGATCTGTATCTTAGCAGAGTTTTTAAATAACATTTAAGTTAAGTTAGTAACAATTAAAATTAGATTGTTAAATGTAATCCCCATGGTAAATCACAAAATAGTATCAAACGAATATACACAGAAGCAAAAGAGAAGGGGCTGAAAACATTTTTTTTTTCAAAAAACACTGAACATACAAGTAGGTGGTAATGGAGAAAATGAGGGACAAATAAGAAAACAGTAATTACATTAAATATAAATGTATCAAACTACCCCATCAAAAAGCAGAGACTAATGAAATGGTTTGGAAACATGACCCAACTATATGCTGTTTACAAAAGATTCATTTTATATCCAAAGACACAGATAGACTGAAAGTGAAAACATAGGAAAAGATTTTACATGAAAATAACAACCAAAAGTAGCTAGATATGGGTATCAGATAAACTAAGCTTCAAGCTAAAACCTTTTACAAGGGACAAAGGAGGAAATTATATATTGGTAGAGAGTCAATTTATCAAGAACATATAATAATTATAAACATATATGCACCAAACAATTGAGCCACCAAAATATGAAGCAAACATTGACAAAAGTGAGAAATAGACAATTGTACAATAATAGTGAAAAACTTAATATCCCACTTTCAATAATAAATAGAACATTTAGACAGAAGGTAAAGAAATAGAAGACTCACATAGCATTATAAACCAACTAAACTTAACAGACATATATAGAATACTCCAACCAAGAACAGCAGAATGCACGTTCTTCTCAAGTGTATATGGAGCATTCTCCAGGATAGGCCATGTGTTAGGTCACAAAAGAAGTCCGAATAAATTTTAAAAAGATCAAAACACACAAACTATCTTCTCCAACCACAATGGAATGAAGCTAGAAATCAATAACAATAAAAATGTAAATGTTGCAAATTTTGTGGAAATTAAACAGCATAATCTTAAAGAACAAAGGGATCAAAGAATAAGAAAATTAATCAATGTAATATATCACATTAATAGAATGAAGGGAAAAATCATATAATCATTTCGATTGAGGGACAAAAGACATTTCACAAAATGCACACCCTTTCATGATAAAAAAACACTCAGAAAACTAGGAATAGAAGGGAAATTTGTCAATATGGGGAATTACGTTCATAAAAACCTCACAGCTAAGATCATACTCAGTTGTAAGAGACTTGAAAGCTTTCCTCTTAAAATCTGGAACAGACAAAAATGCCTACTTTTACCACTGCTATTCAACATTGTACTGAAAGTTCTAGCTAGAGTAATAATACACACAAAGAAAGAAATAAAAAGCATCCAATTTGGAAAGTAAAAAAGTAAAATTATCTTTATTCTCAAATGACATAATCCCATATATAGAAAAATCCCAAAGAATTCACCAAAAAACCTAGCAGAGTTAATACACAAATTCAGCCAAGTTGCAGGATATAGTATCGCACAAAAAATCATTTGTATTTTTATTCACCAGCAATGAACAATCCAAAAAAAAAAAAAAGGAAATTAAGAAAGCAATTCCACTCAAAATCACATGTAAAAGAATAAAATACTTAAGGAATAAATTTAACCAACAAGGTAAAGTAGGTGTACATTGAAACTACAAAACTTTGCTGAAAGAAAATTAATAAGATTTAAATAAATGGAAAGCACCCCATGTTAATTGGTACAAAGAGTTAATATTGTTAAAATATCAATATTACTACCCCAACACTCTACAGATTCAATGTAACCCCTATCAGATTCCAATAATTTTTTTGGAAGAAATGGAAAAGCCAATCATCAAATTCATATAGGATTGCAAGCCAAAAAATTATTGAAAAAAAAAAAAAAGGAGAAAGGTGGAGGGATCTTCTCCCAATTTTAAAACTTACTACAAAAATATTTACCACAAAGATACAGTAATCAAAAGAGTGTGGCAGGGCGCCTGGGTGGCTCAGTTGGTTAAGTGACTGCCTTCAGCTCAGGTCATGATCCTGGAGTCCCGGGATCGAGTCCCGCATCGGGCTCCCTGCTCAGCAGGGGGTCTGCTTCTCCCTCTGACCCTCTTCCCTCTCGTGCTCTCTGTCTCTCATTCTCTCTCTCTCAAATAAATAAATAAAATCTTAAAAAAAAAAAGAGTGTGGCAATGGCATAGGTATAGACATATAGACCAATGGAATAGAATTGAAAGTCCAGAAATAAATGCATATATCTATGGCCAATTGATTTTTGACAAGGGTGCCAAGACCATTCAATGGGGGAAAATATTTTTTTTCAATGGATGATGGTGGGACAACTGGACTTCCATGTTCAAAAGAATGAAATTGGACCCTGACTTCACACAGTATACAAAAGTCAAGTTAAAATGTATTAATGGCCTAAAAATAGAAGCTAAAACTATAAAACCTTTAGAAAAAACATAGGAGTGAATCTTCATGATCTTGGATTTTTCATTCTTAGATATGACACCAAAAGCAACAAAATTTAAAGTAGATAAATTGGACTTCATCAAAATTAAAATCTTTTGTGCATCAAAGGACATTATCAAGAAACTGAAAAGACAACCTACATAATGACAGAACACATTTGCAAATCATATATGTGATAAGGGTTTAATATCCAGAGTATATAAAGAACTCTTACAATTGATCAATGAAAAGACAAGACAAACCCAAATTTAAAAATAGGCAAAAGAAATTGCAATGACAGGGGCGCCTGGGTGGCTCAGATGGTTAAGTGTCTGCCTTCGGCTGGGGTCATGATCCCAGGGTCCTGGGATCGAGCTCCGCATCGGGCTCCTTGATCAGCGAGAAGCCTGCTTCTCCCTCTCCTTCTACTGCTCCCCCTGCTTGTGCTCTCTCGCTCTGTCAAATAAATAAAATCTTTAAAAAAAAAAAGAAAAAAAAGCAATTGCAATGACATGTTGGAGCTAGAGAGTATAATGCTAAATAAAATAAGTCAGAGAAAGACAAATACTATATGATTTCACACATATGTGGAATTTAAGACACAAAAGAAATAAGCAAAGGGGAAAAAATAAGAAAGAGAGATCAAAATCAAGAAGCACACACCTAATTACAGAGAACAAACTAATGGTTACCAAAGGGGAGGTGGATGAGGGGTGGGTTAAATAGGTGATGGGGACTAAGGAGTGCACTTGTGATGAGCAAAGGGTGATGTATGAAAGTATTGAATTACAATATTGTACACCTGACACTAATATAACACTGTATGTTAACTAACTGGAATTAAAATTAAACTAAATTAATTAATTAATTAAGGCACTGGAAAAAATAGGCAAAAGATTTGAACAGATATTTCTCCAAAGAAGATACAAAATGTGAAATAAACACATGAAAATATGCTCAATATCATTCATCATTAGGAAAATGTGAACCAAAACCACAGTGAGATGTCACTTACCCATTAGGATAGCTATAATACAGAACGAATGGTGTGTGGTGAGGATGTAGAGAAGTTAAAACACTTGTGCCCTGTTGGTGGGAATTTAAAATGGTATAGTTTCTGTGAAAAACAGCATGACACGGGGCGCCTGGGTGGCTCAGATGGTTAAGCCTCTGCCTTCGGCTCAGGTCATGATCCCGGGGTCCTGGGATCGAGCCCCGCGTCGGGCTCCCTGCTCCGCGGGAAGCCTGCTTCTCCCCCTCCTTCCTGCTCGAGCTCTCTCTCACTATCTCTGTCTCTCTCAAATAAATAAATAAAATATTTAAAAAAAAAAAACAGCATGACAGTTCCTGAAAATATTGAAAATAGAATTACCATATGATCCAACAATTCCACTTCTGGGTATATACAAAAGAATTGAAAGTAGAATCTCAACAAGATATTTATTTGTATACCATGCTCATAGCAGCATTGTTAACAGCCAAAAGGTGGAAGCATCCCAAGTGTCCATCATCAGATGAATGGATAAACAAAATGTGGTATGTGCACATGATAAAATATTACTCAACCTTTTAAAAAGAAGGAAATGCTGACACAGGCTATACCATGGATGATCCTTAATGACATTATGCTAAGTGAAATAAGCCAGTCACAAAAAGGCAAATGCTGTATGATTCCATGTATATGAGGCATCTAAAGTAATTAAATTAATTAAGACAGAAAATAGAATGGTAGTTGCCAGGAAATAGGCAAATAAGAAATTATTGTGTAATGAATATAGAGTTTCAGTTTTATAAGATGAAAAGAGTTCTGGAGATTGTTTGCACAACAATGTGAATGTACCAACACTACTGAATTCTGCACTTAAAAATTGGTAAGATGGTAAATTTTATGTTACATGTATTTTATCATAACTATAAATAAATAAATAAATATCAAAAGCTTAAAAGAGAATAGAAAGTAAGTGTTGACAAAGTTGTAGAAAAAGTCAAACCCTCTACAGAGGGGAGGGGGGTGGGGAGATGCAGTAGCTGGGTGATGGGTATTAAGGAAGGCATGTGTTGTGATGAGCACTGGGTGTTAGCCCCAACTAATGAATCATTGAGCACTACATCAAAAACTAACAATGTGGGCGCCTGGGTGGCTCGGTTGGTTAAACGACTGCCTTCAGCTCAGGTCATGATCCTGGAGTCCCGGGATCGAGTCCCGCATCGGGCTCCCTGCTCGGCGGGGAGTCTGCTTCTCCCTCTGACCCTCCTCCCTCTCATGCTCTCTCTCATTCTCTCTGTCTCAAATAAGTAAATGGAGTCTTAAAAAAAAAAAAAACTAACAATGTACTATATGTTGGCTAACTGAACATAATTAAAAAAATTTTTTTAAAAGAAATTCAAACCCTCACATACACTGGTGATAGAAAAGTTAAATGGTGCAGCCACTGTGGAAAAACAATCTGGCAGTTCCTCAAAAAGCAAAAATAGAATTATATATGACCTAGCAGTTCCACTTCTATGTACATATCCAAAAGAATTGAAAATAGGGACTCAAACAGATACTTGTATCCCAATGTTCATTTCAGCATTATCCACAATGGCTAAAATGTGAAAGCAACTCAAGTGTCCATAAACCAATGAATGGATAAATAAAATGGGCATATACATACAATGGAATATTATATAGCCACTAAAAGAAATGACATTCTCATACATGGCATAACATAGATGAATCTTGAAAACATTATATCAAGTGAAGTAAGCCAGAAACTAAAGGACAAATATTGTATGCATCCACATAGATGAAATATCCAGAGTAGGTATTCAAGGAGACAGAAAGTAGGTTAGGGGTTACCAGGGATGGGGGAGTGGAAAAGTATATAGTTATTGCTTAACAGTTGCAGAGTTTCTGTTTGGGATGACAGAAAAGTTTAAGAAATAGAAAAGTGGTGGTGATTGTCCAACACAGAATGTAATTAATGCCACTGAACTGTATACTTAAAAATGGTTAAATTGGCAAATTTTATGTAATATATGTTTTATCACAATAAAAAAAGCAAAAAAAAAAAAAAAGAGAGAGAGAGAAAGTGATAATAACAGCTCTACATACTACCCTTACTGCTGTGATCTAGTATAACCATTTGTGAAGTACTGACTCCATGCCAGGTACTATTTTAAGGTTCTGGGGAAATGGTTGTGAAGAACATTCTAATCAGAGGAGACAGACAATATACAAACAAATGAGTAATCAGGAAACCTAATTTATAGTCTCAACACTGTTGTGAACCTGGCACTCTATAACTTATTTTCTCCATGACCACTTGATGAGCCCCTAACTGGGCCAGGCTCTGGAGACTTAGGTTGTAAAATTATGCTTTACATGTCCATAGCAATGGGCAGAACCTCTGCAACAGTTTTTGCTCCTCCCTTTCCTCTGCTCTCTAGGTGGCCAGTTTTTCCTTGCCCTGGATGGGCTTGAGCCTCAAATCCAAGAACTGCCTTGGAATAGCAGAGCTTAGGCCAGGCATGGAGAATTCAGATGTTTTTCATCCTTCACAATATTCCCTTGGGTCCTGGCACCTCACTGCCCTCACCTCTTCTTGATTCAGTTTCTTGAGTGCCTGGAGAGCTCCTGGCACTGTCCTTCCCCAGCTTTTGGTCCAGGCCTGGCTAATTGGCTTTCCAACCATCTCCCCCCAACCCACCTCACCCCCTGTGGCATTTGAAATTCCAGGGCTCCCACTTAAGCTTTTTCAACATAGACAAAATAATGGGCCAATTCAAGCCCCAGTTTAGTTATCAACTGAGTATCTACTGAGTGTCAAACAGTTAAAAACAAACCAAACAAGTCATTCAGTCTTCAATTTGACAAACATTTAATGAGCCCCTGCTCTCACCAAGATGTCAGCAACTACACTTCACAGCCATGATAATGATAATATCTTGAGTATCTATTGTATACAGGACACTTCCCATGGATTATCTCACTGAATTTTCATACAATCCTGTGTAGAGGTGGGGCTTACCCACATTTTTTCAGCTCAGGTTCAGAGAGATGTGGTTAATGTCACTGGGGGCCCTGATGCACCTGACCATTCCACAGCTCATATATTCTCCACACAGCCAGTGTACCATGACCTCTGCCAACACCTCACTTCAATGTAGTCCTCACAGTCTACTTTGCTGCACACTTCACCCCTTATTCCTCTTGCACACCTCATTATAACATCTCCCTTAGACATACTTTCTATATCTAGTGTTCTTGAATACCACACAAAAACGGGCATGCACATAAAGACACTGACACAACTCTTCCTCCCCAACACTTTACACACATACACATATGCCTGCACAGGCCATGCTTATGATAAGTCATGTTTCCCACCCAAGTATAAACACTTCTTTCAGAAATATATGGTCACACTATGTTTTATCAACAAAACTAGGCACAGAGATTCTTCACTCACTCTGCCACATTCCTTTCTGTATCTCCTTCCATCCCAGACCTGCCACGTCTCCATGCCATCCTGTCTTCATTTCACCCACATACAGACCCTGCACACAGTCTCATAGTTAGAGACAGGCCAGGCCACACCCCGGTCATACCCAAGAACTGCCAACTCCTCCCCTCCTTTCCTTCTGGCTCTATTCACACTGTGGCATTTGGAGTCACTTAGCAGAAGGTGGCTGTGCAGACAGAGTTCTGCCCTGAACCTCAGGGAAGGACGGTCTGGTGGGGCTATGCCCCCTTCCACCTGTCCTTGCACCCTGCTTCCCTTTCAGTGTTAGAGTCTTTTCCATATATCTACCTTTATGGTAGGAGAAGTTGAACCACAGAATTATCTCCTCTGCTTCCTGTCCTCCAGATAATTGTCCCAGGGAGGAGTTGGAAGTGAGGGTTCATATAATGGCATGGAGGTGGGGTCTTCCTCAGAAGTCCAGGCTTTAAAGTGACAATTGAGTATTTGTTCTATAGCTACCGCTACCCTTCCCCTTCCTGAAGTTAACCCCCAGTGCCCTATTTCTATGGTCCCTTAAGTTACAAGGGTGCCAGGGCCTTTCTTCACTGCCTGTATGCTCTTAGGTAACTCCCTCCTTGACCCTACGTCTCTATTCCCCCCATCTGTCAAATAGAAACCAATTATTTTTTAAAAGTTTTTATTTATTTATTTGACAGAGAGAGAGACAGCAAGAGGGGGAACACAAGCAGGGGGAGTGGAGGAGGGAGAAGCAGGCCTCCTGCCAAACAGGGAGCCCGATGTGGGGCTCGATTCCAGGACCCCGGGATCATGACCTGAGCCGAAGGCAGATGCTTAATAACTGAGCCACCCAGGCGCCCCAAATAGAAACCAATTATGAGGTCTATCCTATCACTATGAGAAATGGAGAGTGCAAGGGGTACATGTCAGACCTGGTGTAGGCTGTTAGTTTTCTGCATGGCTTTATTTTCTCAAGGTTTCCCTCTGGGTCAGGTTCCCTGCAGAGGTTACAGTGTATCATTTTAAGCCCAGAATTGACATCTCAAAAACAGTGTGCTGTAGTGTAATGAGTAAACTGGCAGGCTTCGTGGGTAAACTACCTGTACTTGACTCCTTACTAGTTGTATGACCTGAGGTGGGTTGCTAAATCTTTCTGATCTCAGGTGCTCTCTCCTAGAAATGGGGTTAATGATGGTATCGCTTTCAGAGGATTGTTTTGATGATTAAATGAAAGGATCCAAAAGTGCCTGGTACATTGAAAATAATAGATGTTTATTGAATGAATAAACTAATATAGTTCTACTCAGGATCACAGACCCAATAAATATCAAATATAATCCCTAACACTCACTGTGTGTCTCAATGGAATGTAAGCTCCACGAGGGCAAAGGATTTATTTCTGTTTTGAAACACAAGCTTCTAGAACAGTGTCTGGAAAAAAGTAAGTGCTTGATACATATTTCTTGAATGAATGAATGAGCAAGTAAATGAATACTATATTCCAGACATTGTGTTAGACATGTTGGATAGAGTTCTAAGACAGATAATACCTGTCCTCATGGAGCTCACAGTCTGGTCATTAAACCAATGATCACACCAATAATTGAACCTGAGGTGAATGTTGTGAAAGAATAAAGGAGGGTTCTATGAGAGTGACGCATAAAATAATTTCCTAGTCTCAGAAGTGAAAGTGAGTCTCCCAGAGCCAGTGACATCTGAGTCTAAAGAAGGAGTGAATCAGGTGACAAGAGACCTCCAAACCCACGTGACCAACCATCTACTGGATATCTTCTGGATGTCCCACATGCAGCACGACCCTGCCATGAACCAAACTAAAATCTTAAATATTGCTCCCTGTACATCTGTTCCTCGGCCCCACTGTTCCTTATTTGCATGAATGCCCTACTGTATACCCAGAGTTCCCTGACCAAGAGATTCATAAGTCATCTTTGACTGCTCCTAGTCCCCACATTTAACCCAACACCGAGTCCCACAAATGCTACCTTCTGTAAAGTATACAGTAGTGATTAAGAGGTTGGATTCTAAAGCCAGCTTTCCCTGGCTTATATCCCCGCTCTGTAACTTACTAGTCACTTAAACATTCTGTGTCTCAGTGCCCTCACCCAAAAAATGTGTGATAATAATAATACTTCATAAGGTTGTTGTGAGGATCAAATGAATTAATCCAGCTAGAGCACTTAAAGCAGTTGCCTAGCATATAGTAAATATTTAGTACCTGCTAACTATCTATGATAATGGTGATGATAATGATCTCTCAAATATGTCCCCTCTGTCCCTCTTGACTGTGATTGTCATAGTGTAGACTCTCATCTTGCCTAAATCACAAGAGCCTCCTAATGTAGCTGAATTTGACCATAATAGATGTGCCATGCACTGGGTGGTGCACTGTGATGACACAAACATTTATTAGATATGATTCCTAACCCCTTGGAGTCTGGAGAATCAGGATGCCAACAGCTGTTCTGTCCAACATGGTAATCACAAGCTTCAAGTGGCTATTAAAATTTAACTTTAAATTCATTAAAATAAAATTGTATTAAAAGTTAAGTGTCTTAGTCACAGTAACTATATTTCAAGTGCTCATCAGTTTGAAGTCAGGCTACTTAGATTCATATCCTGGACCTGTCATTTCCAGCTGTGTGACCTTGTGCAAATTACATAACCTATCTGAGCCTATCTTGTCATCTATTAAATGGGACTAATAATAGTACCTACCTTAAAGAGTTGTGGTAAGGATAAAATGAGTTAATACTTGTAAAGTGTTCAGACTAGTGCCTGGCACATAATAATACTTAATAAATTATAGTATTGTAGTCTAACAGTAGTAATAGCAGTATATCACAGAGAGGGAAAGTATACACACACACACACACGCAAACACACCAGAAAATGTATCAAAGAAAAGTAACATGGCCAGTTGATGCATCTTAAAGGCTAAGAGTTTAATCCAACAGTTGGTGAAGTGGAACCTCCACTGGACTAGAATTCTGGAGAATCCCAGTTCTACTTCTAGTAGTGATTCTAGCTGAGACTCTGATATTCATTCTCTATGTAACTTTAGGCACATTGTTTATCCTCATTGGCTTCAGGGGGGTGACTGCACTGCTCTAGAAGGTATTTCTGCCTTACCAGGTGCAGTTCTTTTTAAGGGAAATGGTCCTGCTTCAGATTGCATAAAGGAATTAAGATAGAGAAGAATGTGGCATTTCTGAGGGATAACAATTAGAGCTGCCATTTATTAACTGCTAACTCTGTACTGGACACCATACACGCATTATTTCATTTAGTTCTCACAACAGCCCTATGAGGTAGTCATTATCCTCATTTTGCCAATGAAGAAACTGAGGCTAGAGAAGTAGGGGTTTAAAAAGGCAAAGCCACTGCCCACTTTCAGACAGGCAATGGTGAGTGATAAGGTAAACATTCAAACCCAGGTCTGCCTGCTACCAAGACCACATTTTGAGCCCCTGTCATACTGCCTAGGAGGCTTAATGGGAGAGAGTGGAGCTAGAAAGGTGGGTCAGAGTCACTCTAGTATAACTAGGGAGGAAGCATGGGAGGAGGGAAGACTGGAAACAGGGAGACCCATTAAGAGACTGCTAAATGTAGGTGGGAAGTGATGGGGATCCTAAACTGGGGCAACAACCTTGGGGATGAAGAGAATGAAACAGATGAAGGACATCACACTGCTACTCCACTCTATTGTCAACTCCTTGAGGATATGAACTGTTGTTGCTTTTTTCATCTTTGTATCCCACCACTGCTTGTGTTGTCTACTGACACAGACATACAGACACAGCACAACACAGCACTTTGCATACAAATTACTATTGATTAAATGGATTGAATTAAATTGAATTGACAAGACTAGGTGACTGATTTCATCTTAGGAGAAGTCCAAGATGGCTTCTAGGTTTAGAACCTGAATCTTGGGGAGAATTCTGAAGTTTCTTTCCATGGAGTTGTAGAACACTCAAAGTATGTTCTAATTACCTTGCTTTCCCTACCCTAAGGTCAGTCCTAGGCAGGGTTCCAGCAAGAGTAAAGCCCTATGGGCTGGGGAAGGGGCTGTTTCTCCTGGGGGCCTCCCTTCCGCTTTCCCTGCTCTGGGCAGTGAGTCCCTCTTCATAGTATTTGAATTAGAGGAAACAGATAGACTGAGGAAGTGAAGAAAAAACAGGCTGCCTGGGCTCTGCAAGCCAAGGTAAACACTCGGTGGTTTCCTGTTGTTGCAGCCCAAAGCGTCCCATGACATCATTCCTGGCCTTTCCAGAACACACTGGCTTGGCTCAGCACGCTTACCTGTCCAGGACTGAGTGACAGTCACCCCCTTTCTCACAAAGGTTAGATCCTCCGGAACTAGAGAACTTCTCTGGGCCAACTATTCCCCACCTGCCCAGTTGGGCACTTAGGCCTTTCTAGCCCTATAAGGCATTGGAGACTGTGGGTTGGACATGCGGTCTCACTTCCCAGAGACCCAGTGGCTTATGGGTCAGAGCAAGACTTCCCAAGCCAGAAAAGTTATTTCACTTCTTTTAATGGAGATTTGGAGTCAAAAGAGAGGGAGGAAGGTGTGACACACAGCCTCTGAAACAAGCCCTAACCGCTTCCTCCCCTCTCTACCTTAGCCAAGGGCACACAGGTTTATGTTCTCAGTGTTGGTCACAAATTCCTAGGAACACAACTGTAAGAACCTTTCAAAACCTGTAGTCTAATCTTCCCATGGTACAGATGAGAGCACTGAGACCCAGAGAAAGGAAAAAGACTGGTCCCAGTCACACATTTGGTCAGTGCAGCATAAGCCATCCACTGCCAGAAGTCTGAACCTGAGCTATCGTGAGACAGGATGAT
The DNA here is from genome assembly GCF_054177405.1 of Leptonychotes weddellii. Classification (NCBI taxonomy): domain Eukaryota; kingdom Metazoa; phylum Chordata; class Mammalia; order Carnivora; family Phocidae; genus Leptonychotes; species Leptonychotes weddellii. Next base: position 62,200,131 of record NC_138385.1, read on the forward strand.
ATAACTGCAAGAGCTCTTGACAGGAAATTCAGAAACTAGGGTTTATTTTTTTAAGATTTTATTTATTTATCAGAGAGAGAGACAGCATAAGCAGGGGAAGTGGCAGGCAGAGGGAGAAGCAGGCTCTCCACCGAGCAAGGAGCCTGATGCAGGACTCAATCCCAGGACCCCAGGATCATGACCTGAGCCGAAGGCAGACGCTCAACCAACTGACTGGGCCCCCCAGGCCTCCCAGAAACTAGGGTTTAAACTCTAATTCCTCTTTGAGAGTTTGGATAAATTCCCCCTTTTCTTTGGGCCTTGGCTTAGCCATAATTCAATTCAACATAACAAATATTTATTGAGAACCTACTGTGTTTGGTAGAGCTGATGGATCCTAGAAATGAGAAGAAAGCACGATGAGAACACTCACCATTTCCAGGTTGGAATGAAAAGAAAATGAAAGAGATGGTCTGAGATCCTGTCTGTAGGAAGAATCAAACCATAATCAGGGGTCTGGGGCCCTTCAGGGCTGCACCCCCCTCCCCATTCCCCTTGCAGGCAGCAGAGAGCCCTCACTGGGACAGAGTTTTGTTTCCAAAAACATTTCCCAGTTCTGGTCCCATTTAGTTGGGTAGATTTGCATAGAGAAGTGACAAAGTCCTAAATTTTTGTCTGCAAAATCAAGCCAAATGATTTATGGTAATTCCTGTAGCCAGCAGTAATTGGATTTCACCCCTAGCTGTGCCATGGAGCACAGGCAATTTGAAATAGCTTTTTTAACCAATAAAATTTATCACAACCTAGATTAGCAAGTGGAATTCAGAGGCACGCAAAGATGCACAAAGCAGTGTAAAATCATTCCATTAGCCAATCAATTTAGCCACAGCATGGGTTAGATGAAACACAGAGAGAAAATATGGACATGTTTAGATGTGTGAAGGTGCACAAACCTACACAGATGTAGGATGCTGCACAAGCACATTGGGACACACAAAGTAACACACACAGACACACTCTGAGAGCAGCAGACACAAACACACAAAGACACACACACACAATCCAAGAGAAACTAGGAATAGATAGCTAACTGGGAGTTCTGTGAGGCTACTTTCTGACCAATTGCTCATCTTTCTTCTTCCTCCCTCCACAACCATCCTAACTCAAATAAAATAAGGTATTTTTTCTACAGAAGTATTAGAAAGTCACACCCTACCCCACCACATCCATATCCATTCCTACTCCACTACATCAGATTCTTATTAACTGTTTGTCACCTGGACTACAGCAAAGATCTTCTATTAGAGCTCTCTAATGTCAGTGTCTTTCCAATAATCCATTTTTCATGAGGCTGCCTGTCCCTGGAAATCTTCCTAGAGTGCAGTCCTGTTCTTGCCTCATTCATGATAAAAATTCTTCCTTTCCTTTCCACCATCTGCATAAGCCAACCCACATGCTTGACATTCATGGAGTGACAAAAAGCTGGGGGTCCTTGCCCTTGTTCATACCACCTGCCCTTCAGAAGGCAGATGGCACATTCCCGGCTCCCTATTGCCCACTTTAAACTCTGCTGTGCTATTACTTTGAGCTAGAACAGCTCCCTTCTGTACCTATCAAAATCCTACACACATTAACCAGATGGATTTGACAGATACATTCAGAACATTCCACCCTAAAACAGCAGAATACACATTCTTTTCAAGTGCACATAGGGCACTCTCCAGAATAGATCACCTATTAGATCATAAAACAAGTCTCAGCAAATTCAAAAAGATTTGAGTCATATCATGTATCTTTTCTGACCACAACACTATGAAACTAGAAATCAACCACAAGAAAAAAATCTGCAAAGAGCATAAATACATGGAAGTTAAATACCATACTACAAAACAATGAATGGGTCAATCAGGAAATCAAAGAGGAAATAAAAAAATACATGGAGACAAATGAAAATGAAAATGAAAATGCAATGGTCCAAGATCTTTCAGATGCAGCAAAAACTGTTCTAAGAGGGAGGTTTATAGCAATACAGACCTACCTCAAGAAGCAAGAAAAATCTCAAATACACAACTTAACCTTACACCTAAAGGAGCTAGAAAAAGAAGAACACACAAAACCCCAAACCAGCAGAGGAAGGAAATAATAAATATTAGAGCAGAAATAAATAAAACAGAAAGTAAAAAAACAAACAAACAAACAAAAAACCGTACAACACATTGAAACTAGGAGCTTGTTCTTTGAAAAGATCAACGAATTGATAAACCTTTGGCCAGACTTATCAAAAAGAAAAGAAAAAAGACAGAGAGGACTCAAATAAACAAAATGAGAAAGAGGAGAAACAACCAACACCACAGAAAAACAAAGGATTGTAAGGGAATATTATTAAACAATTATATGCCAACAAATTGGACAACCTAGAAGAAAAGGATAAATTCCTAGAAACATATAAACTTCCTAAATTGAATCAGGAAGAAATAGAAAATTTGAACAGACAAAATGCCAGCAATGAAATTGAATCAGTAATCAGAAAACTCCCAACAAACAGAAATATAGGACCAGACAGTTTTAGAGGCAAATTCTACCAAACATTTAAAGAAGAGTTAATACCTATTATTTTCAAACTATCCCAAAATATAGAAGAGGAAAGAAAATTTCTAAATTCATTCTATGAGTCCAGCATTACCCTGATGCCAGATCCGGATAAAGATACTACACAAGAGAGAACTATAGACCAATATCTCTGATGAATATAGATGCCAAAACCCTAAACAAAATATTAGCAAACCAAGGGGTGCCTGGGTGGTTCAGTCGGTTAAGCATCTGCCTTCGGCTCTGGTCATGATCCCAGGGTCCTGGAATCGAGCCCTGTGTTGGGCTCCCTGCTCAGTGGGGAGTCTGCTTCTCCCTCTCCCTCTGACCCTCCTCCCTGCTTGTGCTCTCTTTCTCTGTCTCAAATAAATAAATAAAATCTTGAAAAAATTTAAAAAAATATTAGCAAACCAAATCTAACAGTACATTAAAAAATCATTTGCTACAATCAAGTGAGTTTTATTTCCAGGATGGTTCAATATTCACAAATCGATCAAAGCGATACATCACACCAATTAGAGAAGGATAAAAACCATACAATCATTTCAAGTGGGTTTCTGTAGTGTAGTGGTTATCATGTTCGCCTCATACGATCATTTCAGTAGATGCAGAAAAAACATTTGAACTAGTACAACATCCATTCATGATAAAAATTCTCAACAAAGTACGTTTAGAGGGAATATATTTCAATATAATAAAGATCTTATGTAAAAATCCCACAGGGGAAAAACTGAGAGATTTTCCCCTAAGGTCAGGAACAAGACAAGGATGTTCACTCTCACTACTTTTGTTCAACATTGTACTGGAAGGCCTAGCCATAGCAATCAGAAAACAAAAATAAATAAAAGGCATCCAAATTGGTAAGGAAGAAGTAAAACTTTCACTATTTGCAGATGACATGATACTGTATATAAAAACCCCTGAAGACTCCACCAAAAAACTACTATAACTGATGAATTAATTCAGTTAAAGTTACAGGATAAAAAATCAATATACAGAATTCCATTGCACATCTATACAATAATAATGAAGCAGCAGAAAGAAAAATTAAGAAAACAGTCCCATTTATAATTGCACCAAAATAATAAAATACCTTGGAATAAACTTAAACAAAGAGATGAAAGACTTGTACTCTGAAAAGTATAAAGCACTGATGAAAGAAATTGAAGATGATGCAAATAAATAGAAAGAAATTCTATACTCATTAATTGGAAGAAAAAAAATATTGTTAAAATCTTCATACCACCCAAAACAATCTACAGATTTAAGGCAATCTCTAGCAAAATACAAATGGCATTTTTTCATAGAACTAGAACAAAGAATCCTTAAATTTTAATGGAACCATACAAAAAACCAGAATAGCCAAAGCAAACTTGGAAAAAAAAAAAAAAAAAAGCAAAGCTGGAGACATCGCAAATTTGGACCTCAAGTTATATTACAAAGCTGTCATAGTCAAAACAGTATGGTACTTTATCCATTCATCTGTCAATGGACATCTTGGCTCTTTTCACAGTTTGGCTATTGTGGACATTGCTGCTATAAACATCGGGGTGCACGTACCCTTTCAGATCCCTACTTTTGTATCTTTGGGGTAAATACCCAGTAGTGCAATTGCTGGATCATATGGTAGCTCTATTTTCAACTTTTTGA
>NC_138385.1:62204848-62223892 GCF_054177405.1 Leptonychotes weddellii
CCCTTCATTTTTCCTTTCCTTCTCCTAATGTCCTCCATGCTATTCCTTATGTTCCACAAATAAGTGAAACCATATGATAATTGACTTTCTCTGTTTGACTTATTTCTCTTAGCATAATCTCCAATCCCATCCATGTTGATGCAAAAGTTGGGTATTCATACTTTCTGATGGCTGAGTAATATTCCATTGTATATATGGACCACATCTTCTTTATCCATTTGTCTATTGAAGGGCATCTCGGCTCTTTCCACAGGTTGGTTATTGTGGACATTGCTGCTATGAACATTGGGGTACATATGGCCCTTCTTTTCACTACATCTGTATCTTTGGGATAAAAACCCAGTGGTGCAATTGCTGGGTCATAGGTAGCTCTATTTTTAATTTTTTGAGGAACTTCCATACTGTTTTCCAAAGTGGCTGTACCAACTTGCATTCCCACCAACAGTGTAAGAGGGTTCCCCTTTCTCCACAACCTCTCCAACATTTGTTGTTTTTTGCCTTATCAATTTTTGCCATTCTAACTGGTAGGTGGTATCTCAATGTGGTTTTGATTTGAATTTCTCTGATGGCTAATGATGATGAACATTTTTTCATGTGTGTGTTAGCCATTTGTATGTCTTCTTTGAAGAAATGTCTATTCATGTCTTCTACCCATTTTTTGACTTGATTATTTGTTTTTTGGGTGTTGAGTTTAAGAATGAACCAGAGATTCTTAACAACCATATATTCCCTCTTCCCTCTCCCTGCCCCATCATTTTAAAGGGTGAAAACTGAGGCCCACAGACATGAAAGGAATGGAGCACTACTCCACACGAAATAATGGAAGAACTGGAAATAGAATGCTGGTCTCCAGATTCCTAATCAAATGCTCTTGAAAAAATTGTAAAATTGATTCAACACCATCAGTTGAAAGATACTTTTCAGAGCATTTTGCTAAGAGAAAGAAGGCTGAAGATAGTGATGAGTGGGGTGGAGATGCAATAGATACCCAGACTGTGGGGTGCCTGGCTGGCTCAGTTGGTTAGTCAGGCTGACTCTTGATTTTGGCTCATGTCATGATCTCAGGGTCCTAAGATCAAGCCCCATGTTGTGCTCCATGCTCAGCGGGGAGTCTGCTTGAGGATTCTCTCTCTCCCTTTGCTCCCCCTCTCAAATAGGTAAATATTTTTTTAAAAAAATTAGATACCTAGCTTGTGAACACTCAAGAACAGGGTCCAGATCTCCTTTGTCTCCAATGAAAGCCCAATACAGTATCTGGCCCAAGGTCAAAGATAAGTAAATGAGGGAGGGAGCTGCCATCAGGGCACTTGAAGGACACTGATGACTCCTCTGGGGTGCTGGGTATTTATGTGGAACATTCCAGAAACTTGGAAATCAATGGATCAAGAGATTTAGACGCAGTCTTTTCTAAACTTGCTCAATCAAGAGTTACCCCCTTACTAGCCCCCATAAATCAGTTTCTTCTTTGTAAAAGGAGTAATGATATCTGTCTCATCTGGCTCCCTGGGGCTTAGAGTAGTAGCAATTTTTTATTTTATTTTATTTTATTTTATTTTATTTTATTTTATTTTATTTTATTTTATTATGTTATGTTAGTCACCATACAATACATCATTAGTTTTTGATGTGGTGATCCACGATTCATTGTTTGCGTATAACACCCAGTGCTCCATGCAGAACGTGCCCTCCTTAATACCCATCACTGGGCTAACCCATCCGCTCACCCCCTCCCCTCTAGAACTCTCAGTTTGTTTCTCAGAGTCCATAGTCTCTCATGGTTCATCTCAAATTTTTTAAAAAAGAAAAGATAAGAAAGAGCTTTGACAAAAACAAGACAGTGCTAAAGGTGATGGTTGGGTGCTATGGTGATGTGCCAGCTGGCAATTATGTTCTCAGTAGCCACTGTAATGCCAAGTGAGTCATCCTCTCACTGTCAAAGCTGAAAACCTTGAAAGGGGAGAAATGAGGTGAGCCTTTTGTTAGGAGATTTTTCTGTGAAGGGGTACCAGAAAAGGGGTGAACAGAGCCCCCAACATACATGCTGTGCCCCAGATTCTAGCTTCCTAGGCATTAACAGCCAGTTTAAGCAAGGACTGCATCCCCTATTCTGCTATTTAATTTTTCCTTTAGTTTCATTTTCAATTTTTTCTTTAAATTCTAGTTAGTTAATATATAATGTAATACTAGTTTCAAGAGTAGAATTTAAGAATTCATCACTTATATATAACACCCAGTGCTCAACACAACAACTGCCCTCCTCAATACTCATTACCCATTTAGCCCATCCACCACCCACCTCCCCTCCATCAACTCTCAGGTTGTTCTCTATAGTTAATAGTCTCTTATGGTTTGCTTCTGTCTCTCTTTTTTTTTTTTCCTTTCCCTTATGTTCATATGTTTTGTTTCTTAAATTCCACATATGGTATTTGTCTTTCTCTGACTGACTTATTTTGCTTAGCATAATACACTCTAGCTCCACCTATGTGATTGCAAATGACAAGATTTCATTCTTTTTGGTGGCTGAATAATATTCCTCTGTATGTGTGTGTGTGTGTGTGTGTGTGCGTGTGTGTGTGTGTATCACATCTTCCTTATGCATTCATCAGTTGATGGATATTTAGGCTCTTTCCATGATTTGGCTATTGTTGATAATGCTGCTATAAACACCGGGGTGGAGGTACCCCCCTTGAGCCTGGGTGGCTCAGTCAGTTAAGCGTCTGCCTTCAGCTCAGGTCATAATCCCAGGACCCTGGGATCGAGCCCCACATCAGGCTCCTTGCTCAGGAGGGAGCCTGCTTCTCCTTCTCCTGCTCCCCCTACTTGTGCTCTCTCTCTGTCGAATAAATAAATAAAATCTTTAAAAAATAAATAAATACCTAGTAGTACAACTGCTGGGTCATAGGGTAGCTCTATTTTTAACTTTTTGAGGAACATCCATACTGTTTTCCAGGGTGACTGCACCAATTTCCATTCCCATCAACAGTATAAGAGGGTTTCCCTTTCTCAATATCCTTGCCAGCATCTGTTGTTTCCTGTGTTGTTAATTTTAGCTGTTCTGACAGGTGTGAGGTGGTATCTCATAGTGGTTTTGATTTGTCTTTCCCTAATGATGAGTGATGTTGAACATATTTTCATGTGTCTGCTGGCCATCTGAATGTCTTCTTTGAAAAAGATGTTTATTCATGTCTTCTGCCTGTATCTTAATTGGATTGTTTCATTTTTGAGTGTTTGGTTTGATAAGTTCTTTATAGATATTGGATACTAACCAACATAACTAATAGAAATGTCATTTGCTGGGCTTTTCCCATTCTGTAGGCAGCCTTTTAGTTTTGATGATTGTTTCCTTCGCTGTGCAGAAGCTTTTTATCTTGATGAAGTCTCAATAGTTTATTTTTGCTTTCGTTTCCCTTGCCTGAAGAGACGTGTCTAGTAAGAAGTTGCTTTGGCCGAGGTCAAAGAGGTTTCTGCCTGTGTTCTCCTCTAGGATTTTGATGGTTTCCTGTCTCACATTTAGGTCTTTCATCCATTTTGAATTTATTTTTGTGTATGGTATAAGAAAGTAGACCACTTGAATTTCACTGCATGTTGCTCTCCTGTTTTCCCAACGCCATTTGTTGAAGATACTATCTTTCTTCTGTTGGATATTCTTTCTTGCCTTGTCGAAGATTAGTTGACCATAGAGTTGTGGGTCCATTTCTGGGGTTTTCTATTCTGTTCCATTGATCTGTTTTTGTGCCAGTACCATACTGTCTTGATGACTACTGCTTTGTAATATAGCTTGAGGTCTGGAATCATGATACCTCCAGTTTTGTTTATCTTTTTCAGGATGGCTTTGGCTATTCAGGGTCTTTACATATGGTTCCATACAAATTTTACGATTGTTCTAGCTCTGTGAAAAATACTAGTGGTATTTTGATAGGGATTGCATTGAATGTGTAGATTGCTTTGGGTAGTATAGATATTTTACAATATTTTTTTCTTCCAATCCATTTGCATGGAATGTTTTTCCATATCTTTGTGTCCTCTTCAATTTCTTTCATAAGTATTCTATAGTTTTCAGAGTACAGGTCTTTTACCTCTTTAGTTAGGTTTATTCCTAGGTATCTTATGGGTTTTGGTGCAATTGTAACTGGGATCTATTGCTTGATTTCTCTTTCTGCTGCTTCTTTATTGGTGTATAGAAATGCAACACATTTCTGTAAGTTGATTTTATATCCTGTGACTTTGCTGAATTCCTTTATCAGTTCTACCAATTTTTTGGTGGAGTCTTTCAAGTTTTCTACATAGAGTATCATATCATCTCTGAATAGTGGAAGTTTGACTTCTTCCTTGCTGATTTGGGTGCCTTTTATTTCTTTTTGTTGTTTGATTGCTGAGGCTAAGACTTCCAGTACCATGTTAAATAACAAAGGTGAGAGCGGATATACATGTCTTCTTCCTGCCCTTAGAGGAAAAGCTTTCAGTTTTTCCCATTGAGGATGATATTAGCTGTGGGTCTTTTGTATATGGCCTTCATGATGTTGAGGTATGTTCCCTCTATCCCTGCTGTGTTGAGGGTTTTTATCAAGAATGGATGCTGTATTTTTTTCAAATGCTTTTGCTGCATCTTTTGAGAGGATCGTATGTTTCTTAGCCTGTCTTGTATTACTGTGGTATATCACATTGATTGATTTGTGAATATTGAACCATCCCTGCAGCCCAGGAATAAATCCCACTTGATCATGGTGAATAATTCTTCTAATGTACTATTACATTTGATTGGCTAGCATTTTATTGAGAAATTTTGCATTCATGTTCATCAGGGATATTGGCCTATAATTGTTTTTTTTAGTGGGGTCTTTGTCTGGTTTTGGAATCAAGATAATGCTGGCTTCATAAAATGAGTTTGTAAGTTTTCCTCCCATTTCTAATTTTTGAAACAGTTTGAGAAGAATAAGTATTAACTCTTGAAATGTGTAGTAGAATTCCCCTGGGAAGCCATCTGGTCCTGGACTCTTATTTATTGGGAGATTTTTTATTACAGGTTCCATTTCTTTGCTGGTTATGGGTCTGTTCAAATTTTCTATTTTTTCCTGTTTCAGTTTTGGTTGTTTGTATGTTTCTAGGAATTTATCTATTTCTTCTGAGTGCCCAATTTGTTGACATATATTTTTTCATAATATTCTCTTATTTGTATTTCTGTGGTGTTGGTTATGATCACTCCTCTTTCATTTGTGATTTTATTTATTTGGATTCTTTCTCTTTTTATTTTGATAAGTCTAGGTAGCAATTTATCAATTTTATTAATTCTTTCAAAGAACCAGCTAGTAGTTTCAGTGATTTGTTCTACTGAGCTTTTTTGTTTGTTTGTTTGTTCATTTATATATCATTTATTTCTGTTCTAATCCTTATTATGTCCCTACTTCTGCTGGTTTTAGGCTTCATTTGTTGTTCCTCTCCTAATTCCTTTAGGCATGAGGTTAGGTTGTGTATTTGAGATTTTTCTTGCTTCTTGAGGTAGACTGATAGTACTATATACTTCCTTCTCATGACTGCCTTTGTTGCATCCCAAAGTTCTGGACTGTTTTGTTTTCATTTTTATTTGCTTCCATGTATTTTTTTTTAATTTCTCCTTTAATTTCTTGGTTAACCGTTCATTCGTTAGTAGGATGTTTTTTAATCTCCATATATTTTGAGGTCTTTCCAATTTTTTTCTTGTGGTTGATTTCAAGTTCATAGTGTTGTGGTTGGAAAATATGCATGATATTATCTTTTTTTAATTTAATTTATTTTTATTATGTTATGTTAGTCACCACACAATACATCATTAGTTTTTGATGTAGTGATCCATGATATGACCTTGATCTTTTTGTATTTGTTGAGGCCTGATTTGTGACCCAGTATGTGATCTATTCAGGAGAATGTTCTGTGTGCACTCAAAAAGAATATGTATTCTGCTGCTTTAGGATGAAATGCCCTGAATATATCTGTTAAGTCCATCTCGTCCAATGTGTCATTCAAAGGCATTGTTTCCTTGTTGGTTTTCTGCTTAGATGATCATTCCATTGCTCTAAGTGGGTGTTAAAGTCCCCTAGTTTTATTGTACCACTATGAATGAGTTTCTTTATGTTTGTTATTAATTGATTTATATATTTGGGTGTTTCCAAGTTGGGGGCATAAATATTTACAATTGTTTGATCTTCTTGAATGATAGACCCCTTAATTATGATATAATGCCTTTCTTCCTCTCTTGCTACAGTCTTTGGTTTAAAATCTGGTTTGTCTTATGTAAGTATGGCTACTTATGCTTTCTTTGATGTCCATTAGCATAATTGATGGTTCTCTATCCCCTTACTTTCAATCTGCAGTTGTCTTTAGGTCTATACTGAGTCTATTGTAGGTAGCATATAGATGGGCCATTTTTTTTTAATCCATTCTGATACCCTGTGTCATTTTGTGGAGCATTTAGTCCATTTATATTCAGAGTTTTTACTAATAGATATGAATTTAGTGCCGTTGTATTACCTGTAAAGTCATTGTTTCTGGAGATTTTCTCTGTTCCTTTCTAGGCTTTGTTGCTTTTGGTCTTTCTTTCCCACTCAGAGTCCCCTTTAATATTTCTAGCAGGGCTGGTTTAGTGGTCACAAACTCCTCTAGTTTTTGTTTGTCTGGGAAACTCTTTATCTCTCCTTTTATTCTGAATGACAGGCTTGCTGGATAAAGTGCTTTGGCTGCATATTTTTCTCACTCATCATGTTGAATATATCATGCCACTGTCTTCTGGCCTGCCAGGTTTCTGTGGAGAGATGTGTTGCTAACCTGATTTGTCTTCCCTTCTAGGTTAGGGATTTCTTTTCCTTGTTGCTTTCAGGATTCTTTCTTTATCTGTGTATTTTGTAAATTTTACTATGATATGTCTTGCTGTTGGCCAGCTTTTGTTGATTTTGGTGGGAGTTCTTTGTTCCTCTTGGATGTGGATGTCTGTTTCTTTCCCCAGATTAGGGAAGTTTTTAGCTATAACTTCCTCAAATAAACCTTCTTCCCCCTTTCCCCTCTCTTCTTCTGGGACTCCTATGATATGAATGTTGTTATGTTTTATGGAGTCACTGAGTTCCTTAAGTCTACATTCCTAACCAAATATTTTTCTTTCCCTCTTCTTTTCAGCTTCATTATTTTACATAATTTTTTCTTCTATATCATTTATTTGTTCATCTGCTTCTTCCATCCTTGTGGTTATTACATCCAGTCAGTTTTACATCTCAGTTACAACATTTTTTATTTTTTTATTTTATTTTTATTTTTAATTAACATATAATGTATTATTTGTTTCAGGGGTACAGGTCTGTGATTCTTCAGTCTTACATAATAGTCAGTGCTCATTACAACACATACCCTTCCCAATGTCCATCATCCAGTTACCCCCTCCCCTCCAGCAACCCTCAGTTTGTTTCCTTAGATTGAGAGTCTCTTATGGTTACAGCATTTTTTATTTCAGACTGACTAGTTTTTAGGTCTTTTACCTCTGTGGTAAGGGTCTCTCTGGTTTCTTCTATGCTTTTCTCAAGCCCAGCTAGTATCCTTATGATTCTTGTTTTAAATTCTGGTTCAGACATATTATATCTATTTTGATTAGCTCCCCAGCCATGATTTCTGTTTGTTCTTTCTTTTGGGTGACTTCTTCCAACTTGGAATTTTGTCTAGGACTCTGTCTTTTGTGTATTAGGAAAGCCTGTGTCTGGTCCTATTTCCACTAGTGCTGAAGCTTTGCCGCACTCTACGATCAGTAGATCTGGTGTGTGCGGGAGGGAGCAGGAGTGGGAGAGTTTGGTTGTCTTGGGCAGGAGGGGCCCATTGTTGCTCTGGCTCTCAATCACACTTGCCCTAACTTAAAAAAAAAAAAAAAAGGCACCTGCAGAGCACAGGGTGGTGAGCTTGGTGTAAGCAGCTCAAGCCTCCTGTGTGTGTGTTGTGCCACTCACTGAGGTCCATCCATGCATAAGAGGGTGAAAAATGGTGTCAGACCACTTTCTTTCCTGAAGAGGAGAGTTCACACCCACTGCTGTCCAGGAAGCCCACACAGAACAGCGACCAATATCCCCACTTGTGTCCCAGGCTTCTGTCTGATCCCTGCCTTCACCCCATTTGTGTTCAAGCCATCTGCCCACCTGGTGGTGCAGTGTTCCTGTGTTTTATTTCAGGCATGTGCTTGGGTTTCAAGACTCCAAATTTTAGGGACACAGCACAGCATGCACCTACACCGATCTTCTGGGTGAGGGTCTCACCATGCTGTGGCTGGTGCCAGTTTGTCCCAGAAAAGCAGTCATGACTGCACAAAGGCTTGGATTTAATGGTAAAGCATAGCAAAAAGCCGGCATCCAGGTTAGCTGCCCTTGGCACACATCTCTGCTGTTATTCTAATGAATGGGGCAGCTCAACAATGCCTGCCAACTCTTTTGTTCCCTGAGAGGCAGTGCCACCTCTCCCAAATGCACTTCAAGAAGGGGAACTGTCTCTCCCAGTGTGATCCAGGGGATCCTCAGACCACACTGTCTGCTTCTGGGCCTCTGTCCTCCTTCTCCACAGCAGCACCACTATGCCCACCAGGCTCGACCCTGGTGATGGCACAGACTTCTAAAACTTCAGACTTTCAGCTCTGCTCTTTTCTCTGGGCTTCAATTTCCCCATATGTATCATGAGGGTGTTCAAATATGAGTTATTTAAACACACCCTGTGATTCTAATAACTTTTCATTCTAAAATTTTACAAGCACTGAAAATAGTGAAGGGATTGGGAGGAAACACCCAGAATCATTTCTCATAAATTGACAGTGGTTGCCCTCTATAGATCTGACCTGAAAGTGTGGGACCAGCTAACCCTGCTGATAAAACTGCTGGAGAGCTGAGGCAGGAGTGGAACACAGAAGACAACTGGATACTTCACCAGATAGGGCCAGACACATAGACTAGGGTTGACCTACAAACCTCGTGGCTCCTTCTTAATAAAAAAGGATACAGATACAAGTACATCTTCCCTACCAGCCACCAATAACAAGAGGTTTTCCAGGACTGCACAGAGAGCCTGGCCAGTGGCATACCTGTCATGGGTAAAGTTGGTATATTGGTATATTTGGGGAGATGTGGATGAATTTCTGAGGGTGGAGTGTGACTGCTATGACGGGGGATGTGAGAATGAGTTAGTTCCATGGCTGAGAATTTTCACATGTGAGGAAAAGAACTGTTCTTAACATATGGCAAGAGCTGCTCAAATTAAAGTGTTTTCCAGTGTCCCCCTCTACTCCCTGCCCTCCTCAGAGTAGAAGGAATTCATGCCTGGACAGATGACCCAATATGACTTTAGTGTGGAAGTAACTACCTAAATCATGAAAAGGAGCATAAGTGTTGAGGAGTGCTCAGTATTCAGAGAAGACCCTAAAGTCTAGAGGATTTGTAGGCTCAGTCTTGGTGTATCACTAAATTTTGGACAATCCTTGGATTCATTCTTTCAGGGCATTATGTGCTGGAGGTTGAGGACAGATTCAGATATAGGGCTTTGCTACAAAAATAGGGACATACTAAACCTTTCATCACTGCCATTCTATAATGTTTCATTATAGAATACTAACCAGGTCATGAAACTCTCCCCCTTCTCTCCTTTTCGATTAAAAAGTCTGACCATCCAACCCAGATGAAAGGGGGCAAACAAAGGAAGAAAGTATTTTCTTCTTGTGTGATAGAGGTGGTTGCAACTCTACTTCTGCTCCTAAGTCACGTGTAACTCAGGTCAAGTCCCAGTCTCTCTCTGGGCCTGTTTACCCACCTGAAATGGAAGGGGGTTGGACTTGATGAGTTCCCAGACTTCTCTTAGCCCTAACATTCTACATGGTTCTTTTATAATATTCTGACATTTTTAACCTATCCAAATAGGTCCCAGTCATTCCCTAAGGTCCTTTCAACTCTAAGGTCTTACCCTAGTCATTCAAGCTTCTAAGGCTTTCCATAACATCCTAGCCCCACCCCCATCCCTTCATTCCACTGCCACCACAGCTGCTGCTTGCAATGGGGTACAGTCTTCTTGACTTTTGGTTGGAAATTCTATTCATCTATTTCTGATGCTGGTGAGTTAACAAAGATTGGCACAGTATGCCTCTGAAGTGACAGAACTCCCAGCTCTGCCACTATTTCTGTATGCCCTTGGGAAAATCCCCTCCCTTCGCTACAACTCATTTTTCCCATTTTTAACTTAAAAACAGTGGACGAGAATAGTCTCTGAAAGCACCAAATTGTTCCAGCATCTCTAGGCATGAGAAGGTGGAGATTTTCTTTGATGTTCTGCCATAATCTTGATCTTCTTTTGGTGCTTCTTAAATGCAAACCTCTCTCCTTACAACCTGCCACCCCTGAGAAGTGTCCAATGTTTCCACCACTGTGCTCTAAACAGGAGGGTCAACCTCCCATTCCACCTCAGCTCTTGAACTTTTCTCCTTCCCCTCCCCACCCTATTCCCACCACAAACAAAAAGTTATTCTTTACTAGCCAAGGGCTTGTGAGTGATAATAGTTTATTGTGAGGAGCAGATGCAATAAAAATAGCAAATTTCCTTTTACCTTATCAAATTATTTGCCCCCACATTTGTCATTAGTTTAATATATCATTCCATCCTTGCTAATGCCCATAAACCTCTCCCAGAAAAACCACAGACAGACACTAGAATGGAGACTCCAAAAGATATTTTATTTAAAAGTTTTATAGACAGAATTATGTTCACAGCTTTAGCAACAGTGAGAGTTCAGTTTAACCTCCCAGCTCAGTCTCAGTGTCCAATGCACTTCCTCAAACACCTCAGTGGCTTGACTTGAAGTCAGACCTGAAGAAGTCCCTTTTCTCCCCTCTAGAAGCCAGTTCCAAGACAGGTGGTGGGCACCACAAAAAAAACCAGGATGGAAGAGCATGTAAGTAGTAGAAGGAAGAGGAGGAAGAAGAGGTGAAAAAGGAGAAAAGGAGGCAGGAAAGTGGAAATACTCAATAACAGCGAAGATTGGAGGTAGACCCCTTATGGGTAATAAAAAAAAAGTTGGAAAAAATATTTTAAAAATAATTACAAATGAGTAAAATCTAAAAATATGTTTTAAAAGTTCTGCAAGAGGAAGTCACTTGCTTATTCTTGCCAAAAAATAGAGTTTCCTCATTCCTGTCTATGCATTGTGCAATGGTAATATTTCATGTCTATTAGTGACTATATATTGTTACTGCAGCTGTATGGTGTGGCTAATATTGACTAATACATTGTGATGAAGGTTAATACTATGTCTAAAATATTACAGAAAAAAGTCACAGAGATGGGAAGTAAAGGCAAGAAGTGGGGAAGGAAAAAATGGGATGAGGAGGAGGTCCTGGAGTTAGAGTGCTTCTCCAGGTTCAGAACTGGCTGACCAGCATCTGTTTGGATTCTTATAGAATTTTCAGAGGCTTCCTTATGGTTCTAAGGAGCACTTGTCCCAGGAGCAGTATGAAGAGCAATGCTACAGTCTGGCTATCCCTGGGTACTGCTGGTACCAATTGTCACCTATACCCATAACCAGTGGCTGTCAGATATCCACAAATAATTTCTATTGATATTCACAGCCAATCACCATTGATATTCATAGGTGACTGATGTTGACATCCTATCGTTACCATCACTCAAAAATCCTCCGTCTAGACTATGGTCTTGTTAGGGGAAGGAATGAGAGAATGAGAGGGGAGAACTGGTTGAGAGGGGAATATAACACAACCCAGGAAGAACAATCCTTTATCCTTCCTGATCATTCCATGATTAAGAGAAAGGCCTACGGTATGGCAGGGGAAATCTGAGGTCTAGCTAACCTTGTCCCTAAGCCCCTTCCTTCAGGTGCCCCCTAATGATGGGGAGGGGTCTAACCTTCGGACCACAGCTAGCTGATCCTGACTAGCAGGGATTGCTATGACCTGGAACTACTTTTGAAAGACTTTGCCAAATCCAAATCTAGAAATCCTTATTTCTAACCAAAAACTGGCAAGAGGAAAGAAGGGAAGGTAAAGTTCACCTTCTTACCTTCTTGACCAATAGACCCACTATAGGCTCTCATTGGGCCTTAGTTTATGGTGAGTCAGGGTTATAACATAATAGTGCTGGAAGTGGATCAGGAGCATGGGCACCAGCAAGACATAGGTGCATATGCCCATGGTGGCTGTGAGAGCAGCAGTGAGCTGGCCCAGAACAAAGAGGGGGTAGACATCTTCATAGCCAACAGTGGTGAGAGTTATGACAGTTACCAGAGACATGTAAAGATGTTCCCAAAGTGAGGCTCACCCCGACCTGGGGTGGACATACCCAAGAGTTCCCCACAGAGGAAGAGCAAGCCAAAGAATAAGATCTCAGCCATCCAAATCAGGAGAAAGTCACACACATCTTTCCAGGAGGAATGGAGGGTATGAACCAGGACTCTCATGGCCAAGGTCTCTTCAAGGAAGCCCAGGAGATGAACCAGCTTGAGGACATAAAGAGAATGAATGGCCCCAAGCATTAGGCTGAGACAAGGTTGCCATTCAGCATTGACACCCACCACCAATTCCTCCAGCACAAGGAATAGACAAAAAATATTGGCTAGATTAAGGGGGCTACCCAGGAAGTACACCTTATCAGGGCACGAAATGGCCCAAAGAGCTCAGTTCCAAACCAAAGGGCACAGAGCAATTCCAGGTAGAGCAGATGGGAGGCACAGCAGTAAATGAGACTGTTGTTCTGCTGCTGTTGCTGCTACTGCTGCTGGTGGTTTCCCCCTGCCCCTACCCCATGTCCCATAGGAGTGAAATTGGCAAACAAGTGATCCAGTTAGACCTTCATCTCCTGGAAGAAGATGACCATAGCACACACAGAAAAAAAAAAATGTGGAGATCAGGAAAAGACAGTGGGGGAAAAGAGGCATGTCAGAAGTACTCCAATTTACCAGCCATCCAAACCTCTCTAAACTAGATCCCCACCCTTCTTGCCTCCCTTTTTGGGGATACCCCCTCAAATTGTCCTGGATGTGTGTAGATTCATGGACCAAACACCATGCCAAATATGTGGTTACTGTAGCAACTTGGCAGGGCCCTTTGGGAGTAAGAGTGTCTAGTATGGTACCACATGCTGTTAATGAGTTACCTTGGCTCCTAGGGAAGATCAGGGTTGATCAAGAAGCACCCAGCATTCTTCCAGTGCTTCCAAGCATTCTGCTGTCTCTGGTCCTTCATGGGGTTCCAAGCATTCTGCAGTCTCTTGTCCTTGATGGGGTTCAGCAGAAGGTGCTCATCCATGTGGGCATTCTTAAAGGCCTCCCAAGACAGGAAGTTCTGAGTTTGGGTCTCCTTGCTACTCAACTTGAGCCAGTAACAAGGTGCCAGCAGTGCTTCCTCCAGGTCCCAATAATCCAACTCTTCTAGGACATCTCAACAAATGTTGGCAGGGCAGTGTAGCTGCCAAGTGTAATAGTAGCCCAGCACATAGCCAAACAGCTCAGGATTTCGGTCAAAGAAAAGCCTTTGAACATATGGACATTGAGCAGATGGGGTGTCAGGTATGGGTGGCTTGTTAAGCTTGTAGAGGCAGGTGCCTGGAAAGGTCTGCACAGTGCTTAATGTAGGTCTCATGATGCATGCCCCCCACACGTTCAGGATCAGTTTATCATCTATGTTCTCCATGACAGTGAGCCTGCTTCTTGGATGGCTTAGATCCGCTGGCAAAAGGAGGGATGAAACAGGTTAGGAGGGGGTCCTCTCATTTTCTTCTGCCCTCTCAGGCTTGGCCAAGGCAGGAAGGGGGCTGAGGACCACAGAAGTGGTGTGGAAGCCCAGGCACCCAAGGGACACTAGCCCAGGCAAGAAGCTGGGGATGTTTCTTCCCCCTGGGTCTTCAAGTATTAGGAGGACAGCCAGCTCTCAGGTGTGGTCAGAGAGACTAGCCAGTATCCTCTGGGCCCAGAAATTGCAAGAGAAAAAAACAACCTAGCCTGGAAACAGATGTTTTTCAGGAGTTCTTGGGAGATGCCTGGAGACTCTGAGAGAACAATTGTGCCACAGTATACAGCAGGGAAAGTCACAGACATGCAACCACAGACTAAATGACCAAGATGGGGACATGTCCTAGTCCTCTATCATTATTTTGAAAACCTGACGCAGGGGTGGAATAGGCTGGGGAAGGGGGTAAAAAGAGGAGCCACCAAAGGAGACTAAGTGCAGGGAGTGAAGATTGGAGTGACAGGAGAAGCTGGAGGGCTTTAGAGATTCCTAGGCCTCCACAGGGAGTACTGACTAGGGGGTCGGCAGACCTAACAGTGATGGTTTTTGACTCCAACTCCCCTAGCACCAGGTTCCGGGCACTCGTCAGCAGCACCAACAGCTGTGGCAACAGTTCCTGCTGTTGCCTCTGTGGGTCTCTCTATTGGGTGTCCTAAAATTGCTTTGGGTTTAGTGAGTTCCTTGCCTGAGAACAGAAAGGGGTAAAAACAGAGTGAGTATGCAAAAGAGAGAAAGAAGGTGGGAGGAGCACAGAAAGGCAAATTCATGGGTCAAAACACCTGCCCAGATCAAGATTTCAGTGTTACCTACTCCCTGACAGCCTGCTGGAGGTGCATCCCATGTTTATCTCTGAGGGCAAAAAAGGATGAGGGCACAGGCAGGTACCTACAGTCTGGAAAACTCACATACTCTACCCCCAAATCCCCCTACCTCTCAGCTAGCTCTTGCTCACTCACTTGGTTATTTTGTGTGGTCCACAAACACTGGCAGTGAAGGGACCAGCAGCTGGCTGGGCAGCAAGGCAGGTTGTGTGGCCGGCATTGCTGCTACTTCCAGAGTTCTTGACTGCTCTTGTGTAGAAGCCCCAGGACCAGGGTGTGCTCATGGAAGAGCTGGCAAGGAGCTGGGGTTTTCCAAGAATGTCTTGATCCTCCTGTGGCCAGAAGAGCAACTGTTGAGAAGCAACAATCTGACTCAAGGCTATATGCATTCCTCCCGTACTTGTTTAGGGAGGCTGTCCTGGCCCCCAGCCTGCAGGGAATCAGACAAGAGACCCTGGCCAAATTTGCTGCTCCTCCTTCCTTCCCAGGCTCAGTTCCAGCCCAGAATAGAGGGAGGGGAAGAGGCAGCTGGAGGAAAAACAGGAAGTTAAGTGGTCAAGCTTCAGCCAAGAGGCCACCTCACAAAACCAGTTAATATTTTGAACAACTTTCTCCATGCACCCCACCCCCACCAGCGCTACTCTGATTCCCCACCCTTCCCCCAGTTCTACTACAGTCTTCCTCACCAGAAGCCTGCAAAAGAGGAAAGGATTGTAGGGGGAGGTGGAAATGAGGACCAGAAGACAGCCTGGGAAGCCAGATGTGCTCTTGGCTGTATCCAGCTTTTTTCTGCCCATTTATTTTTCTTTCCTTTTCTCCAGAGGCCCTGGTGCCAAAGATAGGGGCAAGAATGGGGAAGGGGAGGGACAGGGGAACAAGCCACCTCAGAGAGAATCTTACTTGCCTGTGGCCTATGCCAGGATTGGCAGAGTCCCTAGGCCCTTGAGACAAGCCACATCCCTTCCTCCCCTTCTTCCATAACCTTTGCTCCCAGGACCCCTCCCTGGGTATTGAGCCAGTCTCCGCATTTGCTACTGAGGAGAGTTTGCCACTGGAGCACCCAGATGATCCTAAATTCCAAGATAACCCCCACCCTCACCCTTTGGCTCAGGCCCAATGTCTCTCTCCCATCACTAGGCCAGAAATTTCCAGGAGGAATAAAGTTTTCTACCACAATTCAACACCCTCCCCAGCTCTTTCTTTTTAACCCAACCCTTAAAACCAGAGCCAATTTGGATTAAGAGTTACAAGACATGCAAGCTGGCTCATGGCTCCTCTCTTTCCTCTTCATCACTGCCTTTGCTGTGAGGCTAGTGCAGGGGAGGGTCTCCTCAGTGGACTTCATGCTGAGAATGGGGGGAGAAGGCATCGTGACAAACACAGCTGGAGCAGGCTGCAGCTCTACAAAGCCAGATTCTTACTTTGGCCAAGTTGGGCAGACAGTAACTTGGGCACTTCAGCACTTTCCCAGTGAAGAGGATGGAAGCAGCAGCTTCTCTCACTCCTCTTCCCCTCACATGTCCCACCCACATCCACCCTAGCCCATTTGTTTCTTGATTCCCTAAACAAGCCAGTCTCTTTTATGACTGCCCTATCCCTAAAGCCACCTATCAACTCTTTATTCTTCCATATCCATTACCAATGTCACACCTCTTTTGGGGAGACATCTCTGAATCCTTCTCCCCAAGATAAGGTCCTGAACTCTGAACTCTCAAAACCTTCTTTGGGTTTTTTTTCTAGAGCACTTTTCATACTAGAACATTGTTTATGTTTTCATTGCTTCATTGTATGAGCTTTACAATTGCTGCTCTAACAAACTGCCACACACTTAGTGGCTTAAAACAACATAACTGTTGAGAACATGCTGAGTCATGTCTGATTTATCTTTCCAACCCCCCACCCTGTACTTCTCCCCTCCAGCCATGTATCTGGCACAGAGTGGGCACTCATTAGTGATTGAACAAATGCATGCTATAACCTCTCATGGTTACCAGATTTTTCACTTCTCAGAGAACAGATTTCTTCCTTCTGTAAATCTAACCTAAATCCCACCTGCTTTGTTACTCTAATTGGACTCATGCCAGGTCCTATGGTGCCTCAACCCTTTCGCTATTTGCCCCTGTCTAGTGAGGTCTAACTGGAAACAAACTGAAAACTAGCCCTGACAACATAGCCATAGCAGGGCAGTTAGCCAGTTCTCCTAGGATGGCTGTCCCATTCTTGAGGCAGGTCTTCTTCCTGTTCTTCATAGGTCAGATTTTAAATCCTTTACCATCTGGGTTGCAGGAGAAAGTAAAGGAGTGAATACCCCCACAGGAAGACCACCGTGCCTCGGTGTGCCCTCCAAGCACCCTCTTCCTTTGATCTAGTCAGGACTGCCTGCCCCATTCACCTTAACTGTTCTTTGGTAGCTTTCTATATGTGTGAGAGAGTGGGTCTTGCCGCCCCAACCTGAAGAACTAGAACCCTATCCACACCTTGAGAGTGTTCGCTACAACCTGCACAGAGCTAGACATATGAAAATAGCTTCCTAAACCCAGAATCTGGCCCCAAACCACTTTTGCAAACTCATCTCCCACTCCATTCCTCCTGTCACCTGAAATAACTCCCTATCCTCCCCAAACAGCATAAATGAACCTATCCCCATCTTTCCTTAAGACATTCCTTCTGCCTAGAATGCCTGCTTTTTCTTCCCCCTCCTGCCTTCCCTTTCTACAAATCACACACACACACATCTGTTCATCTTTTAAAACCTACCTAAAATTATTCCTTCTCTGTGAGACCTTCCTTACCACCCTGCCAGAATTTATCCCTCCTTCTTCCCCATCCTCCCAGCAGTTTTTAGCTCTAATTAACAAGGAGTCCATTCACCCTTGTGTGCTGGTTGTTTACCCATCTGCTTCCCCACCTTTGGGGTTTATTCACCTTTGTGTCCCACCCACCAGCCACTCCACTCCACTCCCACATACCACCACAGCCTTGCCTTCATCACACAGTGACAGTCCCCAATTTTGTGGTCAGTGTTTACTCAGCAAATGAATGCCTCCCTCATCTTTTCCCTGATACCTGTAAGCTCAGGAGAAATAATGGCCCATGTGTTAGAAAGTCCTCCTGCTTCCATGACCCATGTTCCCCTCACCCCCAACTTCACACACATAACTTGGACCTCGTGATTTTTTTCTATATTTATCCTCTGTGTGGCCCAAAGGCCCCAAATTCCATCACTCAGATGACTATCAGAGTCCACTCATATATTTGCAGAATAATGGAGCTGGAAGAGATTTCAAGGAACCCCATCTACTTCCCAGTTCACAAAATTAGAAACTGAGACACAGAGGTCAAGGGATTTTCCCAATGTCCCTCATATCAGTAACCAAGTCAGAACTAAATCCCTAAAAAGTTTTCAGAGTTTCAACTTCAGTTTACTTCGGACACAGCCACCACCCATTAACCTTGCACAGAAAAGTAGGTAAATGGTGCCACATAGTGGCTGAGAGTCTTAGCTTCACCTACTGGCCTTGTTCTTTGAAAGTGGAACTCCCAGCCACACACTGTTCTCCCTTTTTCCCATGAAGGATGAAGGGACAGGGAGGTCATCTTCTAGGAATGATCCACAAGATGTCTACATAGCCCCACCTTCTGCTGGTTGGAAACAGGACGCAACTATGTGTTATCCCTCATCTTCACCAGGAAAAGTGGGGGAGTCAAGACAGCAGACAGCTTGGAAGCCACAGTCGGGCTTCTTAAAGGAACTTGGAAGAGATTGATTCATACCTTCATTCTCTGAACCACCTCTGCAAAGCTGTTCCTTGGGCCTGTGCAGCTGGGCAGGCTGTTTACCAAATGTTTGTCACATTTGGACTGCTAAGAACTGACTTCACATCCTGGCACAGGCCTTTCTGTGCCAGATCTGAAAACCCAGGACTCAGGGCTAGAGAGGTGGATATTCATTCCAGATTCATTCAATAGGGGTTTTAACAAGCTATTTGGAGGTTAAGAAGCTGAGCCTTTCCCAATTTGAACACATGCTGCACTCTAGTTGACCTCCTAAAGCCTTTTTGATTTAGTTCCTAGCAGGAAATTTCTACATTGTAAGTCAGAAGAAAGGAAGGTTTAGTTTCAGGCAGAATAGGGAAATGGGGACAGGTTATGTGTCATCTGCCAAGAACTGACAGCATGTCTTATCTGGGAATGGAAATTCGTAGAAGTTTAGAAAACAAGAAGCTCTCTAGGGCTAAACCTAGGCCAGGGCCACCTGCTTGGACCCTCCAGTGAATCATCACTTTTGACCCCCAGCTGGCCTATGGCTGGATGCCTGGGTAGAAGAAAAGGTGGAAAAGACACAGATGTAGTGAAAAGAAGGGCCATATGCACCCCAATGTCATAGCAGCAATGTCTGCAATAGCCAAACTGTGGAAAGAGCCGAGATGCCCTTCAACAGATGAATGGAT
>NC_138385.1:62223992-62231835 GCF_054177405.1 Leptonychotes weddellii
CGGTGATGGGTATTAAGGAGGGCATGTACTGCATGGAACACTGGGTGTTATATGAAAACAATGGATCGTGGATCCCCACATCAAAAACTAATGATGTATTGTATGGTGACTAACATAACATAATAAAATTAAAATAAAATAAAATAAAATAAAATAAAAAACAAAGAAGAAAAGGTGGAGAGGAGTTGGGTTGCCAGGAGAATGAGGCTGGCCCTAGCCTGGTTCTGGAATGAAAATGGGAGCTGATGGCTACAAATCAGGCAGATGCCCAACAACAAATCAGGCAGAAGTTTCTTCATATCTCTCCCATTTGGGTTTCAAGTTCAAGGAATCTGTCCAAAGGATGCGGCCCTGAGTGAGCTGGTTGCAGGGTGAGGAGGGAAGAGGTATTTAGAAAATTAGGTGAGGGGGAAAGAAAGATGATAATGGGATAGAAAATTGAGAGCACTGGGGGTGGGATTACAAGGGGCTGAGACATATTTTGTGGGCTGGGGTGGAATTTATGCAAATTATGTTTAAATAAAATAATCTTGAAAATTAATTTCCTAGTTGGCTCAGAACTCCTGGGAACAGAGCAAGATACCCTTTCCCAAGCCAAGGTCTCAGACCACAATTTCCTCTTCCATCCCCTCCTCAGGCGCAGAACATATGATGCTATTTTCCCTTGAAGTTGTCCCTCTAACCCAGAGGAGTACTGATTCTGGAGCTTGGATGATTCTAATACTCACTGTCTAAGCCCTTTACATCTGTGGAGTAGTATATATATTTCACCTACCTTTCAACATCTTAACACTCAATTAGATCACAGGGGCAATCTGGCCATGACAGGTTACCACCCAGCTCCAGCACCCCACAGCTCTTTGAGGTTGGCAGGACAGGAAAAGTTAATTCCATTTTACAGATAAATTGATGTTCAGAGAGATGAAGTTAATTGACTCAGAATCTCACTGCTAAAGGGATCTAAGATCATTCTAGTCAAAATCACCCTTTAAATGCTCAAATCTCAATTCCTTCCATCCCCTAATGTCCATGTCCAGTGACTGGATAACAGTACTTGAACACCCAGTAACTTGGAAATCACTATAACCTGATAAATCCCACAGCTTATTAGATACGGGACCTGAAGTAGGAACCCAGGGTTCAGACTGAGTTTACAGAAGAGCTGATGTTGCGATGTTTGCCGTTTCCCATGTTGGGGGCTCTTACATGTTTTTTAGCTGGTTTACACCAGACATGTTCCTATGTTGTAGAAAAATCAAAACTCAAGGAGGGAGAGGGTCAAAACCACCTGAGCAGAGGGAAGAAAGAACAAAACATGGAGTGCTGAAAATAAGTTTTTATTCTAGAAAAGCATCAGGGCCAGGATGAAGATGAGGGGTGAAGTGAAGCTGGAATGGGAGGAAAAGGGGGAAATCTAGCCAAATCCATGGAGTCAGAAAACTTGAAAGATATTCAGCCAGTCTGAGATGAAGAGTTTGGGTGCTGGTCAGAGGTGGCAGCATGGGGATCTGATTCCAATTTGGAGTGCTACACTAGTTGGAGCAATTTGTAAAGACCATCTAGGTTAGCAGCTGCCTTGTTGCAGATAATACCTCCTCATCTTTTATCAGAATGTCAAAGACTGAAATTGAAAAAGGAATCCAGCTCCCTTCTAGCTCTGAGCTAGTTTTGGAGTTAGGGGTGGGTAGGGTGGCATCCAGAATCAGAGAGGCTAGCCTTAGAAATGATTTTGTAGTGTTGTTATTATATAAGTAATAGTCATCATACATAAAACTACTATTAATAGGAAAACTAAGGACCAGGAAAAAGTTACTGTCTATATGACATTAAAACTAAGCACACCGGTTGGTCAGTTTAGGTCAGCTTGATTCGCCTGAATAATTCAGTGGAAAATAATCAGCCAGCAGAGCTTCATGGCATGAAGCTGACCAAATAAAGTTTCTCTCACTGAAGTTTTGCTTTCCCACCCCTTATTTTTGATGCATTGAGACACTATGTATGGGCCAAACTTGGATTTCTGGTGTTCTCACCTTACCAGGATGCTCAGAGCACAGAGTACAGAGGTACTCCTGTGCCCATCCCATGTCCACAGTTGTTATCTCTGCCCATCTTACCCATGCTAGGCCTGGATCCCATCTCCAAGTGAGAACAGGAGCCTGTGGGAAATAGCTTGGAGCCCACTTTTTCTCTCTCTTTCTCAATTCCCCTTCCTCTGGCCCTCTTTCTTTCCCTCATTCCCTTTTCCCTCCCTCCTTACCTCTCTCCCATGGGCCTATAAAGGTCTCTGGATTCCTAACCCAGGGCCCAGCCCACTATGAACTGATTCCCCTCTGCTAGCAGGGGTCCCATCTTATCCAGCTCAACCACTCATCACTCACTCAATGGTTTTGGCAGTAACCATCTGTCTCTGAAGAGACCCAATGAAACAGTAGGAATGGACCTGTTTTTCTTTTCCCTCTTTTGACTTAAGGAAGCACTGAGGGAGAGGAGAGCCATTTCTATGCTGAGGAAAGCAATTCTCTAATTCCCTACACTCCCCTGCTCTTGAAAGGCCCCCCAGAGGAGGGGGCCTTTATTAAAGGAAAGCAAGGGATTTTCTAAGGAGCAAAGACAGGGAAATGAAAGGAAGGGAAGGGAAGAATAGAGAAAAGAAAGGGGGCGGGGTCTTTCTCAAATGAGGTTGGCAAGCTTAATCTCTAGAGTCTCACTGGAACCTCAGCTGAGTTCTGGAGGCCCTGGAAACACTGAATTGCGCTACAATATCTACATCCTCTCTGCCTTGCTTGGTTTTCCCTCCAGGAGTTAGAGAGCAACCTTTTATACAGCTGTGTAATTGAATGCATTTGTGAGCACTCATTTTGGATGCTTGTGATGAAGGAGTGACAGGCAGGAACCTAAACAATGAAAGGATGGTGGGAAGAACTATTGGGGAAAGAGGAGTGAATAACAGTAAAGGGACAAACAAGTTAAGGGAACAAAAGAAAGAAAAAGAGATTGTGCAGAGGAAGCTTTAAAAAAAAGTATGGAGCTGAACCTTTGGCTGGACACCTCCTTTCCTTGTGGGGCTGCCACCTAGTTTAACTAAAGGATGGCATCTCAACAACTAGACAGATAGAGCCTGCCTCCTCAGTAAGTAGAAAGCCAAAATGTGAACTTTTTTTCCCCAAATTTCCATGAAAACGCTCCACCAAAATGGTACTTAATAAATATGGCCCTCCTAAAGTATGAATTGGTGAGGTAGCTTCTTACAGCTGGCACAGGGAGCTCAGGGTCTATCTAGGCCACCATCTCTAGGTGGAGAGGAAAATAGAACTTCCTCTCTTCTCTCTACCACCACCACTATGGAGCTGAAGAAACTAAAGGGAAGGTACACCAACAAGTTAGCCACTGCTATATTCTCCTGACTTGGAGGAGGAAGGGAGAAAAAAGTTACCAGGGGCCTTCTGTAACCATGAATTCTTAACACAAAAGAGCACTTCCTGTGAGTAGATTTTCAGACACTCAGATAGGCTAGTAGGGAAAATTGGGGGAAAAAGGCCTCTCCAGCGTCCCTCTAACCACATCAGAGGATGCTGGACTAGAAAGCTTTAGGGCACCGATCCCCAGTTTTTCAAAGGGGCCCTAAAAGGCAAGCCCCCTTGTCCCCATCCCAGTAATCCAAATCACCCACTCACTGCTTGGGCCTTAATTCCAAAGAGAAGGGCCACACCCTTTTAATCTAGAACCCTGGAAACAGCATAGGACAGCAAGTTGACAGTATGTTCTGAAAAGGAAAAAAAAAAAAAACAGGGAAGGAAAGGTTTGGGAAGAATCTTGGCTAGTCATTTTTCCCCAAGTCAGAGGTTCCCAAATGTTGCTTGAACAACCTGAGCCAGCTACAAAAGCCTAAAAGAATGCAGCAACTATTTGAGAAGGGGCTTAGGGTTAGAACTAGCAATTTATTTAAAGAGGTGATATGCTATATGGGATATTTCAAAAATAAATTATGCTATGAGTTCAAGACAAGAGCAATCATTTGTGTATTATTCTGCAACACTATCCACCATCCAAATGCATTGTTCAGGACTCTGATCAGGCCTATATATCATCTCGTTTATTTTGCATGTAGACATGCCTATATACAAACTCTAAATGCCCTGGGAAGAAGACATTTACAGTAATGGAAGTAAAGGAAGAGGGCAATTTACAGTAAATCGATCTTACAGCTATGGGAAACTGAGGCCAGAGTGGCAAGAGATTTGTCTAAGCTGACAGAATTGGGAAGGACCAAACTTAAATTTTCCAAACTCCCAGGGCAGTGTTCTATCCCCTGTATTTACACTCCTAGTGTAAATGTCGGGGAATATGAGACCATCTAGAACTTGGACCCAACTCAAAGACCATCCCAGCTTGCCAAATTCAAACCTGTTCCTGCTGTTGTGGGTGTCAGACCCCAAAAAGTGGAGGTGATGCCAAGGAGGAAGTTCTTGGGCCTGTGTACCAATATATTAGGCTGCTGCTCTATATAAATTCAGCCACTTGCAATGGATATAGTTGACAACCTGGGAGAGGAAGACGTCCAACTTGCAGAGCATGTTCTCCCTATACAAAAAGGAGACAAGGTAAACTGGACCCAGGGCTAAAGCTCAGCTACCTTTGGGCCACACCAGGTGCTATCAGCCATGCCATGAATCCTGTTAAGGACATAAGGGAGCCAGAAATGTGTAAGAGAATCCAAAGCTCAAACTCTTACCCAAAAGCTTTATCTAGTCACAACTATTAAATGCACCCTTACAAAAACTTCCAGACATTTTGCAGAGCCCATAGACCTGCATCCTAGGCCATATGGTGAAAAAGCTTCTGGAGCTCTGACCACTAGAAGAAATTGGCACAGTAGAAGATGAGTTTGGCATTCTATAGAACAAGAGAAGGGGGACAAATAAGGGATCCAGACCACTGTCCTGGCCCCAGGCTATGAGAGTCCTCCAACAACCTCTCTCTCCCTAGACACACATTGACCTCCTCCACAATTTTCTGGGAGGAAGGGGTAAAGTGGGCCTCTGGCCCAGGCTTAAGCAGGGGAACTGAGAAGGTGAGAGGGGGAAAATGGATAGGATAGGACAGAAGGACTTTGGGTACTAGAGGAGAGGAGTGATGAGGCAGTTAGGTAGGTTTCAGATGACAGTTTTTCACTGAGGAATTTATCTAGCAGGCTGAGCCTCAGAAGGAGGGGTGGGATCTTCCCAGTCCTCCTCCCCACCTTCCACCAGCCTTTCCTGCTTGGAGAAACACATCACCTCCAGCCACAACAGGGAACACCACAGCCATCCATTGACTCTAGAGGCAAACTTGGAACTTGCTGTAATAAGCACTAGGGGGTGTTGGGGTATGTGGGGGGCTCAGTCAGTTAAGTGCCTGTCTTCAGCTCAGGTCATGATCCCAGGGTCCTGGAATTGAGTCCCTCCTCCAGACTCCCTGCTCAGCGGGGAGTCTGCTTCTCCTTCTCCTTCTCCCTCTGCTCCTCTCCTTCCACTCATTAGTGTGCGCTTTCACTCTCTCAAATAAATAAATAAAATCTTAAAAAAAATAAACTCTAAGGGTGTTGCTAGGAGGAGAAGGGGGCATAGAGAGGGGAGCATAGGGGAGGACTATGAGCTCACCTTCATTACCTCATTTGCTTGTTCATGAGGTAGAAGAGCAAGGGAATGAGGCTGCAGCAAACCTGATTCTGGAGGAAGATAATGTCCCTCTTGTCCGCCAAACTAGCTGCCAGTTTGGCTCTTACACAGACACAGTCTCACTCCTGAGGGAGATAAATGTTATATGTCCAGTAGCTTTGTGTGCCTCAGCCCCAGCACAGCCATGCGAACCCATTTCCATAGCACTCAACCTCTTCTCACTAGTCCAGAGGAACAGAACATAGTACCCTTAGACTCACAGCCGTGAGTGAGTCACCACTCTCTTGGAATGCACACATATTGAGTCATCCAAATTTACTATTGCATATTCACACCATTACATACTCAATCCAACCTGTTCCTTGATTACACACACATATCCCAGACATGTGTGTGTGAATAATGTGTGTACAAACACAAATCACAAATTATCCACAATTACACACCCCTGATCATACAAACTCTCCTACAACTACATATGCATATATTCAATTAAACCTGTCCATGCACTAACAATGTTTACATTCACCCCCCTTAAGCATAAAAATGTCTACAATCTGTCACATTCTTATACTCCTTTGCACACATGTACTCTTTTGTGTGCACACACAACCATATCACTCTACATACAAGATGATATACAGACACAAAGGCACACAACCATATTCATTCACACATGTTCCTACCTTCTGTGCTACCTACATACATCCCAATACTAGCTTCACACATACCCAGCATATTGGTTTGCAGGTACTAGGGCTAAATATTGCTTTGTAAGTACTCCTAGGTCCATTGTGTGACATTCTTGTTTCCTGCTTCCTGCTCTTTCTTGTTCTTTTTAAAAACATTTTTATATGGAAATTTCCAAAAGTATACAAAAGTAGTGAGAATAGTAAAATGAACACTGTGAACCCATCACCTAGCTTCAAAAATTATTTATATATATTTAATTTAAACAGTGCTGCAGCTTGCTCTTTGGCTTCTAGAGTTAACCTTGTCCTTTGCCACCACTGAGGCTGCAGCTGCAAAGAGAGGGACCCACTGTGAGGCTCCTGGGTCCCTCCACCTCATTTGTTGATGTGGCCCTGATGGTGCAGCAGGCTCTGGACCCCTAAAGCTCTGGTGTGAATTTAAGAAGATTTTGTTCATGTGTATGGCATAGAAGATGAATTCTTCCTCCTCCACCATGAATGAAGAACCTGATACTCTCTCGGTAGTTAACAAGCTATAGGATCTAGCAGCAGATCCATTAAATAGAAGAGCCATTTTCCAGGACCAGGGATGTCTGCCTGGCCTTATTTTGTTTATGGACCATCCCAACTCCCCTGTTGTCCACTCAGCTTTTCTTGCTCTTCGGTACTTGGCAGAACGCCATGCTAACAGAGAAAAGATGAAAGAACTGGGGATGGTGTTAAGTTTGCAAAATGTTATACAGAAGACTACAACTCCAGGAGAAACAAAACTGCTGGCTTTGAAATTTATGACTTTCTTCAGTCTTTCAATATGGCAGATGGTGATAGTTTCAATGAAATGAATTCACGTAGAAGGAGAGCTCAGTTTTTTTCTGGGAACTACAAACAAACGTGTCAAAACAGTGGTTTTGCACATAGATGGTCTTGATGATACAGCTCGGACAAATCTCTGAGAAGAAGCTTTTTTAAAAATTAAAGGTCTTATTAAATAGAGACAGCCCACTTTGCTGTCTCTATTTAACTCCTATTTAGATTTAAGATTCACATCTTCTGTGCCCCTAGAAATCCTATCTGTATTGCTGTCCATAGCCATAAAGCTCCAGAAATTTAATACATGACTAAACATCTCTCTGCAGCTTAGTATTCATTATAAGATTAAAACCGAGGTTAAATCATCTTTAAAAAAAATCCTGTTAAACTTGCACTCTATTAACAACATAACAACTAAGAAAATTAAGGCTGCAGAGCCTTCTCGTGCCTAACTCTTAATAAACTGCAAAAATGGTTTTCACATTGAGGGGCGGAGCAAGATGGCGGAGGAGTAGGAGACCTGGATTTCGTCTCCTCTCAGGAATTCAGCTGGATAGGGATCAAACCATTCTGAACACCTACAGACTCAACAGGAGATCGAAGAAAGGAATAGCAACAACTCTCTGAACAGAAAAGCGACCACTTTCTGGAAGGTAGGACGTGCGGAGAAGTGAATCCGAGGCG
>NC_138385.1:62232335-62287980 GCF_054177405.1 Leptonychotes weddellii
AGAAAGTCAATTATCATATGGTTTCACTTATTTGTGGAACATAAGGAATAGCATAGAGGACACTAGGAGAAGGAAGGGAAAAATGAGGGGGGCGGAATTGGAGGGAGAGATGAACCATGAGAGACTATGGACTCTGAGAAACAAACAGGGTTTTAGAGGGGAGGGGGGAGGGAGGATGGGATAGCCCGGTGATGGGTATTAAGGAGGGCACATACTGCATGGAGCACTGGTTGTTATACGAAAACAATGGATCGTGGATCACCACATCAAAAACTAATGATGTATTGTATGGTGACTAACATAACATAATAAAATTTAAAAAAAGAAAAAAGAATATAGTCAACCCCCCCAAAAAAATAAAGTAAGAAGTATTCTGAATGGTAATTTAGATTCCAGCAACTGTGGATTCTAATTCCAGGCTCAGCCCCCAAGTGACTGAGTGATCCTGGGCTAGGCTGTTGACCTTTCTGGTCATCACTGCCTCCACTTCTCTAAGCTTCCTTAGGGAGCTAAACTGGCTGACCTTCTAAAGGTCCTTCCAGTTTCAACAGTCCATGTCTCTGGGAGAATTTGCCTCAGAAGTCTTAAGTGTAGGAGTGGATCTGTGTGAGCATGCTTCCTCCCCCCTGTTGTGAGATCTCTCTGACTGGAGACCAGGAGGTATACAGCAAAGAACAGTATTCTCTGGCAGCCTTGGACTTCAGAGAGGAACAGGCAAATCTGTGATGAGAGTGGGTAGTTCCTGTTAAGCAAACAGCAGCACTAACAAATCCTGGCCTTTGATCAAGAGATACTCATGGAAAAGAAATGATCAATTCGCAGATTCTACTGTGGTACTAGAAGCAAATGCAAGTTTAACTTTCTAAGGTTAGAGTGAGAATAGCAATTTAGGACATCAAAATGGAGGCAGGAAGAAGAGCAGAAGAAACAGACATTATTTTCTAGCAATTAGCAGAAAAAGCTCCAGAATTCCCTAAAGAAAATTGTTCATCCTTGGAATGACAGCTTTTTTCAAAAAGCCTGGCAAGGGTTTATGATACCAGCATCACCATTGGGCACAGACTTCCAGGATCAAATTCTTTTTTTAATTTTTATTTTATTTTGGTTGGGGTTGAAGTGGAATGTTGAGAATTCCTAGGAAATGATGGCACACTGAGGAAATGTGGGCTCCAGAATGGCACAGAGTATTTGTTGTCTCTTCTGCCTTGTCATCCCACTCACCTCTCCCATCCCACCTCCTCCAATTCAAGGGCAATGCCCCAAAAAGGAGCCAAAACAATCTTGCAGATGGATTTTTCTGGGGATCCCCCCTTACTCATGACTATCTCCTTACCCTTGGAGATACTTTTGCTGACGGAGAGTATACTCCAAGGAGGCCCACTCAAGCCCACTTTATGCTGAATATTTTGGGCATGATATGCTCAGAACTGTGCATCTATACTGTCACCAGCAAGGCACAGGCTGTGTTCTGGTAGGCCTCCTCTGTGTCCTGGACCAAGGAATGGGGAGAAGAAGATCCCAGAGTAGAGCACAGGGGTTTTTTGGAAGGACTGAAACCATCCCACCTCCTTTGAGTAGACTTGCCCAAATGCCTGTAGCTAGACCATTCTGTTGCACTGAGTCTCAGTTGCTTATGCAAGCAAATAGAAATATGATGTTTGTAACAGGCTTATTGCCAGGACTGAACAATGTATGCAAAGTGCCCAGCACAATGTCTTGCATGTAGTACATACCAGTGGTGACTTTTTTTTGACTAGAGTGACATCGCCCTTTGCCCAGGACTTTCCTGATTTTGGCACTGAAAATCTCACATTGCAGGAAACTCCCTGAGTTCTGGCAGACTGGGATGTTTGGTCATCCTATTTTCAATCATCTCTTCTCAACTCTCCAAATGAAAACATAATCTAACCCTCACCTCATCATTTGTTTGACTCATAAATTTGTCTATTTCTGTATTTCTCTAATCAAAATCCTAAAGATTTATAAAATTACATAAATTCAACAAATTGCAATGTGCTTCTACTTTCCATTCTTCCCAGTAATTCTGTGTTCTAGGACAGTGCTTCTCAACCAAGGTAATTTTACCCGCAGGGGACATTTGGAAATGAATGGAGGCATTTTTTATTGTTACAACATGGGAGGAGGAGAGTGCTACTGACATCTAGTGGATAAGAGTCAGGGACGCTGTTAAACATCCCTCAATGCACAAGACAACTCCCAACAAGGAATTATTTAGTTCAAAATGTCAATAGTGCTGAGGTTGAGAAATCCTGGTCTAGTGGATATTATTAGCTCAATTGATGCTACAAATGAAAACTCTGGAGAGGCTGAATGAGATAAATAGCTCAAGGTCAAAGAGCTGAAAAGTGGCCCAGATAGAATTCAAGCCCAGACTGGTTGACTCTGGATCCAGTTCTTTTCTTACAATATTGCAATGTTTCTGAGAAATGTTTTGTTTGTCACCGTATTTGGGTTTATTACAACCCTGGCATAATAAGATACAGCCCATGTTAAACATGGGGAGATAAGTCTTCAAAACTCAGGTTCAGTGCTTCTTAATCCATTTTAGCATTGTACCCTGTGGCCAACCCCACTCCCCTCACACACGCACACGCACACGCACATGCACATGCACACGCGCACACACGGGGCACAGGGTATGATGGCAATGAGAGTTTGGTAGTTAGCTGGGGCCCCTGAGAGGCTTAGAGGTAAGTGACAGCTGGGACTAGGATATCAGTGGAGAGGGAAGAGTGAGAAGTCCATCCCAGCCAAGATAGTAGACAGTTATGGGGAGGCAGCAAGCCCATTCCTCCAGTCTCTTGACATCCACAAAAATGTCTCCAGTCCTTGATTTCAAAACCAGCACCCAAGAGGAGCCACATCTTACACTGTAGAGCTCATAGAGGTGGCCCATTGTTGTTGTGGGATCCTTGAGAGCAATGGTCAAGAAAAATTCTTGAGATACTTTACAATGCAACTTAGTAAGTTTATTTATTTTTAATTTTAATTTTATTTAAATTCAATTAACATATAGTGTATTATTAGTTTCAGAGGTAGAGTTCATGGTTCATCAGTTGCATATAAAATTAGTAAGTTTATTTAAGTTGCATGGGGACAGCCCCTGTGGGCAGAAAGAGCTGCACTTTTGCTGTATGAAGCTGGTGGTTATATACTTAGTGCTCAAGAGGGAGGGGACATGCAGGGAATATTAGATGATAAGAGTTCTCTTTAAAGTTCTGCTCATAAAGCTACTTTTGCAAGATTTCTCTGGTGCTTGTCATTCAGTTTGATATTAACTATTGGTGAGATTTACAGCAGTCATATGAGACCCTTTAAGAATATAGCAACCAGCACATATTTGATCCTTATTGAAACTATGCAGGATATAGGTCAGCCTTCTGGGCTAAAGATGAACATTTTTCTACTTCTATCTCTCATCAATATAATCTACCCCAAAGTTCTCATTTTACAGATAAGACAAAATGAAGTCCAAAGAAGCATTTAGCTGTCTTGATGGGGAAGAGAAACAAGAACACTAGGGTATCCTGCCACCTAGTGCAGAGCTCAGGTCACTACATTCTCTGGAATCAGGCTTGCAGGCCAAGCAGGCCCTTTTTACATTAGTGCTGAGTGGAAGACCATACACCTTCTCACACCTCTGTACGTTTAATTCTTACCCAGCAAGCTATCTTAATACACTGAAATTTGAGGATCCTGAAGCAGATGTTAAAGTGTGGAGGTGAGGGAGTATTAGAAAGAAAGAGGGCTAGAGACCCTCCCCCTTCTCCTTTTGATATCTCTTTGGCTGCTGACTCTTTTCAACCCCATCTCCCAGGCTTAGTGCCTAGCTCTTACTCCCCAAGTGTCCTTGACTTTGGTCAATTTGTCCTTTCTAAAGCACCTAAACCTCAAAACAAAGAAATTGATCCTAAACATAACATTTTCTACACCCCAGCTAGCCACTACACATACTTCTGCTACCTGCGAAGCCCCAATAGGCATCAGAGTTTGGTACTCTACTCTACCCTGAGCACTCATTCCCTAAGGCAAGCATTCTAATTGAGTGGTCCAGCCACGTATTTCCTGCTCACAGAGAAAACACCTACTTTATTCTATACCACTAGAACTCAAAAGGTGGTCCCTAAATCGACAATGTCACCACCATCTGGGAACTTAGCAATGTAAAATATCATGCCCCAGTCCAGACCTGCAGAGTCAGAGACTGGGAGTAAAGCCCAGTTATCTTGGTTTTAACCAGTATCCCGGGTGATTCTACTACATGCTAAACTTTAGAACTTCTGCCCTGCACCCTTATGTTAGCCTTACAAAGAAGCAAATGGTCTCATTTTAGGGGAACTAGGAAGTAGGGCCACCAAGAACAGTTGTGTTTTGCATAACTCCAGAGGCGATCCTTCATGTAGATGTGAATGGTACCATGCAGAATTGTGCAGTGTGGATCTGCTAGTAAGGGTGATGTTCCTCTTCTTGCCACCAAAAGAAATTAACAACAACAACAACAACAAAACAAGAATGGAATACCGCATTTTCTATTAGTCCTCACGCTGCTGTTCTGGAGCTGGTTTTTATAGGCTGGAGCCAATTGTGTGCATCTCTTCCCAACTCTGTGTTCAAGGGGATTTCACATTGGTAGCTTGAAATTGTCTATAATGAAAGTATTGAAACCACAGAAATTGGCCAACAGTACAAATCAGAGTTTAAAAAAAATTAAAGAGCCTGTTTACCCTTCTTAGCAGGGCCACCAAGTATAACCACATGAGTTACGTATGGCAACAATACCTCTCCAACAAATCTGTACAAAAATATGATTGCATCATAATTCTTTGTGCCAAAAAGTTAGTAACAAAATGAATGCCCAGCAATAGGGAACAGTTGAAAAAAATACAGTATGTTTGTGGTGGGGATTATTACACACCATCAAAAGAAATAATTTCAGCTATATCAGATGTTCTTATATCTATGCATAAGAACATTTGGTTATGTGCAGGGAAGAATATATAATAGCATATCAACAAGATTTATGGGAATAATGGGAAGAAAGATTC
Organism: Leptonychotes weddellii; assembly: GCF_054177405.1. Taxonomy (NCBI): domain Eukaryota; kingdom Metazoa; phylum Chordata; class Mammalia; order Carnivora; family Phocidae; genus Leptonychotes; species Leptonychotes weddellii. The sequence continues at coordinate 62,237,402 of NC_138385.1, forward strand.
ACAGAAAAAAAGACTTCAAAACATCACTAATATTTATATGGTTAGATTTATATAGTTAATGACAATTTACATTGTCAGTAACATTGGAATTGACATGGTTTATTCAATTTACATATTCTGTAAATGTAAACCTGCTTGGAAGAATATAATTAAAACAACATAAAATTGGGAGGTGGTAAGGTAATGGTAGGCATGGCGGTAGTATTAAGGATGCATGTGGGGTCACACTTCCCCAAGTGAAGCAATCCCCCAAACCCTGGTCAACAAGGATCAGGATTTAACAGTTCTTAGCTCCTTGATGCCCAGCCCCAAGTTCTGGCTTTCCAACCTGATATACAGGTCAACTGCTGAACAACATATAGCACAGCTGGATCATTGGACAACTGAAAAATGAGAACACAGAAAGCTGTGTTGTTTCTGTTCTAAAAGCACCAGCCCAGGTGCCCTGTATTTATTCCCTTCTATTAGTAGGGGTAAGGACAGGGGCTTTGACACACATTTCACTTGAGTGATATCTTTCTTATCCACTTTTCCTCCAATATCTAGTAAATAACCTTGATTTCTAGTATTTAATCACCTTTTCTTATTCCTTCCCTTGTCTCCATTTCCAATATTTGTTCTTTTAGAGGTTTATTTATTTTATTTTAGAGAGAGAGAGAGAGCAAGAGTGGGGGAAGGGGCAGAGGGAGAGAGAATCTCAAGCAGACTCTGCTCACTGAGTGTGGAGCCGGAGGTGGAGTTTGATCCCATGATCCTGAGATCTCGACCTGAGCTGAAACCAAGAGCCTGACGCTCAATTGAGTGTGCCACCCAGGCGCCCCTCTGATATTTCAATCCCAACTCTAGATTGGACTCATCCTTTAGAGGCCTTCCCTGAACTCCTTATTACTGTCTTACCTTGTACCTATTTTTTTTTCCATAGCTCTTATCATTACCAGAAATTATGTTACACAGTACTTGTTTTCTTGTAGGTTGTCATTTTCCTTCCACTAGAATGTAGGCTCCATGAAGGCCAGGACCTTAATTTTGTCCACTGCTGCATCCCCTAGAAGAGTGCCTGGTACTTATGGGTGCTTAATTAATATTTATTTGATGAATTATTGAATACATGAATACCACTTAGTCTCCGTATTTCTCCTATGCCTTGAGGATATTAGAATTTTTTTTTTCACCAGGGCAACAGAAGGCCCTAAAGAAATTTGTGTTTGCTAGGTCCTTGAAGCAACTTTCACTCTCCACACGCCTTATAATAATTGTGCAGCCATGGTCCACATCCTTAGTACAGGTTCTTTCCTTTTTGAAGTTTTGTTTTGTTTTGTCTTCATATCTGTGTGGTAAAATTCATTTTAAAAATATGCAGGAGATTTCCTGGTAAAGCAAAAGTAGCTTTACCAAATACCAACATATGACCAATCTTGTTGCCTCTATACCCTCTACTGTTATCTACCGCTTTTATTAATTTTTCATAGCTTTAATGGGGTATAATTTTCATACAATAAACTGCATATATTTAAAGTGTAAAATTTGATGAGTTTGGAATACGTATATACTCATGAAATCATGGCCACAATCAATATAATGAACACATTAATAACCTTAAAAAAAATTACCCTAAAAGTTAGAACAGTGTTCTTTAAACTGCAGGTTGCAACCCAATAGTCATTTGTGGAATCACTTCCAGGTGATATATGTGAGACAACTCTGGATAGCCCCAGAACCTCTTTCCTTCCCCTTTTCAGTAGCTCAGTTGAGAGTTGAATGTGCTGTACTGAGCCAGCTGTGGAAAGACAAGGCCTCTGGCTGATATCAGCATTCTTGGTGAAAAAGGCTTTTCCTAGTGCCCTGAGTATGTACACCTTGGCCTCTGTCATGCATATTTTCTAGCACTATTACCTATTTGGAAGATCAGTGATACATTTCTTGTTACTTAGAGAAACAAGGTGTGCCTTAGCTCCTTTTCCCAATGTGGAAGCAGAGCTTGTACTCTCTTGGAGTGCTCACATTTGCACAGCCAGCTTGCTGTCCAAGCAGGCCCCTCTTTGCTGGGCTTTGGCCTTAGTGCACACACAACATCTCTGACTGGCATATGCCATGGAACAAGGAGAGATCAGGAGAGGCTGTGTGTGCTCTGCTACTTCTTGGCCTGCTTAGAAGTTTCCCCCCAATAAATCCCATGTTGTATCTGCATCATGTGGTATTATCAAAAGCTGCCTTCCCAAATATTACCAACACAGACTGTTGGTAAGACCAAGTTGAGTTTATTGCTTACCAGGGTGAAGAAGAGCACTACCTATGCAAAGCTTCAGCAAAATGTCTCAAAGGGAGGGAAGGCAAAGTTAAAACTTGAGAATTGGAAGTTTGGTTTGAGGTAGGTCTTTCAATGAAGGGACATGATTAGAATTAGGTAAGGATCATAATGCAACTGTCCAAGATTAGTGGAAACAGCAAGACAAGGATTTTGAAGTGATGGATTAAAAAGACTCCTAGGGCATTTTAAACTCTGTTGATGCTTTCCATTGAAGAGTTTGTTGGATTTTTCAGGATGTTCCTGTAATAAACCATTTGCCTGGGCAGGAGAGCCCTGGAAAAGTAAAGTCATGTTAATGAAGACAGTAGAATAGGGAAATTATGTTTGTGTAGACAATAAGGTGTAGGTTTAGTTTTCAATGTCCAGGCTAAGTATGGGAATAGAAGGTTTTGATTCTCAGGTGTTGGCAGTATATGTCCATGAACCCCTTACATGACAGTGATCACCAGCATTTTTCAAAAAATGAAACTAAATAAACTAGAATTGAATTGCATGTAGTAAGGTTAAATACTCTTTCATGAAAACTTTGTTTCAATTACACGTGTTTGTGTGAAATGAGTCATGAAGTAAAATGTGTCTCCTTACAATAGGTCTGGAGCCAGAAATGTTTGAAAGCTACTTCCTTAAAGAAATGTTGATAGACCCCTAAGAGTGATAATTCCCTCTCTTAGCCAGTGTGCACTGCTCCAATCTAACCTTCCATGCTAGTAATAGAGGAGTGTCTGGCTTTGTTAGGAAAGAATACATAATCTGAGAATTAAAATGGAGGTCTTCTTCAGGTAGACTAGGGTTTGAGTGGGAACTTTGAATCTCTAAATTTGTCTGCCATTTCAGCAGAGAGCTGAAAGAAGGCACATTGCTACTGAAGCACAAACCATGGAAGCTAGACACAAATAACAGTGACCTACTGTGAGCACTGTTAGTGTCTAAAACAAATCCCTAAGAAGGCATAGGTTCCCATTTGACAGAGATGCAATCTACTTTATCAGGGGACTAGATAAGATGACCCTTGGGGTGCCCTCCATTGAGAGGATATTATAATTCTAGAGAGGATCCTACAACAGAAGCAGGCAGTTAGCCTGAGATGTTATTTGGTTATCACCTCTCAACACCTGACCCTTTGGTATTGTTGGACAGAATAATAATTGTGACATAGTGGACAAAGAATATCTTCCATTCTCAAGTGGGTCATCTACTTCTCTGAGGAAATTCGGTCACTTGAGGTCTTTAGAAGCCTGGAGGTTTTAAAAGGGACATTAGCCATCCCCCTCCACCACCATCCCCCCTCATCAGGCCTGAAATTCCTCAATGCGCCCCAATCCTTAGGATAAAGCACTATCGTCTACATTTAAAATGTAAATTCTCCTTTGGCTCAAAATTTAAGCCTTTCGCATTGGTTTTTCCTACTTATCAAAAAGAGGCTTAGGTTAAAAAGGAATGAGAAACACTGCAACACCACCTCAGTGGGAATTGACATGGTTTATTCAGGAATTCATTTAGCAAACAAGGATTAAGATTAGCTGGAGAAATGGATGTCCCTGATTTTGAAGGTTTCATGGTCTGAAGCTGACCTGTAAACAGGTAAGTCACATCCTATGTCTGAGAGTTGTGGAAAGAACCTAGGCTGAAGCCACACAGACCTGGGAGGAAATTACATTCCCTCCTTCTTAATGGTGCCACCTTAGGCCATGCAGCTGAGCTTCAGTTTTCTCATCTGTAAATTAATTAGAACAAAACTAGCTTCACAGAATTAAGGAGATGATTTTATTCAGGTTATAGCCATAGGGAGACTGCTTAAAGAAAAGAAAGGAAAGTTTTATAGAGGCAGGTGAACAAAGGAGTCATCATCAGTCTTATGGGAGCCATGAGAAAGTATGGGTAGGGTCTTATCTCAGAATATGCCAGGACAATGTGGTCCTTTACAATTAGCTGTTTTTTGGGAACTCAAACGGGTGGGGGAGTTTTCTCAACTGTGGCTACATTCTTGGACCCTAGGGCTCAGATAAAGTTCAATGTTGTCAAGCATTTAGCACAGGACCTGGAGCATGGTAGGCATTCAACAAGCATTTCTTTCTTTTCCTTTCTCCAGTAGAAGGATGTAAAAAGTAGTGTGGGGTCCACAGATGGGCCTGACAGATTTACTTTGCTTGGGAAAATTGGATTTGACAAAAGATCCTGAATTTTAAAGGATAAATGGTGTTTTGCCAGAAAGAGGGAAAAAATGAAAGCTTTCTGGATAGGCTAAAATAATAGAGAAGGGCATAAAGGCTTACAAGAGACATATTCAGAGACCAGCTGTAACTTCAATGTGTTACAAAGAATAGTTGGACATGAGGTTGTTTTGAGCCAAATTGTAAAAACCCATGGAAAGCCATTTAATGCTTACTGTTTCAGGAAAACAATCCAAGAATGTATGACTCTATCAAGATGAGGTTCCATTTTATGAGACTGGCTGTGTAAGTGATGGAAGCAGGGAGACCAGTTAGGAGATGATCTAGAGAGGACCAAAGTTTGACCTAGAGCAGTGGCCATGAGGATGTCATGAGAAGACTTATTAAAAAGACAGTAAATAGAATTTATTAGACAGATTATCTAGTTATGGGGAGGGGTAGCATGCAGGTGAGGGAGAAGGTGGAATAGTAGAGGATGATAATGTTAATAACAAATAGACTAATATTTTTAGTGCTTACAATGTGTCCTGCATTGCCCTAAGAGCGCTACACTTATCTCTTTTAATCCACACAGTTCTGTGAGGTAAGTGTTTTTCTCCCCTCCATTTTCAGATGAAGAAAATGAGGCATGAAGAAGTTAAATACCTTGCTGAAGTTTTCACAGATAGTAAGTGGTAAATAAGCCAGAACTCACTCCCAAGCTGTCTGAGTGCAAAGATTGAAGCTTGGATGACTATGTGCATACTGCTGCCATTTACTAGGATCAAAAGATATAGGATGGGGGTCAAATTTATGGTGAAAGTATTTGTTTTGGACAGGTTGATATGAAGTGCAGCAGACAGTTGATTAAATGGATTTTGAGCTCCAGGAAGAGATAGGACCAGAGCCGGAGCCTTGAAGGGTATCAACATATAGATATATGCTCATTAGGGGTCTCAGGATGGCCTTAGATGAATGGGATGTACAAAAGTAGGGGTGGGGATTTAGAAAGAGGGGGATGGTGAAACAAACAAGGGGAAGCAGTAGCTTGAAGACAAATTTGATCAACCTAAAGATTTCATAGGCAATGACTTAGACTGGGAGAGTGCTTGTTTAATTCAAACCCATTGGTACAGCTGGAGGGGTCTTGCAGCACCACATGCCTAGGGATTTTTAGGATTCTTGAACATGTGACAGGATGGATTCCACAGTACCTGTGGTAGGTTGAAAAAGAACCCCCCCCGCCCCGGCTCAGCAAAAGACATCCACGTGCTAATCCCTGGAACCTGTGACTGTTACTTTCTATGGTAAAATAAATAAATAAAATGGAAAAATACTACTTTATGTATAAATAAATTTTTTTAAAAATTTAAAGATTTTATTTATTATTTGAGAGAGAGGGGGAGCGCATAAGAGAGGTGAAGGGCAGAGGGAGAAGCCGACTCCTCATTGAGCAGGGAGCCCGATGCAAGCTCAATCCTGGGACTTCGAGATCATGACCTCAGCCAAAGGCAGATGTCTAACCGACTGATCCACCAAGGTGCCCCTAAATTTAAAATTTTAAATAAATACATTTAAATTTTTAGTTATAAATATAATTACATTAAAGATCTTGAAATGGGGAGATTATCAGGGATTATCCAGATTGGCCCTGAATGTGATCACAAGTAGTAGGAGATCTTATACATACAAAGAAAAGGTGAAGTGAAGACAGAGTAGAGAGGCAATTGAAGATGCTGGCCTGGAAGATTAGAGTGATGTGGCTACAACCCATGAAATTCCAGGAGCCACCAGAAGCTGGAAAAGACTAGAAATGGACTCTCCTCTAGAGCAGCCAAATAATATCAGCCAAATAACACTGATTTCAGACTTTTGACTTCCAGACCTGTGAGATAATAAATTTCTGTTGTTTTAAGCCACAAATTTTTTGGGAATTTGTTACAGCAACCACAAGAAACTAATATAGTGTCTCCTCAAAGCTATCACCACTTAACACAATTTTTGACACAGTAATCCCTAATTATCAACAGGTATCAGGCCTCATTTGTCACATATTAGACATGGTGCTCTTGTTATGTACTTTGGTCAAGTTTTCTTGTAACACATGGAATAGGGAGACCTTCAGCTTCATGGGAATGAAAGGGGAAGGATATGGGTCTTTACAGAAAAGCACTATCCAAAATTAGACTCTAAGCCCCCAGAATGTTCACAAATGATTCCTTCAGACCTGGCACCTCCTCTGACTGGATTAGATCTTAGGGAGTCACATAAGCCATCTCCCTGTCTTTGACTGAATGCAGCCAAGATCCTGAAGGTTAAAGGGTATCTAGTTTGGGGCAGATAACTGGCCTACTGGTTGGCATGGCTACTTAGGACAGAGTAACTGTCATTCAAGAATCATGAGAATACTACATCTTAGGGGAAAATGGCTGGAGAAAGAAGCACATATGGAAAATGGATCGGAATTTGTTGCTATAAATTGAAAAGGAGTTACAGAAATGTTGGTAAGATTGCTATCAACAGCAGAGAAAGACAATTATCATATGGTTTCAGTCAGATGTGGAACATAAGGAATAGTGCAGAGGACCTCAGGGGAAGGGAGGGAAAACTGAATGGCAAGAAATCAGAGAGGGAGACAAACCATGAGAGACTCTGGACTCCGGGAAACAAGGTGAAGGTTACAGAAGAGAGGGGGGTGGGGGGATGGGGTAACCGGGTGATGGGTATTAAGGAGGGCACGTGTTGTGATGAGTGTTGTTCTAAGCAACTAATGAATCACTGAACACTACATCAAAAACTGATATGCTGGCTAACTGAACATAATAATGAAAAAAAAAAAGATTGCTATCAACAGTTCTCTCTCAAGTGTTAAGACTGGAAAATAACCTCTGTGAGAAGGATTGGTATGGAACTCTGAAAAATCTAGCCAACCTGTAAAATCAGAAGCGCTTCAGAAAATTGTCCCCCTGACAACTCCAGAATCCTAAGGAATTATGCAGAAAAACTAAGTATACCCATGTAGATGTTGAAAACAACACAGCAGTGGATTGCTGAAAAAGTAAAATCCTACAATTTACAGATATGGAAGAGAACCTAGAGATCACCCAGTCTAAGCCCCTCACGGTACAGATGTGAAAAACCAGCAGATTTTTCAATCCAACTTTAAATATTTCAATATTTGCTCTGTAGTCTTGCTTCAGTGTCCACAGTGTTATTCTGGGTCAGGTGCTGATTCATGGCAATGAAAACATAAACGCATTCTCGGTACACAGGACAATCACGATGCCTCCCCTGCCCACCAAAGGGCGCAAAGTGAAATTCCTCCCACAGTTGAGACACATCCTCCTCGGAGTCTGGGTCTGGGACAGACGCACGTAAGCAACCAGGAAATTAGCGGAACCTTGAGGCTGAACACTTGCTGCTCGCACGGTTGCTTTAAGAAAAGAACACTTCCGGCTGGCGAGGCCTTGCCTCTAATTTGTGGTTAGGGTGGCCCCCAGTTCTCGTGTTCCGATTTGCCTCGCTAACTCAGAGAGGCGGGCTTGCGTCTGGGTCACGCCCTCCCATTGGCTACTGGCACAGCGGCCGTTTGGAGTGAAGGTAGCACGTTGAACTGAAAGCTGCTGGGAGTGCTGCGACACAAGGCCTGCAGTCAAGCCCAGTGTCCGGTGGGAATCCGGGCCCCGGCCAGGTGTAGATCACCAAGGGATGGATCGCGTGTGGAGTGCGTGGTGCGGCAAGTGCGTGAAAGAGAAAGGGTCGCCTCCGCTTTGGGCCCAGCGCATCGTGGTTGCCTGGCTCAGTAGGGCCGAGTGGGATCAGGTGACGGTGTATCTGTTTTGTGACGACCATAAATTGCAGCGGTACGCACTGAACCGCATCACCGTGTGGAGGAGTAGGTAAGGCTGCAGGCTCAGCCCTCCTTCTTCCGTGCTGGTGGCGCCTCTTCCTTGGTAGGGTTCCTCTTAGAAGGCCCTATTCTGCAGTCTTCTAAATGCTTAAGGTCCTTATGAGTGGTTTGGGCGTTGCCCCTTTCCGAAGAGCCTGGGAGAAAGTCACAGCCAAGCTTTTGTACTAATCCCGTGTGCGGAAAGGAAGGGGGTGTGCCACAACCACCCTTTTGTTAAATCTTCAAGCCTTCTGTTTTGGGGAAGGTGCTGAAGGTACCAGTGTGGCTGAGCCAGGGCTTAAGGAGTAGGTAGGTTAACAGCCGAGGGTGGATTTCTGAGTCGAATTGGGCTGGGGGGAGGGGGGGAGGCGGTGCTTGCTAGCAAAACCGTGTTTGAATGGGGCACCTCAGTCCAGTTGGTAAGATTGAGTTGTGAGCAAAGGATGAAGTCTTCTCTAGCCGAATGAAGGTTTTAGAGTGAAAGAAAGGGGTGTGTTCACACTTAATTGTTGGTTGATTGCTTAGCAGTTAGGTGTCCTTTGTAAACCTTAGCGGGCCTCTCACACACACCCTGCATACAATTGGATCCCAGGGACACTATCCTCCCTCTTCCCACTTTGATTTGTGTCTTGTCATGCACTCTTGAGCCAGTTATGTAATTGGAATAATTTACAGCGATCTATGTTCTGAGGTGGAGGGTGGACCAGGGTAAGGGACCTTTATGATGGTACTGGACTGTGGCTCTTTAGGTTAGGCAACGAACTCCCCCTGGCAGTGGCTTCTACTGCTGACCTGGTACGCTGTAAGCTCATGGATGTAACTGGTGGCTTGGGCCCTGATGAACTTAGACTTCTCTATGGCATGGCGTTGGTCAGGTAAGACCTACATGGGTAAGGGTGGGGGTGGGTTGAGGGATGGGGGGTGGGGGTAGCCACTGGATAAGCAAAGCTTGGCTTTAGGTGCTACCTGAAGCAAAAAGCCCCATGTGTCCCTCTGTATGGGTCACCCTGTGATTGTTTGATTTGACAGCTTTTGGTACCCCCTGTCAACACACATTCCACTTTTTTTCTTTTTCCTGAGAGCCTTCTCTCTTCCATTTTTCTTCTCTTTCTGGAATGTGGGGTGGGGGTGATTTACACCAAGTGATCGCAGTGTATCTCTTCCAGCTTTGATAATTTGATTTTTTTTCCTTCCCCTTTAACTCTTTACCCAGAACTTTTCTGAATGGTCTCATGTCCTTGGCCATGACTTAACGTGGATTTTTCAACCCTTCTCCCATCCATACATAGCACCATCATTTCCCCTTTCTGTCCTTGAACACCGAAAGGTTGCTGAGTTGAAGTGGACACATGGGCTGGGAGTTCCTGATTAACAAAGTGATTTAGAGTGGTTCTAGCTGTTTCATACATATCAGGGAAAAGGCTGCCACTGAATTTTCTCATCTGTCAAAATCTGCTCATCTCATACTGTTTACTTTGTGTGCCTTGAGGTCCTCCCTAGCTCTTCTTACCTTCTCCATCATTTAGGTGGGCTCTCCATATCATTTGATGTAGGTAATTTTTTGTTTTAGCATTTATAACATATGATCTAGCACAGTATATTTTATTATGTCATGATTATTTATTCTAGACTGACCTCTTCAAGGCCAGAGCAGTGTCTTCTTCATCTGTATGGCTTCAGTACAGGGCAGACATCCCTGTGCTGGCTGATACCAATCATAAGAAGAGGACAGAACAGTTAGTGGAAAGGTTGTAGAAATGCAGGGTGTCAGTAACTCAGCAAGGTATTTTGAAGCCGCACTGGTTTGAGTAAAACAGTTCCTTGGGCTCTGCCACTTATTTCTTCCCCAACCCCAGGTTTGTGAATCTTATCTCAGAGAGAAAGACAAAGTTTGTCAAGCTCCCTCTCAAGTTCCTGGCTCAGGAGGTATGTATGACAAAATGGCCTTGCTCAATTCTCTCTCCCCAGGAGGGCTCACTAAATGGGGCATGGGGTGATATGGGCACACAGTCAGACTAGCTCATTCCACCACTATCAGCCAAGCCCAGCAAGAACCCCAGAGCCTCCGCCTCCAGCTTGAAAGAAACAGACTTGCTCCCTTGCTCATGGCTGCTGTCTTCAGTGGCTTGGCCTGTCCAGTTTGTTGGGAGTGGGCCCTTGAAGCTGAGGCACTGGAATGCTCCACTGGGTGAGGACAGGAAAGAGGTGGCAGTCACAGCACCTGCTTTCTGGGAGCTGACAGTCTGAGGGAGGAGACAAGCTCAGCTGAGCAGCATGAAAATGCCTGACATTCCTGCCCTGAGTGAGTATGTGAGGTGTGTAGAAGCCCAGAGGGCAGGCAGGTTCTCAGCCATCAAGAGAAGCTTCCTGAAAAAGGGTGTGGGAGGGAGGGAGGAAGGATAAAGGGTACCTGGGAATTGGGACTCATAGACAGGGCAGAGGAAGGCTGGAGGTGATTATTAATGCTCATTCACAGGAATCTTTGTTGGAAGAGGGTGGTTGGTGGTTGGAGGAGGTAGCTATCTTTTCTGATTTTTCAGATCACCTCCACAGAGCAGTAAAAAGAATAAGGAGACCTTGTTTCTAATCTTGGCTCTGCCTCTAAGTCTGGAACCGCCTCAGGACCTCAATATTTTTATCTGTAAAATGTGGGGAGGCCAAGCTAATTCATCTCTGTGGTCCCTTCCAGCTTTAATATTTTCTAATTTCTGTACTCACCCCATCCCTCACAATCAGGTAAACATTCCGGATTGGATTGTTGAACTTCGCCATGAGTTGACCCACAAGAAAATGCCCCATATAAATGACTGCCGCAGAGGTGAGTCTTCAGGGAGTATACCTATCATAGTTAAGCCCAGGGGCCTGGGCTGGGTGGCACTGTGGGGAGAGGGAGAGGAAGGAGGATCTCTCACTGGTGTCAGAGCCAGAACTAGGTTGAGGCAAGTGAGGCATTTGTCTTGGGCACAAATGTTAAGAGGGTGTCAAAAGCTCAGGAATCAAGATAAGTAACATTTTGATATGGAAAAACCCACAGTGAACAAAATGCCAAAATTTTAAATAAAGGCAGGATTATTAGTGATTTCTCCTTTCGCTTCAGGCTCCAATATGGCTTGGCAGGACACTATTTTAATCTCTTGGTTACTACATTTTTTGGCATCCCCTTAAATTTCATACCTAAAGAGGTGAATGGGGGGGCAGGCTGAGAGGTGTGAGCCATCAAGTGTCATGAACCCAGGAATTCTTTAGACACCCCATCCCAATTGATTCAGCCTAGTCCCTTCATGTTGGGGAAACTGAGATCTAGAAAAGGGAAGAGACTTGGCCAAGGCCATGTAACTAGCTAGTGGGCCTGGGTCCCTATTCTTCACTTGCCAGCTCTGTGTTATTTTTGGCATCCCATCTCTAATACTGGTATTAGTTTCTTCTAGGAAAGGTGCTGGTGAGCAGAAGAAAGCAAAGAACAGAGAGATAACCCAGAGCAAGAGGGGCTACTTCCAGATATTGGAGATTTGTCCCTTCTTGGAGCCAAGCCTCTTCCCTGGGGTCTTCCCATAATGCTTATAAGAGGAGGCTAGGGGCCTGCTAGGAGCTGTTTGCCTGTGGCTACTCCTATGACACTGCCTTCCTTCCTTCCCTCCTTTAGGCTGTTACTTTGTTCTGGATTGGCTCCAGAAGACCTACTGGTGCCGCCAACTGGAGAACAGCCTGAGAGAGACCTGGGAGCTGGAGGAGGATAGGGAAGAGACAGATGAAGAAGACCCAGAGGAAGATAAAAATATTGTTGTTGATGACATCACAGAACAGAGACCAGAGCCTAAGGATAAAGGGAAAGGTGCAGAACTGGATATCAGGGTTGATGGAGACAGTGAAGGCAACAAAGAGGTTGATTCACATTTGAAAAAGGCTCTGAGACATAAAGAGCTATATGGTAGGTGTCCTTGGGTGGGAGGGGGGCATAGAGGGGCCCATGAGTCTGGAAGACTCAGACTTAGGGTTAACACTGGTTATTTCCCTGGCTCAGCATTTCCTCTGGGGTTGTGGTGAGTTTTAGCTTAAAACAGTTACTGTCACAAACCATTTCCCTTGAGCCCTGTGAAGTAGGAGAGGCAAGAATTCTAGTTCCTAATTTACAACTCAAGAAATGAGGTGAGAGGGGCTCAGAATCCCATGAGGAGCAAAGGGCTGGGCTGCCCTATCTGTTTCCATATTCTGTTTTCAGAAAGAGCCCGAGAACTGCTGGTATTATACGAAGAGGAGCAGTTTAAGGTAAGAAAGCGCCCTTCACTTTGTGTATTTTCACTTGCCCCAGCCATTTCTTCCCTCTTGCCAGCTTCCTGAGAGAAGTCCTGAGAAGGAATTTGAAAGAAAAGTGGCAGAGCTTGAGGGAGCTTCTCGGAAAGAGAGGGGGGATCTAGGAAGGAGACAAGAGAAGCAGAATCCAGTTGGCTGATCCTCCACACCGATGGAAGAGAGCAGATGATGGAAGTCTGTGGATAATCTGCCCCACTGGGTGGTAGGGAACAACTGGTCATAGGTGGTTGCATAGTCCTGCAATACTGCAGCTGATAAGCAGAGGGCACCCAGGAACTTTCCTAGATCAGGTGAGCTTGAGGGGTGCTCCCTTAGCAGGACGGGAGGTAGCCTAGAAACCATTCAGCTTAACTCTTCCTTTTCACAGATGAAGAAATAAATTGAAAGCACAGATGAGTGAAGGGACTAGCCCCAGGTCACATATGCAATTAGTGATAGAACCAGAATTAGAATCTCGGTCTCCTGATTCCCTTTCTTCCGTAACCCATTGCTTCCCCTCATTCCTGGGCCCAAGGGTCTCTGGCCCAATTCCAACAAAGTGCCCTCACTGGACATCTCAGTATTGGAGTATCTGGTGATTGGGAGCCACAGGGAATTCAAGGTGGGGAGGGAGGAGGAAGAAAAGAAAGTCTGGCATTTGAAGGTCAGGATATTTTAAAATGTGGGGCCAGTAGGGGAGTTGTGGGCCCGCCCCTGCATGCCCTGCTTATCCCATGGAGGGAGGTGCTGAGAGGTCCTATGGGAAGGAATCCTTGAAGGGTGGGAGAGGGTTGCTTGGCTGAATCAGGGTTCTGATGGTAACTTCTTTGCTGGCAGGTGCTGGAGAAATTTAGGCATTTACCTCAGGCTGTTAAGGCATGGAACAACCTGTCTCCACCTGTAGAATGCATCCTGGCAGAGCTCAAGGGCATTACATGTGAGAACAGGTGTGTAACTAGGTAATCAGGGGCTGTCTACTCTAGCAGCCTCACAGAACTAGGCTTCCATATCCTAGCTGGTCCACCTCTGCTGTAAGGAAATCTTAAGGATAATCCTGATCCCCTGAGGGGTGATCCAAATTCTGCATGACCCTCTTCCCCCGACCCTGCCAGCTACCAAGTGGTGATTGCCTACTCTGAATCACTAAAATGGCCAGAGACACGAATGTCTACGGTCATCAGTCCCCTGGCCAGCTTTGTTCCTCTCTGTCCAGTGGTATGGAGCGCTCTGGGCAAGTAGGAAAAGCCCTTCATCCTTACCACTTCACTGTCTAGCCTTTGTCCAAGTTTGAGGTAAAAGATATGGGGAGCACTGCTGTTCTTTTGAACTGCAAGTGGGGAGTAGTCGTGTCTTTTGTATGGTCGTGGTTGGGGGAACACAGGAGAAGCTTTCCCAGGGTCTGGCTCTTTGAAAGAGTAAGTCCCTCCCTGCTCAGTGTGGCCATGAGCCTTCTTCCCGCCCCCCACCCTCCAAATAGTGCTCTGTTCAATCTAGTGCAGACAATATCTATCCTTTCCTCTCCTCCCTAGCTCTTGGGTCTTGGTACCTAAATTCAGCTGGAAAGGGCTTTGAGGAACCTTCCACTAAGAACCTATGGAGGCATTGCTAGACCTTCCAAACTAGGGAGAGGTTGGAAGGAATCTGGGATCGAGTAGAGAGTATTAGGAAGGTCATATAGGTGACAGGGTGGGCCTGGCTGGGAGCCTACAGTGCAGGTTGGGATTGCCCCTTGAGTCTTCTTCATTCCCAGGATACTACTAATTCCAAAGATGTTTTTATCAGTGTCTGCCCATCCTAGGCATCTTCGCAACCTTCAGCAAAGGCCACCTCAGCAGCTGGGATAACTGTCCCTGTACCTCTGTACAGTAGTGTCTGCCCGGTTATGCTGAGCAGGCAGCTGGCTGCTTTAAGTGCTCTTCCTGGATACTGACCTGAGGAGATGGGTTGCCTTCACTGTCTCCATCAACCCTGATATCCAGTTCTGCAACTGTTTCCACCTCAGACCTGGTGGAGGGAGGGATCTAAGCATGAAGGCATGATCTGACAGTGCCTCTGGCCATTGAGATACCTTGGGAGCTCATGTTCCCCCTCTAGGCCTGGTCAGCTAGGGGAGCCTCTCTTGAGGGGAACTGCTAGATCTGGAGAAGACCCGCTGGCTGTAATTGGTTTCAGTTTGAGCTACATGGGATGAGGGATTACCCTGATAGCCTATGCTTTCAACCCCTGTAACTTAGACCTGGGTTCTTGGGGTCCCTAGGAATAAGGATTATATTTGCTCCAGCAATTAAGTCCCCAAAGTTTCTGCTTCTAGGATTTGAAAGAGGGTAACTAGGGAGAAGGGGAGGGGTAAGAGACTGGAGGACTGTCAAGCAAAAAGACTGAGTAGTAGCTAAAGTCTAAAAGCCCTTGACCCTGTGATCCTAGGCATTACCTCCTCTGTGGGCCTGGGACCTTTCTCCATCTGTGCTTTCAGGCTTGTTTCAGCCGCTACCACCCTCATTATGGGCCTTAGATCAGCATGTGCTTGGTAAATGCTTGTTCAAAACCCACTGATCCCAGTCTCTGGCCCAGCCTCTGCTTGAGAAGGCTGAGGCCTGAGATCCAATTGTCAGCTGCCTTCGTTTCCCATGCTGCTTTGCTCACTTGAGCCAGAGGCATAAGCTGCCTTGGGAGTGGGTAAGGGAGTAGAAGAGGGTCTTCTGTCTGCTCAGTTGGCTTAATTAAGTGTCCTCTTGCTCCAGGGAGGCTGTGTTGGATGCTTTTCTAGATGATGGCTTTCTCATCCCCACATTTGAGCAGTTGGCAGCTTTGCAGATAGACTATGAAGGTATGATCCTGGGGGCTCACTTCAGTCTTAGAGTACTGTGTTTCCTGGGCAAGAACACCAGGGGTGAGCTGGGTGGCCCAGGACTGGGAGGCAAGGGCTGTTTCCTGCCATTCCATAGCCTCTGGAAGCCTGTCTCAGCTGAGCAGAACAGGTAGCCCCACTGTTACTCAGTTGCTGGGCTATTCTCAGGTGGCCTGGAATTGGGTGGGCTGGGGTGTGGGGGTGTCTTAATGCCATTATTGTGCTATGTTAATTGTGATTTAGCCACTTTCTAGAAAGCTAGAACAGCAGAACTGGAAGGGCCTTGTGAGGTCATCTAGTTCAACATCCTCATGTTACAGATGGGCAGACTGAGGTCCAGAGAGGGGAAGGTACTGACCCAAAGTTACACAGTGAGTTATTGACAAAGCTGAAGCTAGAACCAGAGCTTTCTTTTTTTTTTTTTTTTTTAATACTTTGTTTTGAGTCCTTTGGTTGTCAGATACTAACTGGTTTCTCTCCTCGCTGTTCTGCTCTTCTCTTTCTGTTCTGTGGTGGCAACTCTGTTGTTGGTGGGCCCCCCTCCTCCCTCCCTCTCTCTTCCTCTTCCTCCCCACCTTCTGTCCCCCTTTCCTTTACTTCCTTCCTCCCTCTCTTTTTCCCTTTCCTCCATCCTTGTCTCCCATGGGCCCCTGCCTCCCCTTTTCCATCAACCTGTATCCCTCACAAACCAGAAAACGTGGACCTGAATGACATCCTGGTGCCAAAGCCATTCTCTCAATTCTGGCAGCCTCTGCTCAGGGGCCTGCACTCCCAGGCCTTCACGCAGGCCCTGCTGGAGAGGATGCTCTCCGAGCTGCCAGCCTTGGGGGACAGCGGGATCCGGCCCACCTACATCCTCAGATGGACCATTGAACTGATTGTGGCTAACACCAAGACTGGTGAGGGAGACTAGCCCTAGCCTCAGGGCCTAACACAGCCCAGGCAGGAGCATCTGCCACTGTCCTCAGCTCTCAGCTGAATAGCACCAGCCAGACATGTCCCTTGTTAAAGATTTAGGCTTGCCCAGGAGGACCCCGCAGCAGCAGTGGACAAATCTACGTTTTCTTTTCTTTTTTCTCTGAGCCAAGTAAACTGGTCTGGGATAAAAGGGCCTAAATGCTTGAGCAAATGGGAGGTATAGAGTGGGGAGTCTGGAGGAGTGGGGAGGGACAGAGCCAATCTTTTAAAGGTACAAGGTTGGGTGGGAGGCTTATTGGTTCCTTTTCCTCAGACCCTCTCTTGTCTCTCAGGACGGAATGCCCGCCGATTTTCTGCAAGCCAGTGGGAAGCGAGAAGGAGCTGGAGGCTGTTCAACTGCTCTGCCTCCCTTGACTGGCCCCGGGTGGTTGAGTCCTGCTTGGGCTCACCTTGCTGGGCCAGCTCCCAACTCCTTCAGCTGTAAGTCCCTTGAATTCCATCTGGTAAGAGGGTGAGGCTCCACAGGCCTCAGGGCCACACAGCCTTAGAGTGGTAGAGTGGTAGAGTTGGGCCTTTGTAAGGACTCTGAGTCCCATTTCCCTCCTACTAACAGATGGGAGAACTGAGTCCAGTATGAGAATGAATGAGACAATTCCCTCCCACCCCCAGAGTGCTTAGCACAGTGGCCTGTACAAAATAAGTGCACAGTAAATGGTAGCTGCTGTTTATTATTGAACCCAGTCTTCTGACTCTGAGCCCAGTACTATCTCCTTTGTTATCTTCCCAAAGTGTACCTCTCCTAGGTGCTCACCAACCTTTCGTGACTTCCTATTGCCATTCTGATGCAGCCTAGGCTTTTTGTCCTTACATTCAAAAATCTTTCTGATTCTCCCACAACCTATCATGGTAACCATGCCTCCTGTGATTCCCCTTTACCCAATCTACCCTGGGTGCTGTAGTCAAACTGAATATTGCACTGGTTCCTTTAAATACCTGTGGTTGTCTCCCTTTCCTTTCCTCTGTCATATTCTGACCACTTCCCTCATACTCGTGGAAGCCCTTAGCATGCAATTCTCTTCCTGCTTTCTGGAGCAATATCTGTCTCATTCGAGTGATCCATCTGATACTCGTCACCTCCTCAACTCCAGTGACTTTCATTTTCCACTACACTCTGCAACCCATTTCCATCACTCAGAGCTGCTCCACCTCTGAAACCTGACATCCCAGCATCCCACTCAGTGACCATAACCTCTTGTCCTTCCATTTCTCACCCTTGCATCCCATGATGTTAGCTCTTTGCCTGCATCCAGACCTCCATCCCTCCATTTCCCATCTCCCTTAACTTTGCTTCCCCTCCGTCCTGTCTGTGGTTGATCACTTCAACCGCTCACTGTCAGGACCCTCAGCTCTGCCCATCCTTTGGCGTTTCTGACTTGCAAACCCCTTAGCTGGGATTGATCCTCCCCACTCTGCTTCCCCCACTCCTTAGCCCGGGTAGCTGAGCTCTGCTGGAGAAAACCACATAGCACTGCGGATTGCTGGCACTACAGAGGTATGATTTTTAATCTCAGGCCAGGCCTCAGTTCTGCTTGTCTGGACTTTTTACTTGTTTTCTGCCCACTTTGTCTCCTGTTTCCTGACTTTTCTAAGCCCTTACCACTCACCTCAAGCCCCTCCCCCTCTCCCATTTCACCCTAGCTTTCTTGAGCATCCCGCAGGGCCCCCTCGACCTGAGGTCCAGCCCTCGTGAACTGATCTGCGGCAGCACTCAGCCATCTCACCAGTCTCAGGATGAGGTGGCCTTGCCCCACCTCAAAGCCTGCTCCTCCACCTGTGCTCTGGAGCCACCTCAGCTGGGGTGGCTCACTGGGGCCTCAACCCTGCCTCTCACTTGCTCTGCTGACTCTTGTTCTTCAACTTAGGAATGTGCCTCAGTTTTCTTTTTCATCTTAAAACAACAATAACAAGCAAAATCTCCTTTGACCCTGCATCCCTGTGTTGGGTAATCAGCAGCATATCAATCCTCTCCCCACCGCCACCACCATCAAAACATCTCAAAAGAGTAGTCTACACTCAACAATCTTGATTTCTTCACTACCCTCTTATTCCTCAACCTACTGCAGTTTGGCATTTACCCCCAAAACTGTTTGACCTCCTAATTACCAAATCCAGGGAGCCCTTGTCCATTGCTGTGTCTGCTGCATTAATGGCTCTTTACCACTCTCTCCTTGAAATGCCTGTGCTTTTTTTCCAGTTCCTATAAAGTGGCAAGGCCCAAATCTCTTTATCTATCCCAGGCCTCTCCCCTAAGATTTAGCCTCCTATATTTGACTGTATGTCAGACATCTCCCTGTGGATGGCCCACAGATACTTTACTGTGACCAAAAGAGAATTGGTCATCTTATTCTCAACCCCAGTCCCAAAGTGATCTTCCTCTTTTGCTCCCTATCTCAGTTGGTGGTATCACTATCTATGCTGTTATGTTGACTCAAGCATTTCGCAAATCTGAGATTTTGTGTTGCCATGTCTACTTCCCATAGTGTCTCCTTCCCTCTATCAGACTTAAGCTTTTCAAAGGTAAGGGCTCTATGTTAGCCATCTGTGCTCTAAACCACCACACAAATCCAGGCCCTAAACAGACCTCAGTAAACGTTGTTGAACTAAATAAAGTATATTCTGCTATCTCATGGCCAGCAGTGCTCTCTTTGGTGGGAGCTAAATTTGTGCTTGGGGACTGAATGAAGTGGGAGTCTGGATGCCAAGACCCTCTTAGTCCCCTGATCCCTTCATAGAGTCAGAAAGTCATTCTTGAACCCTGATGGCATTTGGGGCATGGTAGTAGTTTATAAGGGGAAAAAAATCAGCTTTGTAGAGAAAGTAAGCCAGGGCAAGACCTCCAGCAGATGGAACTGAACCAAACAGCCAAATTCTCCAGATGTGTATGCTCTAGACTAGAAGTGATACAGATGGGTGGGAAACTGGGAGGAGAACCAAAAAGACTTGGAGGGGTCAGGAAAGCATGACAGGACATTTGAGCGACTCCAGGAGAATAAACGAAGTTTCAAAGTCTAGAAAGACCATGGCATGTGAATGTAATGGGGGGAGGGAGTGAAAAGAGCAGCATGGAGAGGTTTGGATAGGTGGCCTTCAAGGTACTTTCCAATCCTAAGTGCCTGCAGAGTGGAAGCTGCTGGTCTTGGAGAAGTCTGCACCACAGAGATCTTCTCCCAATCCAAGCATACCAGAGGGATGCGACACATACCAGCAGTAACAGCGGCTTACTTGGGTACGACTCCTTGTGCACAGATACTGCTTTGCCCAGATAATCAGTGAATCTAGAGTCCTACTCACCCCCGTTACACAGATTGAGACACAGGATCATCCTAGGTATTATGCTGTAAGTCAGTGGCAGTCTGCAAGTCAGAGCTAGAGGCAGCATCCCAGATACCCTGTCCTTACTCCTGTGCTCTTTCTATAATGTTCCATTAGATTGCATGATTGTGAAAAGCATGTATTATTAGGCACATAAAGAACCTGGCTTTGTTTTCTCCAGAAGAAAAAATAAAAGATACCACTGGCAGTTAATTCTCTCAGGCATGGTGCTGTGCTTTTTGTAGAAGTAATTTTATTTGACACAGCAATCTTTGGAGGTAGAAGTATTCTATCCTTATTTGATAAGAAAGACATTGAAGCGCCAAGGAGTGAAGTGATTTATCCAAAAGTCACAGTTTGTTGCTGGTGGGACAGGGATTTGGGCCCAGGTTTTTTGAGTCCAAAGTCCACATTCTTCCCACAACCTGACCTATGACCAGACAAACCCGAGGAGAGATGCATTTTACGATTCGTATCACCCCTATACCTCAGTGGTCACACTAGACAGCTTGAGATCGTGGGTGCGTAATAATAAACAGTGGTGATACAGCATCTTGCCACTATCAAGTGCCTGGGAATATTTATTATTAATCATATTAATGGACCACAGTGAGAGGGAAGAGCTTCTCTCTGGCTTTTCCTCCAAAAAGCTTGGAAACTTAGCTTCCCCCAGCCAGCCAATATCAATTCAATTTGAGCCAGTGTCCTCTTGGAATATGAAATTAGCCCTGCAGAAGGGGCCTCCCAATAGAGTCACTAGCCCCCAGCCCTACCCCCGGTGACCAGAGACCATATGTGGCCAGACAGCCTGCTGAGCATATGGCAACCTCCATGAATGACTCACAGTTCAGTTCACAACTCAATACACCTAGAAGGAAACTATTGGTCCACTCCACCCATGCCTCTAGCAGTGACCAGATGCCTGGTTTTATATGAGGCTCTGCAAAGGGTGTACAGCCTCTTCCTCCCTAGGAGCTCTCCTTCCTATTGGCTCTGTGTCTGTTGCTGGTTTTGCTGTTAGTGCCGTCCTTTGCATGCACACTGTCATCATCTTTAATTCCCCTCTTCCTGACCCCTACCATCTGGTCATCAAGTCCTGCTCTCTGTCTTTCACAGCTTCTCTCCCCCTCATCTCCACTGTCAGTGTCCTAGGTCAACCCTCACGGGCTCCCTGGTCTCCCTGCGTCCAGGCTGCCCCATCCAGGCCATCTTCCACATGGGCACCATGGCGATCTTCAGAAATGCAGCCATCACCTGTGCTTAGAGTCGTCAGATGACCTCCTCTGCCCAACGCACACACTTAACCTTTGCAGCCTTCTCTTCCTCCCACAGCTCCCCAGCACAGCCCTTCCCCTGGAGCCGGGCTACTCCCACTACATGTACACAGTATAGTGTGCTCACTCTTGTCTCTGCACAAAGCCTTCCCTTGATCTCTCCTGCCCTCCTTGTACTCTGCCTCTCCCCAGCTCCTGTAGTGCCCAAGGTCCACAGGGCTCATCTGGCTTCCCTCCCACATCTGGCTTTGTCTTGTCAACTGCTGTTTTATTTTTTTTTTCCTTTTCCTCCATTCAGGCTGGGCTATAATTGCTCCTGGAAAGGGATCACATTTTGTGTTCCATGCAGAAGAAGCCCAACACACTTCCAGGCATGTCTTTGGAGCTCGACAAATTGCTCAGCTAGGCCAGGGGAAGAGAAGGGTCTGCCATTCTCATGTCCAGTCCTGTTGGCCTGTTGGCTAGTTTGTGTATTTACATAGCATTTAGTATAGACGAATAGCTATCATTTATTGCATGCCCACTCGCTATGTGCCAGGCACTGTGCCAGGCATTCTTTCTGAGCTATCTTACTCTTCCCAACAACCCTATATATAAGTCAGGTGCCACTATTATCCTTATTTTACTGAGAATGGAAGTGAGCCACAGAGATGAATCACAGAGCTTGTTCAGGGGCCCTGGTCCCATTTCTGTTTGCTCTTCTGCACTGCCTTTCAGAGGCAGGTCTGGAAACTCAGAGACCAAGTTCAAACCATGGAGTATTGGGGTATGAAGTGAGTTGAGATTTTGAATCTTTCTTACCCCATCCTTCCCTTTGCTCAGTGTCTTCAAAGCCATGGGACAGGTCCTTCCAGACGAGGAGCAGGAGAGACTGCTGCGCATCTGTTCCATTTATACCCAGACTGGAGAGAACAGCCTAGTACAGGAGGGCTCAGAGGCCTCCCCCATTGGGAAGTCTCCTTACACACTGGACAGCCTGTATTGGAGCCTCAAACCAGCTGGTTCCTTTGGAATTGAAGGAGAACCCCAGCAGCAGGAGGAGCAGGGTAGCCTTAATGATCTCAAGAAAGATGAAAAGGAGGAGAAAGATCTGGAAGGTCAGGTGGAGGAGGAAGAGGAAAATGATGACCAGAAGTGGGAGGAGGAAGAGGAAGATGAAGATGATGAAGATGAGGAGGAGGAGCAGGAGGAGGAGGAGGAGGAAGACAGAATGGAGGTGGGGCCTTTCTCTACTGGGGAGGAGTCTCCCACTGCTGAGAATGCCAGGCTCCTGGCCCAGAAAAGAGGAGCTTTGCAGGGCTCTCCATGGCAAGTTAGCTCTGGTAAGAAGCCTGATACCCACTTTCCATCACACCAATCTTCCCTCTCTGGCTGGTTCTTGAGGCTTCCCTCCACCCTAGAGAAGAGATGGAAAATAACAGAAGGTGGCCAGTGTGAGGCAAGCCTGGGAGGCAACCTGATGTGTAGATGACACCTGGCTTTCCTCCCCTTTAAGACAGAGTGTGTAAGTTTCAGGGCCCTAACAACTGTCCTGCTACTGGCTGCTTCATGCAGAGTGCCCCACGGGGGATGGTGTAGGTGTGGGCGCCGAGCAGCAAAATACAGAGGAGAAAGCAAGAGGTGGGTGGATATATGTGATTCTGCGTGTGTTTTCTTGCATGCAGTGATCAGGAGCAGGGAGACAAATAATAATGCTTTCTATGTATATGTGAATGTGTATGTATACATGGAGGCTGGGTGGTGATGAGACAGGATTTTGCTGTGTATATGAGAAAGGGGGAAACCAGGGGTATTAAGTTAGAGGAAGTAAAGGGAGATCAGAAGAGTGAAAATTAAGGAGTGGTGTGGTTTTTAGGTGAGTATGCAAGTTAGTGAGACAAAGCCTGGGGGGGGGGAAAGAGAAGATGAGGTGATAGGAAAGTGGGGGTACACAAATCTCCTCCTGAGGGATGTGTTTTGAGTGCCTCTGTTTACATTAGGGAACAGGAACCTTAAGGCAGGGAGATACTGAAGGAATGAACAGGTTGGTGTATGTCTACACACTGGAGGCAGGGGTAGATGTAGGGCACAGCCAGTATGATGAAACCTGAAAGAGGGAAGGAAAACAGCTGGGATTGGGTATGGTGTAGGGTGGGCCTGGTAGGGAACAATAGAGAGAGAGAGGGAAGGTAGCAAAGGAACTTAGGGGGAAAGGTAGAACCTTTGCCCTTGTGTGGACATGCGTGTGGAAGGGCTGGGGCATAAAGGCACTGAGTGCCAGGTGTGAGGGAGCACCTTTTATGTCTGTGTGTGGTCCTGTACGCGCTCGACATAACCAAAGCCTGGTGGCAGAGAAGTCTCTTAGGGCAAGGAGGGCTATGTTTGGGGTCTTTGTAAATATGGAATGGGAGGGGCATTGACATAGGCAGAATTGTATGTGTGTGTGAGAGAGTAGGGGCTATGAAAGCAGTCATTGTGAAGTGGACACTGTGCATCTGTGCATAGATGCACACAGGGTCATGTTAGGTTTTTGGAAGAAGAGGCAGGGTCACTGAGACCTTGGGAGCCAGGAGGTATCTCTGAGGAGAAGTAACAACAATAAGAGGTGGGGGTATATGGAAAAGTCTGAGAACAGGCAGTGAGACAACCATCCAGAAGTAGCCCATGTGTGTCTCTGTTGTCACTGAGGGACATGTACACAGATGTCAGGCCAGAGAGGCAGGGGCTATGATGTAGACAGGGTTGGGAATGTTAGTGATGGTGGGGGGAGGATGGTCAGGTCAGTGACAGACATGGGGGCTGTGATCCCTGTGTGTGAAGGTATCTTTATAGGGCAACACAGGGCATTAAGACAGGCACAAGTTCTTCCTATAAAAGAGTCGGGGTGGGTGGTTCTGTGGGTAACATGAAAAGCTAGTCCAGGGACTTTCCAGAATGCCAGGGGCATTATGACAAGGAGAATTTTTTGGGTACCAGGGAGATGGAGAAGGCCAGAAACTGGATCTACTTGGAGAAGCTCATGAAAGCTTCACTTGAAAACATTGGATGCACTGGTATAAGGATGGGAATGAGGGTTTACTATAATACTATGTAGAGGGTGTTTAAGGGGTTGGACAGACAGGGTGGGAATGCCTGATACAGTTCATTCTAAAGTGGAATATCTGTGGGGGGCGTGGGTGGGAGCGTAGTTTATGAAAGTGGAAAGGCTAGGATATTAGAGTCTTTTCTTCTCTCCCTTTTTTCATTGCTTCTTCTGCGTGGGCATACGCATGTACAGGGACAGTAAGATTTCCCATACATTCTTGTATGCCTATGAATGAGAGGTATAGGAGGCAGGGAGTGAAACTGGGAACATTCATTGAATGGTGGGTTCAGTCTGTGTGTTTATGTGTATATACTTAGGTGGCAGTGGCAAGTGGGTTATGCAGTAAGATGGTCCTTCCCTAGATAAGGGATGTTCTTTGTGTTTACATCTGGGGGCAATAAGACCTTGCAGGGGGGGGCAGGGGGAGTATAATATCTCTCAGAGAGAGTCCACCCTGAGGTGGTATGTGCGTGCGTGTGTGTGTATACCTCTCAAGGCAAGGCCACTAAGAAATGATGTGGCATTCAAACACGTTGGGAGTGGGGGTTGTGTGTAGACGTGCAGGAAATCTAGGTCATTCAGATACTCTGAGGTATCTGGGTTTGGGGATGAGGTGTGGGAATTCTGGGGCATCCAGACTCTCCAGGATATATGTGTGTGCAGAAATAGCAGAGCAGGTGAAAGGCTGAGGCAGTGATACGGCCAGGTCTGAAGAAGGTGTCCTTGTCTGTATTTATGTTGAGGACATGTCTGGGGGAGTGGGAGAAGAGCAGAGAGGAACAAATACGTTTGTAGTTGTGTGCATGGCATGTGTGGACCTGGGAGTGGGTTGTGGTGGCCATTGTGGGTGTGTGTGAACACATGGAAGGGAAGGAGGGCAATAAAGAGTGAATAAGGGAGTATGGAAGGGGTGGAGAGTGTGAAGAGAGGAGCTCATGAGAAATGATGCAGACAGGAATGAGGCTGGACTTGCACAGAAATCCCATGCTGAGCAGGCTAATTGAGGTGGGCAGGTAGACGTTGTAAGTAGGCCTGTATACCAGCTTGAGAACTAGCTAATCAGCCCACTCTTGCCTCATCCCTTTGCTCCACAGAAGATATACGATGGGATACCTTCCCCTTAGGCCTAATGCCAGGTCAGACTGAGGACCCAGCAGAGCTTATGCTGGAGAATTATGACACCATGTATCTTTTGGACCAGCCTGTGCTAGAGCAGCGGCTGGAACCCCCAACATGCAAGATTGGGTGAGTGCCATTGGCAGCAGGATTTCTTACCCCTTTCTCCGCCTCCTGCAGGAGGGAGGGAGGGAGGGAGGATGGGTGGGGGAGGTAGCTTCCCCTAGTCAGGGCCTAAATGAGTGATGTGTAAGCTCCAGTCCCTGGCTGGGCCCTTGCCAGGACTCCCAGTCCCTAGTTGTGGGGGTGGGCATTGAGGTAGCCACACAGATCTGACTTGGCACCCGTCTCAGACTGCATCCAGTTTGTGTGTGTGTGAGAGAGAGACAAAGACAGAGTGTGTATGTATATGTGCACACACATTTTGGGAGGAGAGAGTTCCATAGCTTTCCTCGGATTCTCTAAAGGGTCCACCACTCCCAAAAGGTCAAGAACGGGTGCTGTAATCCAACTTCCTCATGTTCCTAAGGAGAAAACTGAGGCCCAGAAAGGGGATGGGATTTGTCCAAAGGTGCACAGAGTAATCAGTAGGCCTCCCCGCACTGTCCAGGCATCTTGGTAGCAAGGCCTGTGCAGGGCTCCATTCTCTCCCTCGAAACTCGCCTCTGGATCACAGGCGTGGGAGCCCTTGGGTCATCAGGGAGCCAGGAACCAAGCAGCCCTTGCTGAGGGGCTCTGCTGGTAACACAAAGGAGCCCGTCCAGAGGGCCTGTACATTCCGGAATGCGGGGCCATTGTGACCGGGAGAATCCTGTGAGTACCAGAGAGACCTCTGTGGGCCCCTGAAACGGAGAGTGTATCCCTGTGCTGCCTGCCCACTCCCTGGGAGATGAGCCCCTCTTCCTCTGGACTTTCAGGGAGAGAGAGAGAGAACCCAGGGGGCCCCAACAGCAGGTCAGGGGGCAGCAGGCCCTTGGAGAGGAGACGAGGCAGCTGGGGAAACCAGGTGGTCTGTAGTTGGGAGTGGGGCCCACATGTCTGAGAGACCTCCTCTCCCCTTGGGTAAGGCTGGCTTGATGAGCATCAGGGTATCAAGTGTGGGCAGGTGGAGCTGTTAATTCCAGAAGGAAGCTGATTCAGTCCAGTTCCCACACCCCCTGCAGTAGGGAGGCTTCCTCTGCTGGAACAGGCATGCCCATCCCTGCTCCTTGTCTCAGCTCCACCCCTGACTTGGCTGTGTGGCCGGGAGCAAGTCCCTTTTCATCTCTGGGCCTCAGTTCCCTTGTCTGTAAGATGGTGGGTGATGGGAGGGAATGGGACTAGATCATCTCTAAGGGTTTTTTCAGCTGCAGTAGTGTAACCATGGATCTGCCCGAGGGGGAGGATGATGGCTTTGCTCTCAGCTGTCACCCTCATCTACCTGGAAGAACGTGCAGGAAGCAGGGGAAGCAAGAGTGTTCTGAGCAGCGCCAGGGAGGGGAAGGACGGTCCTCTCCCTAGAGCAACCTTGCAATCCTGCGATGGGATCTGGGCCTGGTCCAGTAGCCCAGTCCTGGCCTTGGACCCCTTAACCAGCTGTTGGGGGTGGGAGGGATCCAACCAGGGTCCTCTGGGACCCCACCATCTAGGGCTTTAGAGAGAAAGACCTGTTAAGGTGGCCACTCTCAATATCTTCCTGGGGTGGGGTGGTACGGGCCTTCCCTCCTGCCTCAACCCAAGTAGTTCTGCTTTAATCTGGTTTTATACTAGGGCTCTGAATAAAGTTTCATTCGAAAAGTTGTGCTCCTTCCCTCCCCCTGTCAATTGAGGGTAAGGCAGAACTAGCCCTGGGGCCCATCTGAAGGAGTTTCTTAGATTTCCTCCATAGTCTTGGTAAAACCAGGCAGGAGGGTGGGCCCTTTCCATAGACACACATCAATCAAGCACCCTTAACCCTTCCAGAGCCTAAAGCTGCCTCTTTCCCTGACTGACCCCTCTCGCCTCTCTCCACAGCACCCTCGGCTTGAGCTGTGGCGTGGGCAGTGACAACTGCAGCAACAGTAGTAACAGCAGCAGCAACTTGGAGGGCCTTCTCTGGAACCAGGGCCAGATGCATGGACTCAAAACTGGCTTGCAGCTCTTCTGATGCCCACTCTGGTGCACAGGGTTTATCCAGCCCTGCAGGGGCAACAGCCCATTCCCTGCCCCTGTTGCCCCCGCTGCTCCCGCCCCCACCAGTGCACCTGATGCTCCATGAAACAACCTGGGAGACAGCCCACTTCAGCCGTATCAGCTCAGCTTTCTGCCACAATGGAATTTTGAATATGTTCTGGGTTTTTTAAATTTTGTTTTGAAAAACAATAAACAGGCAACTGTTAGTTTTGGTGTTTGTAAGATAAGGCGGTGTGTGCTGGGGCAAACCAGTGTAGTTCTCGCTCTTTTCTGGGGGACCCAGAGAAGGCATGATCATAACAGTACTTTAAGCAGAAGCTTGGTTCTTTGGCCCCTTAGGCCCACTGCTCCTAATTCTTTTGACCACCAGGCCCCACTCATACTTTCTTCCTGATTTGAACCATTTTCACTCCTCTCAGCTGTAGAATGGGGCCAACTCACTGGGAAGCATCAGGCTCCAGAAGAGAGGTATTGCTATAGAACCCAGCCAGCATCAGGGGAATCTGTTCAGAACCTCCCTGACAGTGGGAAGACCCAGGCCTTCCTGATGTTACCTAGCAGGCTTTTGGCTCATTTCCTTGCTTATCCTCACTGGGCACTAAACAGCAATTGAAAACAAAAGAGAAACCTTTGTTCTTTTTCCACTCCTTTGGCCTAGAAAAGAGAGTGGACTTTATTGTGGTAGGCTCCGAAGCTAGAGAAATATCTGATGGACTGATCAAGAGCTCCTACTCTATGGTCACCCAATTCCGTCTGACACTCAAGAGTGCCTACTCTGCCAGCTCTGAGCTGCCAAGAGACAGGGATGAATAAATTATGTTCACACTCCTCGCAGCCCTCTGCCAGGTGAGAAAAGACAAAAAGTCGCCAATCAACCTGAAGCTCTGCAGAGGGAGTTCTAAGGGAGCTCTGCTGTGCCACAAGTTCTTTGTTTTCCTCAGGGTTGTATTTTCAGTGTGGAGGTTGAGGTCAAGTCTGGCTACAGTATTACCCATCCTCTGGGGAGAGTGATAGCTGAGCAAGAGAGTGGGCATCTCTGTAGGGCCAAGTTGGCCCCAGACAAGGAGAAGCAAAGGACAGAACTAGGCAGCATTCCAGACAAGAAGCTGACCCAAGGAGTGGGTGAGCTAAGGAATGAAGAAAGGAAGGAGAGGGCTTATGCTATGAAAATGGCAAGAAGAAATTTAGTGGAAATGTCGTGTCTGACCCTGTCAGAGGTTAACTTGAGGTTGGACCTCTAGGAAGTCCCCAACACTTCTTAAAGGATATCCTAAATATCTTTGTGGGTATGTGTGTATGATCATTTTTCTAGAGCTGGCCCACAGATCTAAACAGACTTATCAAAGGGATCCATCAGTCCAACAGCCCGACAGGGTTAAGATTTCCTTTCTTGTGTGGACCCAAACTATAGGCATGGGCAGAACAGTCTCTTGGACTGGTTAATGTAGTCAGTTTCCCTCCAAATCTTCCCACTCCTGCCACAGTGGGAAATGCTGTCTTTTCAGCATCCTGGAATGTCAGAGTTGAAGGAGCCCTCAAAGAGCATATAGGCTACGTATAGTCAAGAGATTGGCAAATGTACTCTGAGAGGTAGCTCAGCACCTGGTCCATGTGGAGATGGGTGCTGGAAACTCTTGGTTCCCCTCCACCACTTATCTGGAGCAGCCTGGATTTTATATATTGTGTATGTATTGTAAGTTTTTTATTTTTATTATTTATTATTTTTTATTTTTTTGCCAAATGGGTTTTGCTGCTAAAAAATTTGGAAATCATGGTTCTAGTCTAGCCCCCTAATTTTATGCACTGAGACAGACAAAAGGGGAAGGGATTTGTCTGAGGGCACAAAACAAGTTAATAGCATATAGATCCAAGTTTCTTGCAACATCAGTATCATCTGGGTACTTGTTAGAAATGCAGATTATTGAACCCCACTACTGACCTGAGTCAGAAAGATTAAGGGTGAGCAGCAATCTGGTTTAACAGTCACCAGGTGATTCTGATGCATGCTAAAGTTTGAGTTGCACCAGAATACAGAGGGAAAATCTGCCCAAACACTGAGGTTCCAGGGAACTCCATCACTTAATGGAAGCAATCTTGGGTAAATTATGCCAGTTTCTTCATCTATAAGATAATAATATCTGCCTCACAAGCTTGCTGTAAGGATCGAAAAAGATAATAGATGTGAAAGTGCTCTTTAAAGTGTACCATGCTTTGTATGTGTGAGTGGTGTGGATTCATACCAGGATTAGTAGGCCTTGAACTCAGGACTCGGGTCTGTATAACCTAGGACAAAGTGCTTTCCCCTGGCCTTCAAAGACGGCCCTAAAGATGAGGAGCAGACTGTATGAGCTTATTTCTAGACCAGGTCCAAGGAAATTAAGAGTCAAGGGTCATTGTTTGCTGGAGTTCTGAAACCTGGGGTCTGTGAAGCAGGTCCCTGGGAAGGCCTGCTTTAGATGGTGGCATCAGGGATAGGGTCAGCTGTGGGAGAGGGGTAGGGGAGACTGGCCAGGAAGCAACAATAGCCCAGTGCCCTTGGACCTCTTCCTTCTGACTAGAGATCAGAGACTGATTAGAAAGTCTTCAAACTGTACACATTTAACTGGGGAACAGAGTTGGGGGTCAAGGGAAGGGAGTATATATTGTTATTCAATGACAATAATTGAGAGTCACCCCTTCTGATAATTCATCAGTGATGAAGAACATGGTTTCTACTTCTAAGGAACTCCCCTTATTTGTAGAGGAATCTGCATGCCAACATAGTTGTAACAGAATGACAAGTGCTAAGATAGGATTTTCAAGATGCCTGCAAGACCCACTGTAGGTAAGGATCAACAATGCTTGCTTAATAAAGGAGGTGATATTAGCAGTGAATCTTCAAAAGCAAGTTACTCTAGTCAGAATAAAGAGTCTGGAGGGGATAAAGAAAGAGCATGGCATGTTGGGACACCAGTGAAGGGTTCAGGATAATTGGAACATTTTAAGTCCTGAGGCCAGAGAGTTAAGCTAGAGAGGAATGGTCAAACTAGTTGATTTCCTACCTATGATTAGGGAGAGGCACTGAATATTGAATTGTCCCCCTTGGAATTCTAACTATTGTTACCACTCCCCCTAACACTCAGGCTGCCACTGCCCTCCAAGAAAGTCTTAATTTATTATTCTGTAAATGTGCCTTATTTCCTCATGAGAGTGTAAGTTCCAGAAGCTAGGAACTGTTTATTCCTCTTCTGTTTCTCCCTAGCCCAGTATAGGCCAGGTCCCTGTTTGGTACTCAGTAAGAACTTAATTACATATATGCCTGACTAATGTGAGAGGAAGCAGGAAAAGGATAGGGAGAGATGAGCACTCTTAGTCCCAAAAGAATGATAAAAGAGAAAAATATTCTCAGATTTATGAATAGCCCCTTCCAAAGGCTCAGCCTGGGCTCTCCTGTAGCAACTGTGGTCATCTCTGCCCTTAGAATGGGACTGGCCTGGATTGTTCAGGGGGTAGGGGTGAAGAGGTTGGGGTGGGAGTAGGAAGCTCCTGAAAAACATGAGGAAAGAGCAGATACCACTGTAATAAAGAGATCACTGGCCTGGGAGCAATGAGGCCTGAGGTTCCAGTCATGGCTTTGCCATTACCTCCCTGTTCAGCCTTAGTCAAATCTTTTTAGTTCATGAATCCTCAGTTCCCACACCTATAACCTGATGGAGTTGATGCAGCTGAGCATTCCACCAGTGAATTCCCTGTAAAGTATAGGGTGCCAGGCTGCTTCTAGCTCTGATATTTTGGCTAATGCCCAGCAGATGATATTTCTGTGGTCCTAAGTCTATTCAGGGAAGAAACTAACCTGGGCCCTGAGCCCTCCATCTCATTCTGACCCATGAGTGGAGGTTTGGCCCAATCCAGCCCTGTGGAAACACCAGATGAATAGCACTTGGAGCTGTGTTAGTATACAAAGATAGAAGAAGGCATATGCTTACTGTGATAAAATTCAGATGAACTCACTTGGGGAGACCCCTCTCCTTGCAAGTCCCAAGGACAGATTTTTTTTTTTTTGTAGTTTAAAGTTTTTTTTTTTTTTTAAAGATTTTATTTATTTATTTGAGAGAGAGAGAATGAGAGAGAGCACATGAGAGGGGGGAGGGTCAGAGGGAGAAGCAGACTCCCTGCTGAGCAGGGAGCCCGATGCGGGACTCGATCCAGGGACTCCAGGATCATGACCTGAGCCGAAGGCAGACGCTTAACGACTGAGCCACCCAGGCGCCCTGTAGTTTAAAGTTTTAATGAAATTCTCCAAGGACAGTTTTTAGAAGTGTGTATAGGCGGTGTGGTATGGCTTTTGTTGTTGATGTTCTTAAAGAAACACAGCCATTAGTAGTTAGTAGACAAATAGTTTATGCAGAAAATAAGTGTGTTACAGTTCATTATTGTCAATGATACAGCATTTTCATTCATGATTATAGGTGAAACCAATTAAAACCTCATTAGGTAGTCATAGCACATTCATGCTAGTGAGAACATTGCAAAGCACTGCACCTGCATTATAGGGGTAGACAAAACTGAGGATGGGATATATTTTCACTCACCTCTGGTTGCCTTTGTGTATTTTGTCATTGAGACTTACATTATGTTTGGGTCAAACAAAAAACCCAAAGCGGTTTTATAAAAGTTTACAACCATTAAACAGTATTTGTTTAATACCACAAATGGATAAAGCAAACTACTATAGCTCAGTAATATACAAATCAGGACTAGAAATAGTCAATCTGCCTATGTATATAGCTAGCTACAATATGATAGACATTGAATATGCTGAGTCTTTTCAAAGGCATCAACTACTTTAGACAAACAAGTTCCCAAAATATACTGGTTTGGGTTCCAGTGAGAACTAACTGTAGTGCCACTTCAGTTTAAGACTATGCCCTCCTCAGTGTCAGACGTGAGGAGAAGAAAACTAGGGGAAGGCAGGAAGGATTAGGAGCACACCTGAGCAGGGCTCTTTGGATAGCTTAACATTATTTTCCCTGTGCAGTTTCAGACCTGGTTCACAGAGTAAAAGTGTACTGAAATTGTTGGCCCTCAGAAAGGGCAATTGTACAAAGTCCCATACTAACAGCATAGATAGAACATTAACTGAGTGCCTCTCAAAATGAACTCTTCTATGTTAGAAGAAATCTCAGTGCCAAAGGTTAATGGGTATCAATGTTGGAATTACTGTATAAAGATAATTTATTCTCAAATAGAAAAAAATGGATTTTCAAAGTTCTGGAAACTAGCAGAGAGAGAGAGTACTTATATTTATATTATTACTTAGAAGAAAAAAAGTTTTACAGACCCTTTCCATAAGGCATCTGTCATTCTCCCTTCCATACCTTGCATTTTAAGAGATAGGGCAATGGCTATATGCTACCTTTGAAAAGGCTCTGGTAACTGGATTGACCATGCCACTCCAGAATCACATTTCTTCAGGTTGAAATAAAAGTAGCAACAACAAAAATCACAAAATCTACAAAATCTTAGGTCTGAACAGGCACAGACTTGCTATGAGTTCTGAAATTCAGTGAAAAAATTAAAAGTACAAAGCACCTCTTGCAAAATATACTGGTCCTTGGAACCACACAACACACTGTGCAGTAACCTCTGCTGAGTGCTTGGAGGTAAGTATTCTGAAGGACACATGCTTAACCCTAGAAAGGAAACCTGATTTTATTATTAGGAGAGCTGAGAAGGTCCCAGTGCTTCTTTGTATTTGTTGTTCTATAATTAAAGACAAAATGGGAAAGTCAAGAAATGTGTAGACCTCAGTATAGAGAAAATGTTTCTCTAATAACTTCATGAAAAACCATGCTAGATTTATGCATTCATAATTGTAGCTTCTTGCAGATGATTCACTAACACACTTTTGACACAAAATTCATTTTGTAGGGACATATTAAATTTAATAGGCTAAAGAGAACTTATGCAATATAATGCTTAAAACCGTACTCACAATGGCAGTGTGCATAGTAACAAAGAAGCCTTGAAAAATTGTCTTTGTCTATAAACCACTACTGCTCTTTGGAAACAGTTCCCTCATGACCCCCAGGCTGCTTTCCTGTGACACACAATGCCAGAAACATCATGATGAAAAGTCAGTACCTAACTTAGTTTATTAGGAGTTTTATACATGTTTTTTATACAATCAGGAAAAAAAAGATAGAATTTTTATCAACAAAAGGTCATTTCTGGTTATTTAGGCACTGCTTTTAGCTACTTCAGTTCATACACATTTTATGAGAAGAATGACAATTGTTTTTTGAAAATAAAAAATACATATGCTGCCTTAAAAATATTTCCTGTGTTGGGAGGAGCTTACAGTTTTTCTGAACATGGTCAAGATAAATTGCAGCTGACAAGATAAATCTTGTGCTTCACTGTAAATTGTGCAGCTAGTGGATACTGTGGTACCATTGATGATTTTGGGAGGAAGATGAACTAACTGGCACAAAGGCAGTAGAGTCATCTACTCTATTTGTATTTGACAATACCCTGATTTAGACATAAGACAGATTCAGAAGTTCCAAGAAATTGAAAATAGGAAATGGTATTTGTGTGAAATTGGGGTGAAACTGTGTGAATTGCAAACACTTCAGTGGCAACTGTCACTCTCTATTTTATACCTGACAGAAAATACTTTTACACCTCAGTATGCTGGGGAATGGAAAGATCAGAGGGTAAGAGATGAATATGAAGCTGTGGTTAACTGAAGAGGAATGCTGGTTGAGATGCAGTTTTTATCAACAAGGACAGAGACAGAAAGCCAGAAAGCAGCATGCAAGCCATTATCAAACCACCAAAAACAACCTTGACTATAGCCTCACATGCGGAGTGTTTCACGGTAAGAAACGTTTATAGGCAGTGTCACACCTTCTCACAAAGCAACAAAAGACCTGGACCAGGCCTTCTCAACTTTCATGACAAAAATACCCCAACAATCACAGAAATTAGCAAGTTCCAGCTCAAGAAATAGTGAGCAGGTCATGGTTCAAAATGTTTAATATACAATGGATTAAAAAAGGGGTTCATTTAGTACAGCTTAAAAAACAACAACAACAACAACAACAATAAATGCCTCTTCTAGAGGCATTTAGCTACAAAGGTTTCCACCCTGAGCAAGATACTAATTGCGCAAATGGTGCCAACCCAAAGTCCTTCCATCTTTAGTAATGCATTTAAGAATTATCTAAGGGTAAGTGCATCCTCTTTGTATGTATCTGAAGTGCATAACTGAGCCAGCTATTAGCAAAGATGTAGCATCCCCTTTTGTAAGCTGCCTTTTTCCACTTAGAAAATCCCCTGGTTTTGTTTCCTAAAGAAATTCTGTTCCATCCATGATCGACCTTATTGACCAAAGGGTGGACAGTCGAAGAAGGTGGATTGCTTGTCTGTGCACTGTCCTCCATTACATTTTATCCTTTGATGTCGAATACTGCATAGGTCAAAAGTCTAAAGAGTATCCATTAGACTCTCCTTGAGTGCAGCTTTTGTGTACATCATTTAATGCTGCACAAGTTTGGCCATCTCTCCTGGGAAAAGGGAAGTGGAGTCTGGTAGTAAATCCCTTGGTCCTGGTCAAACTCTTCTGTGCTTGTCTAGCACACACCTGCTCTGCTTGGAACTTGAACTTGTCCATCAGCTCCTCTGAAGAAGAAGGCTGTAATCTGATCCCTAATTTGCTAAGGTGAAGAGACTTAAAAGCTAAGAACTGTCAGTAAATGTTGACAAGTAAAAAGTGCAAAGGAAATAAAGCTAGTTTGCTCTGATGTCTAAGAAAACAATATTCAAATATTGGCATGTAATTTCACTTTCAAAACTAGTTGAAACTATGAAATGTGACATAAAATCAAGTTAGATTCATGATCTATACAGCTGTAGACTAAGGACTGTGCAGAGCTTTTCTTCTCATCATCACTATATTAAAGGTTATATGGAGATACACAAACATCTCAAACTAAATAACATACAGTTATACATGCAATATAATTGCTAACAGTAGGTTTGAAATATACCTCTAGAAGCCTTGATGTGACCCTATAGCTTGGTTAGTAAAGATATTGAATGGTCAGATATTCATGCAATAATTTATGCATTTACTTTTAAATAGCTTTAAATATCCTATTAAAAATCCCAAAAGGTTAATTCAACATATGATTTGATCCTGATGCTCTTGCCCTCTAAATTAGATATATTATCAATACTTTGTAATGTAGAATGTATGATTAAGAAAACGTTGGTAATGGAATCCCTTGGGAGTTTCTTGCATTTAGACCTCTCCCCCTGAGTTTTGTCCTCCATTGCATGGTGCCGTGCAAAAAAGCATGGGACTTGGAGTCAGAGGACTTGAGTATGAGTCCTGGTTTGGTCACTTGCTAGCAGTGTGACCTTGGCAAGTAACTTAATCTCAATGAGATTCAGTTTCCTTTTCTAGAAAATAAGACATTAGTAAGATTTACCATACAGCGTTGTTTTGCGCTTCAAATAACAAACACTGTAACTTGGAAAGCGCAACACAAAATTATTTGTTACTATTATAGTATTAATGCATTATTAGTATTAATATTTATATTTGTATAAAGGAAAAGTCCTATGTCATGTCAACGTGCAGCCCTAAGCTTAGAAACAATCAAAGCTGCCAGTTGTTGGGCATCTGCTGTGTGGGGATTCTTCTCCATCACTGCAAGGACGATATTTGAAGGGAAAATATTGCAGAGGTTCTTATAAGTCTGATACTGGTGCTCTGGGATCATATGCTCCCTGTTATCATTGCACATTCCAACCCAAGGATTCCTCCAAAGCTGTTCCATCTTTTCAGGCACGCTCCGTACCATGACTGGCTCATAGCATGGTTGCATGAGGCTGTTACTCAAGGGATAGGAGTGGTAGCCATAGGAATCAGTTGCACAGGGCAGTGGGTCCCAGCTGGCATGTTGTTCCCGGCACAGAGGAGGTCGTCTTTGCCTCATGGGGTTGCTCTCATAGAGGCGGGAGTCAGAAATGCTGTCCATCCGAGTCATTACAAGGGCACGTCCTGGCTGAGGTGTTGCCCCAGGATGGCTATTGAGAGGCATAGGGTAGTCTCCAGGACAGCTGGAGCATGCTCCAGTTGCTGGGTGCTGGGCTTGCAGAACTAAGTGGGGGACTGACTGCTTGTGGGGGGCTTGCTTAGAATCTTCTGGGCCATAGCTCTGCGCTCGCGTTAAGGCGTCATGGTAACCATGAGGAAAAGGCTGAAGACGGTTCTGAGATGCGGAGCGATGCAGCTTCAAACTGCCTTCAGGATGGCTATCAGCTACAGCCAAGTACAGGTTGTTGTAAGAGGAATAGTTGTCGTTCCTGGTATGGCTCATACGGTTGTCAGGACAGAGGTTGGGATTCCGGGCATATACCCCTCGGTCTGCTTCAGCCATGTAGTACTCTCGATTATGCATGCTGTTGATGTTCAGTTTGGAGAAGTCGCCTAACATTGAGTAGTAGCCATGGTCCCCCAAGGACTCAAACTTTGGGTATTGGTCAGCATAGCTAATAGGGGTCCCATGGCTGTTGGTAACCAGGATCGGAGGGTACTGCATGCTGGCCATGTGCTCCAGTGAGGCCTTCTGGTGGGGGAAATGAGAGGATCCTGGCACTGGGCTGCTGGCTGAACGGGTGTTGAGTGCACTCACTGCATGGCTTTTGGGGGGTGGGATTGTGGGGACACTTAGGGCAGTCACAAGTGAGGGGACAGAGCTGGCCTCAGGCTTACGGGCAATGGACAGCCATTCCTCAGACTCCACAGCCATGGACCGGATGCTGGGATCCGATTGGCGCTTGGGGGCCACACGCTTGACTTCTGAGGTTGTCTCACCTTTGGCACTAGACAACCCTGTGCCACACTTGGCCAGGGTGCCTTCACTCACGGTTTTCACTGTGGACAGTTTGGCACTGATGCGGAGCTCATCAGCCACCGAACGCTGTGGTTGGTTGGCCCGCTCTGGATGGTAGTATTTGCACTTGTGGCCATAGGTGCATTTTTTGCCTGAAAAATAATGCCTTGGGGTAAGACTCTCTCTCATACTGGTGCAAATCTGTCAGAAACTGTTGTAACAATCTGGTTACTTAGGTTAGAGTTTTACTGTTTGGGATTAAGGAAGAAAATTAACTGTCCATGAAGATGAAAGAGGCAGGACAACATCAAGGAGGCATCACACACACTGTGAGGGGAGAGGGCAGAAGTGGAAAGCTGGGGAGGAAACTGCAGTGTAAAAGCTAAGAACTGAGCAGTTGAATAGCCTTCATTTTCCTGTAATTCACAACTTTGCCTAGGCATAACCTGCATGCTGAGGTGGTGTAGGGTAGCAGCAGGCAGCATAGTACGATGAAAAAAGCACAGGCTTGGAAGCCAGTCACACCTGAGTTTGGATTCCAGCTATGTCACTTACTAGCCATGTAACCTTGGTAAGTGACTTTACCTTCTGAACCTCAATTTCCTCTTCTGTAAAAAAAGTTCATAATTATGCCTATATTATACGGTCATTGTGAAGATTCAATGAAGATAATGAACATGAAAATACTCTATAATTTAAATAAATGTTAACTGAGAAAAAGAAAAAAAACCAAGACCAAGATGTCCCATAAATAAATGATTATCCAAAAGAAGTGAACATGCAAATTAGCCTCAGACCAGGCAGCCCATGTTGCACTGTTAGGCTCACAAACTTTGTATCAGAGGGACTTGTGTAAGATCATGAGAGCACTCTAGAAAACTATATTTTAAAAAAGCAAATGAAAATGAAATTTGGAAGCAAACTGGAAAATACAGACTGAAGAAAAGAGTATTATTAGTTGACAGAGAGTGCAGTCACCTGCTTGAGAGACACGTCCTTCTTGGGGCCAAATCCCGTTTGGCATTGCCCTTTCTGCTTCCATAGGCCATGTGGATTTCTGCACTTCCCTGCCTCCAGCAACACTGCTCAGGTTGGAGGCAGCTAGAACACATGCATTATTTAAACAAGTGACAACTAATCTTTCCTTCAGTTCTTGTTACCTTTTCCTCATGTAGTTTCCAGGATGTTTCTGTAAATGCCTAACTGAGAATACATAAAGACACAGACTTTAACTCCCAGGAAGTGGACAAGTTAAGATTTTCCATTTGAAAGGGAAACCTTTGAGAAGAAAGTATTCATATAGTCCTTATGTTTCCCTTAGTATAGAACTCAGTTCTGCAATAGGTACTCACCGTAAGGGCATGGTTGCTTCTTATGCTCCGGAACAACAGGTCTCTTTCTCAAGAAATTTTCAAGATTTGGGCCATGGCGTCCTAAAGGATCATCTGGAGGCATAAATCTGAAGGCAAACAAGCAAGAGGTAAACATCTTCCTTTCTATCCTCACCCCCACTTCAGGAGTTCAGACCTTCATTACCTCTTGCCTATACTATTGTCACAGATTTCTAATTGCCCTTTCTGCTTCAAGCTAAGCCAGCAGTTATTCCCTCCATTCTCACTTGAACACACACACACACACACACACACGACTTTTCCAGTGTATCATTCTTCTGTGGACTATATGTTTCAACCATACTGGCATGCCTGCTGGCTCCCCAACATGAAACCCACTTTCACATCTTTATAGCTTTATTCATGATGTTCCCTTTACCTGTAGTGCCCAGCAGTCCCCTTTCTTCTGTCTGTAAACTTCATCTCAAATGTCATCTCCTGTTTGAGGCTTTTTCCTATCATTTCATGTAGACAAAGCAATTTTAAAAACTTTAACCATACTGCTTATCACAACACATTGTGGTTCTCTTTCTCTCTCTTCTCCACTACACTTTGAGCCTCTTTTAAGGGTGAGTCCTGTTTCTTATTCAACCTCTTATCCCTATGGCAATCAGCATAATGCACAGTACACAGTAAGTGTTGGGTAAATGTTTATTGAAATGAAATAATCTATTCCTAATAAAACTTGGATTTAGGCTATTCAGAGCCTACTGAAAGCAACGTACTTGTCATTCACAAAAGAATACATCAGCAACCGCTCCTCTATAAACTTCTTCCATTCTGGCTTTTCAACTTGAAGGTCTCGGTAGTTATCATTAGATACAATGATGCCGTCGGAATCGAAAGCCAATTTGACTATGAACCGGTCATCATAACAGACAACTCTCCTGCCCTGGACCCTTCGGGATGGTGTGAAGACAAGAATCTTTTCTTTCTCCAGTTTACGTAGGATGTCTTGATCTGTCAAAATATACATTATATGCTGCACAGTAGAAACCATCTTTGGAAATTAACAGCATTATCTGCATATTACAAATACAAAAGTTGGTACTAAATGAAAATGTTATTTGCCCTTAGAGAGAAAGTGGCTTCTATTCCTGGCTATGGCACCAATTTGGATTGTGACCTTAGGCAAGTCACCTTTGCCTCCTTCAGACTTCAGTTTTCCATAAAGTGATGGAACTGGATTCAATGATATTCAATGACATTCAAAACCTACCATGAAGAGTGAGAAGTAACACTGATATCCTAGCATTCTTGATGACCGTTTTGCCCTTTGGAGGAAGCAGCAGCTTTTGGCTGCTGAAGAAAACAGAGCAGTATGCTGAGGATATGTCTGTCAGGAGGGTAAACCATCACTCCGTGGGAATTACATATTTACCTTCTGCCTGAAAGAAAGCCATAACTAAGGGGGAAACAAAGCCATAGCATGTTGAGTACTGACCCTCTTTCCTTTTGGCCTCTTAATTGCTGAGGAAAGAAAGCATACAAGCTGGGCTTGAGTAGGGCCAGGATCCACTCTCTGACGAGGTTGGGACCCTGTTCAGAAGCTTACAGACAGCTCCACAACACAGCTCTGACCGCCATTCTGACTTTCTTACTTGACACATCATGCAAACAGCTGATACTCAGAGGACTAGGGTCTATATGTTCTCAAATGCTATAAAAAAAATAGCTTCATATAGTGTTGTAAGTGAATGTAGGACTCCTACCGACATTAGGGCCACATCATGACTTTGTGGACCTTAGGTATGTTTGCCTTTTTGGGCCCCTTCTTTCATAAAGAAATATTAAAAATTATACTTTACAACTGATTTGGTATAAAAACAAATAATCTAGTTAGATATATTATTATAAATTAATTGTTATATTCAATTTTTCCTTCAATGTTAAAATAAAGTTAAAACATCTTTTTGTTAAATTTTAATTCCAGTGTAGCTAACATACAGTGTTATAATAGTTTCAGGTGTAAAATACAGTGATTCAACAATTCCATGCATCACCCAGTGCTCATCAAGATAAGTGCACTCCTTATCCCCCATCACCTATTCACCCATCCACATCACCCAACTCCCTTCGGGTAACCATCAATGTGTTCTCTATAGATAAGAGTGTTTTTTTGGTTTGTCTATCTCTCTTTTTTTTTTTTCCTTTGATGGTTTGTTTTGTTTCTTAAATTCCACATAAGAGTGAAACTCTATGATATTTGTCTTTCTCTGGCTGAATTTTATCACTTAGCATTATACTGTCTAGCTCCATCCATGTCATTACACAAGGCAAGATTTCTCTTTTTTTGTATAAATATATATTTTTTAAGTTTTTATTTTAATTTCAATCAACATACAGTGTTATATCACTTTCAGGTGTACTAGATTTCATTCTTTCTTATGGCTGAATAATATTCCATTGTATATATATACACCACATTTTCTTTGTCCATTCATCAATCTATGGACACTAGGGCTGCTTCCATATCCTGGCTATTGTAAATAATGTTGCTATAAACATACATGTGCACGTATCTCTTTGAATTAGTGTTTTTGTATTGTATTGTTTTGTTTTGTTTTTGTATTTTGGGGGAAATTACCCAGTAACATGATTACTGGATTATAGGGTAGTTCTGTTTTTAACTTTTTGAGGAACTTTCATACTGGTTTCCACAGTGGCTGCACCAGCTTGCATTCCTACCAACAGTGCAAGAGAGTTCATTTTTCTCCACATCCTCATCAACACTTGTTTCTTGTGTTTTTGACTTTAGCCATTCTGACAGGTATGAAGTGATATCTCATTGTAGTTTTGTTTGCATTTCCCTGAGGATGAGTGCTGTTGAGCATCTTTCATGTGTCTGTTGGCCATATGTATGTCTTCTTTGGAAAAAAAATATGTCTATTCACATCTTCTACCCATTTTTTTCATTGGATTATTTGTTTTTTGTGGTGTTGAGTTGTTTAAGTCAAAGAGGTTTCTGCCTGTGTTCTCCTCTAGAATTCTGATGGATTCCTGTCTCACATTTAGGTCTTTCCTCCATTTTGAATTCATTTTTTTGTATGGTGTAGGAAAGTGATCCAATTTCATTCTTCAGCATGTGGCTGTCCAATTTTCCCAGCACCTTTTATTGAAGAGACTGGCTTTTTTCCATTGGATATTCTTTCCTGCTTTATTGAGGAGTAATTGATCATATGTAATTGTGAGTTTATTTCTGGGTTTTCTATTCTGTTACATTGATCTATGTGTCTATTTTTGTGCCAGTACCACATTGTTTTGTTGACTACAGCTTTATAATATAACTTTAAATCCCAGAATTGTGATGCCTTCATCTTTGCTTTCAATTTTCAAGATTGCTTTGATTTTCAGGGTATTTTGTGGTTCCATAAAAATTTTAGGATTGTTTGGTCTAGCTCTCTGAAAAATGCTATTTGTATTTTGATAAGGATTGCATTAAATGTGTAGATTGCTTTGAGTAGCATAGACTTCTTAAAAATATTTGTTTTTCCAATCCATGAGTATGGACTGTTTTTCCATTTCTTTGTGTCTTCCTCAATTTCTTTCATAAGTGTTCTATAGTTTTCAGAATACAGATCTTTTATCTCTTTGGTTAGGTTTATTCCTAGGTATCTTATTGTTTTTGGTGCAAGTGTAAATGGGATTCTTTTGTTAATTTCTCTTTCTGCTGCTTCATTATTGGTGTATAGGAATGCAATAGATTTCTGTATGCTGATTTTGTATCCTGCAAAATTACTAAATTCACTTATCAGTCTAGCAGTTTTGGGGAGGTTTTCAGGATTTCTTTTTTTTTTTAAGATTTTATTTTATTTTATTTTGACAGAGAGAGACACAGTGAGAGAGGGAACACAAGCAGGGGGAGTGGGAGAGAGAGAAGCAGGCTCTCCGTGGAGCAGGGAGCCCAATGCAGGGCTTTATCCCAGGACCCTGGGATCATGACCTGAGCCAAAGGCAGATGCTTAATGACTGAGCCACCCAGGTGCCCTGGTTTTCAGGATTTCTATATAGAGTATCATGTAATCTGCAAATAGTGAAAGTTTATTTCTTCCTTACTGATTTGGATGCCTTTTATTTCTTTTTATTGTCTGATTGCTGTGGCTACAACTTCCGGTACTATGTTGAATAATAGTGGTGAGAGTGGACATACATGTCTTGTTCCTGACCTTAGGGGGAAATCTCTCAGTTTTTCCCCATTGAGGATCACGTTAGCTGTGGGTTTTTCATATATGGCCTTTAGTAATTTGAGATATGTTCCCTCTAAACGTACTTGGTTGAGGGTTTTTATAATGAATGGGTGTTGTACTCTGTCAAATGCTTTTTCTGCATCTACTGAAATGATCATATGGTTCTTTTTTCCCCCTTTTTAAAAGTTTTTATTTAAATTCCAGTTACATACAATGTAATATTAATTTCAGGTGTACAATATAGTGATTCAATACTCACATACAATACGTGGTGAAATCACAAAAACTGTGCTTCTTAACCCCCATCACCTATTTAATCCATTCCCCCACCCACCTCCCCTCTGGTAACCATCAGTTTGTTCTCTATAATTAAGAGTCTTTTTTTCAGTATACCTCTCTCTTCTTTTCCCTATGCTCTTCTGTTTGTTTCTTAAATTCCACATGTAAGTGAAATCATATGGTATTTGTCTTTCTCTGACTGCCTTATTTTGCTTAGCGTAATACTCTTCAGTTCCATCCATGTCATTGCAAATGGTAAGATATCATTATTTTTTATGGCTGAGCAATATTCCATTACACACACACACACACACACACACACATCTTTTTATCCATTCATCTTTCAATGGGTATTCGGGGTCTTTCCATAATTTGGCTATTCTAGGTAATGCTGCTATAAACATCAGGGTGCATGTATCCCTTCAGATTAGTATTTTTGTATTATTTTGGTAAATACATCATAGTACAATTATTGGATCTTAGGGTAGTTCAATTTTTAGCTTTTTGAGAAACCTCCATACTGTTTTCTAGAGTGACTGAACCAGTTTACATTTCCTGCAATGGTGCAGCAGGGTTCCTCTTTCTAAACATCCTCACCAACATGTGTTGCTTCTTGTGTTGTTGTTTTTAGCCATTCTGACAGTGTGAGGTGGTATCTCATTGTAGGTTTGATTTGTATTTCCCTGATGATCAGTGATGTTGAGCATCTTTTCATGTGTCTGTTGGCCATATGTATGTGTTCTTTGGAAAAAAAATATGTCTATTCACATCTTCTACCCATTTTTTTCATTGGATTATTTGTTTTTTGTGGTGTTGAGTTTTATAAGTACTTTATAGATTTTGGATACTAACCTATTATCAGATATGTCATTTGCAAATATCTTCCCCCATTCCTTAGGTTGCATTTTAGTTTTGCTGATTGTTCCCTTTACTGTATAAATGTTTATATTTTGATGAAGTTCCAATAGTTCATTTTTGCTTTTGTTTCCCTTCCCTCATGGAACATATTTAATAAGTTGCTGTGGCCAATATCAAAGAGATTACTGTACTCTCCTCTAGGATTTTAATGTGTTCTCCTCTAGGATTTTAATGGTTTCCTGCCTCACATTTAGGCCTTTCATCCATTTTGAATTTGTTTTTGTGTATGGTTTAAGAAAGTGCTCCAGTTTCATTCTTTTACATGTTGCTGTCCAATTTTCTCAACACCATTTTTTGAAGAGACTGTCTTTTTTTCCCCCATCAGATATTCTTTCTTGCTTTGTCTAACTTAATTGACCATATAGTTGAGGGTTCCTTTCTGGGTTTTCTGTTTTGTTGCATTGGTCTATGTGTCTATTTTTGTGCCACCCCATACTGTTTTGATTACTACAGCTTTGTGATATAACTTGAAGTTTGGAATTGTGATGACTCCAGCTTTTCTTTTCTTTTTCAAAATTGCTTTGTATCTTCAGGGTCTTTTGTGGTTCCATACAAATTTGTGGATTGTTTTTTTTAGGTCTGTGAAAAATGCTGGTGGTATTTTGATAGGGACTGCATTAAATGTGCTTTGAGTAGTATAAGCATTTTAACAATATTTGTTCTTCCAATCCATTAGCATGGAATGTTTTTGCCATTTCTTTGTGTCATGTTCAATTTCTTTCATCAGTGTTTTGTACTTTTCAGAATATAGGTCATTTACCCAGGTATCTTATTGTTTTGGGTGCAATTGTAAATGAGATTGATTCCTTAATTTCTCTTTCTGCTGCTTCATTATTGGTGTATAGAAATGCAACAGATTCCTTAACATTGATTTTGT
This sequence comes from Leptonychotes weddellii, assembly GCF_054177405.1. Taxonomy (NCBI): domain Eukaryota; kingdom Metazoa; phylum Chordata; class Mammalia; order Carnivora; family Phocidae; genus Leptonychotes; species Leptonychotes weddellii. The sequence goes on from NC_138385.1 coordinate 62,282,321, forward strand.
ATCCTGCGACTTTACTGAATTCATTTATCAGTTCTATCAGTTTTTTGGGTTTTCTATATAGGGTATCTTGTCATCTGTGAATAGTGAAAATTGTACTTCTTCCTTGCCTATTTGAATGCCTTTTATTTCTTCTTCTTGTCTGATAGCTGAGGCTAGGACATTCAGTACTATGTAAAGTAACAGTGGTGAGAGTGGACATCCCTGTCTTGTTTCTGACCATGCATCCCCATGGAGGATGATACTAGCTGTTGGTTTTTCATAGATGGCTTTTATTATCTTGAGCATACCTCTAAATCTACTTTGTTGAGGGTTGTTATCAAGAATGGATGTTGTACTTTTCAAATGCTTTTCCACATCTATTGAAATGATCATATGGTCCTTATCCTTTCTTTTCTTTTTGTGGTTGTGTCATATTTGTTGATTTGCAAATATTGAACCACTCTTGTAACCCAGGAATAAATCCCATTTGATCTTGGTGAACGATTCTTTTATTGTATTGTTGCATTCAGTTTGCTAGTATTTTATTGAGAATGTTTGCATCCATGTTCATCAGGGATTTTGGCCAGTAGTTCTCTTTTTTAGTGGAGTCTTTATCTGGTTTTGATACCAGGGTAATGCTGGCCTCATAAAATGAACTTGGAAGTTTTCCTTCCTTTCCTAGTTTTTAGAATAGTTTCAGAAGAGTAGGTATTAAGAAAGTAATTTTTACATGTTTGTTAGAATTCACCTGTGAAACCATCTAGCCCTGGACTTTTGTTTTTGTTTGTTGGGAGTTTTCTGATTACTGATTCAGTTTCTTTGTTGTTTATTGGTCTGTTCAAGTTTTGTATTTCTTCCTGTTTCAGTTTTGGCAGTTTATATGTTTGTAGGAATTTGTCCATTTCTTCCAGGTTGTCCAATTTATTGGCATATAGTATTTATAATATTCTATTATAATTGTTTGTATTTCTGTGTTGTTGGTTGTTATTTCTCCTCTCTCCTTTGTGATTTTATTAATTTGGGTCCTTTCTCTTTCTTTTTTGATAACTCTGGCTATAGGTTTATCAATTTTAATTTTTCAAAGAACCAGCTCTTGGTTTCATTGTTCTATTGTTATTTTTGAAATTTTTCTATATAATTTATTTCTGCTCTAATCTTTATTATTTCCTACCTTCTGCTGGATTTAGGCTTCATTTTTGTCCTTTTTCTAGCTCCTTTAGGAGTAAGGCCATGTTGTTTATTTGAAATTTTTCTTGCTTCTTGAGGTAGGCCTATACTGCTATATACTTCCCTCTTAGGACCGCTTTTGCTGCATCCCAAAGGTTTTGGAACATTGTGTTTTCATTTTCATTTGTTTCCATTTTTGTATTGCCTGTTTGATTTCCTGGTTGATCCTTTCATTGTTTAGTAGCATGTTGGGTTTTTTTGTTTGTTTGTTTGTTTTTAAAGATTTTATTTATTTATTTGACAGAGAGAGACACAGAGAGAGAGGGAACCCAAGCCGGGGCGGGGGGGAGAGGGAGAAGCAGGCTCCCCACAGAGCAGGGAGCATGATGCAGGGCTAGATCCCAGGACCCTGGGATCATGACCTGAGCCAAAGGCAGATGCTTAATGACTGAGCCACTCAGGCGCCCCTAGCATGTTGTTTAACCTAATATATTTGTAGTCTTTCCAGATTTTTTCTTGTGGTTGACTTCTAGTTTCATAGAACTGTGGTGAGAAAAGGTGCATGGTATGAATCCAATCTTTTTGTATTTGTTAAGGCTTGTTTTTGACCTAATGTGTTCTATTCTGTAGAATGTTCTATATGCACTTGAAAAAAAAAATGTGTAGTGTGCTGTTGTAGGATGGAATGTTCTGAATATATCTATTAAGTCCATCTGGTCCAATGTGTCATTCAAAGCCTTTGTTTCCTTGTTGATTTTCTGTTTAAATGATCTGTCCATTTATATAAGCAGGGTGTTAAAATCCTCTACTATTATTGTGTTATTATCAATTAGTTCCCGTTTATTTGTTATTAATTGATTTATATATTTGGGTGTTCCCATGTTGGTGGCATTAATATTTACATTTGTTAGACCTTCTTTTTGGGTTGTTCCATTTATGATTATATTTTGCCCTCTTTGTCTCCTTTTACAGTCTTTGTTTTGAAGTCTAGTGTTTCCAATGTAAGTTTTGCTACTTTGGCTTTCTTTTGAGATCTATTTGCATGCTAAATATTTCTCCACCCCTTCACTTTCAATATACAGGTGTCTTTAGGTCTAAAATGAATCTCATGTAGATAGAATATTGATGGGTCTTGTTATTTTAATCCATTCAGACCTATATCTTTTGATTGGAGCATTTGGTACATTTACATTCAAAGTATTTATTAATAGTTATGTATTATTGCCATCTTATTACTTGTTTTGTCATTGTTTCTGGAGATTTTCTCTGATTCTTTCTTGTCTTTGATCTCTCCTTTGCACACAAAGAGTCCCCTTTAATATTTCTTGCAGGGCTGCTGTAGTGGTCACAAACTCCTTTAGTTTTTACTTGTCTGGGAAACTCTTCATCTCTCCTTCTTTTCTAAATGATAGCCTTGCTGGATAGAGTGTGCTTGGTTGCAGATGTTTCCCATTCAGCATGTTGAATATATCATGTTATTCCCCTTTGGCTTGCCAGGTTTCTGTTGAGAAATCTGCAGCTAGCATTATGGGTCTTACTTTGTAAGTTAAGGATTTTTTTTCTTGCCACTTTTAAGATTTTTTCTTTATCATTATATTTTGCAAATTTAATTACAATCTGTCTTATTGGCCTGATTTCATTGATTTTGATGGGAGGTCACTGTGTCTCCTGGATCTGGATTTCTATTTCCCTTGACAAATTAAGGAAGTTTTTTGCTATTATTACCAAAAATGAATTTTCTGCCCCCTTTTCTCTCTGTTCTTCTGGGACTCCTATAATATGAGTTATTACGTTTGATGGAGTTCCCTAAGTCTATTCTTGGGTTACATAATTCTTTCTTTCTTTTGTTCAGCTTTATTGTTTTCCATTATTTTGTCTTCTAGGTCACTAATTTGTTCCTCTTTTACTCCAGCTTGCTGTTCACTGCATCAAGTCTGTATCCAATCTTGTTTATTGCATCTCTCATCTTGATTAATTCTTTTAACTCTTTTATCTCTGTTGTAAGGGTCTCACTGATGTCTTATATTCTTTTCTCAAACTCACTAAGTATCCTTATGATTGTTACCTTAAATTCTCCATCAGGCATGTTACTTATATCTCTTTTCCTTAGATTTCTGGCTGTGGCCTTGTCTTGTTCTTTCATTTGGGCTGGTTTTTTCTAAGTTTCTGCTTTTTTCTGTGTTTTTGAAAAGCCAGTTATGTTTCCTGCTTCTGAAAGTAATGGCCTTATGAAAAAGAGGTCATGTAGTTCCCAGGGCCTGGCACTTCAGGGATTGTCTCTGGTGTGTGCTGTGTGTGCTCTGCTATTGTGATTTGGTTGCTCTGTCCTTCAGGCCAGTCATCTGCAGAGGCTCTCCTTGACAGCTGTGGGCAGTGTTTGGTCCCTGGCTTGAATGTCATGAGTTTCACCTTTGTGTGCTCTGATGTGCTTCTGAGGTGTGCTCTGGTGTGCTTCTGAGGTGAGACTTGACACCAACTCCACCAGAACTGAGGCCTTGAGGAACTCTGTGGTCAGGAGGTGTGGTGTGGGCAGGGGTTTGTTCTGGTCTTCTGGGGGAGGGGTCTGTTGTGCTGGGACTGAGCCTTGCTTGACATGAAGGGTTGTCCCACTCCCTCAAGGGAGCTGGGCTTGGAATATGCAAGTTAGCCATCCAGTGTCCATGCTGAGCTGCTTCCTGCAAGTGGCTCAAGTTTATGCTAAGGGGCAGGGGAGAGCTCCTTTTTTCCCAAAGAGGGATCTTCATGAATGCTGCCTCTCAGGGACATGCTCCTAGCATAGGAAATAATCTTCACCCTATGTACCCCAGACATTTTTCAGATGGCTGGTTCCATACTGTCTATCCCCAGGTTATTTGCCTGCTTTCTCTCCATGAGCAGCACAGTGCCCTCTTGGCTCTATCTCAGGCAAGTCTGCTGACCTTTAAATCTCCAGGCTTTAGAAACATGGTGTGGGCAGGGGCTTGTGCTGGTCATCTGGGGGAGGGGTCTGCTGTTCCATTTTCTCTAGGTTGTCCAATTTGGTTGTCATATATTTTTTCATAATATTCTCTTATATTTGTTTGTATTTCTGTTGTTTTGGTTGATATTTCTCCTCTTTCACTTTTAATTTTATTTATTTGAGTCATTTCTCTTTGTTTTTTGCAGTCTGACTAGACGTTTATGATTTTTTTTTTTTTATCTTTTCAAAGACCCAGCCCTTGGTCTCATTGGTCTCTTCTATTGTTTTATTTTATTTTATTTTTTTAGTTTCTGTATCATTTATTTGTACTCTAATCATTATTATTTCCTTCCTTCTGCTGTTTGGGGGTTGAATTTCTTGTTCTTTTTTCTATAACCTTTCTAGATCTAGATCTAGATCCTATTGTAGATCTACACCTAAATCCTTTAGGTGTAAGGTTAGGTTTTTATTTGAGATTTTTCTGGCTTTTTGAGGTAGGCCTGTATTGCTATAAATTTCCCTTTTAGAACTCCTTTTGCTGCATTCCACAGCACCATTGTGCTTTCATTTTCATTTATTTCCATGTACTTGTGGGATTTCTTTTTTGATTTCTTGCTTAGCCCATTCATTGTTTAGTAGCATGTTATTTAACCTCCATGCATTTGTGTTCTTTTCAGATTTTTTTTTTCTTTTGGTTGATTTCTAGTTTCATAGCGTTGTGGTGAGAAAAGATGCATGGTATGATTTTGATCTTTTTGAATTGCTGAGACTTGTTTTGTGGCCTAATATGTGATCTATTCTGAAAAATGTTCCATGTGCACCTGAGAAGACTGTATGTTCTGCTGTTTTAGGATGGAATGTCCTAACTATATACGTTAAATCCACCTGGCCCAATGTGTCATCAAAACCATTGTTTCTTGGTTGATTTTCTTATTTGTTGATCTTCCTGTTGATGTAAGTGGAGTGTTAAAGTCTCCTACTTTTATTGTATTACTGTTGATTAGTTCCTGTTTATTATTAACTATTTTATGTATTTAGTTTCTCCCATGTTGGGTACTTAAATATTTATAACTGTTATGTCTTCTTGATTGATTGTCCCCTTTATTATCATATAGTGTCCTTTTCTGTCTCCTTACTGTCTTTGTTTTTAAAATCTGTTTTGTATAAGTATTGCTACTCCAGCTTTTTTTGACATCCTTTTGCATGATAGATGTTTCTCCATCCCTTCACTTTCAATCTTCAGGTGTCTTTAGGTCTAAAATGAGTTTCATCTGCAAAGAGTGAGAGTTTGACTTCTTTGCCAATTTGGATGCCTTTGATTTCTTTTTGTTGTCTGATTGCTGTGGCTAAGACTTCCAATACTATGTTGAATAGCAGTGGTGATAGTGGACATCCCTGCCGCATTCCTGACCTTAGGGGGAAAGCTCTCAGTTTTTCCCCATTGAGAATAATATTCGCTGTAGGTTTTTCATAGATGGCTTTTATGATATTGAGGTATGTACCCTCGATCCCTATACTCTGAAGAGTTTTGATCAAGAAAGGATGCTGTACTTTGTCAAAAGCTTTTTCTGCATCT
>NC_138385.1:62288480-62360811 GCF_054177405.1 Leptonychotes weddellii
CCAGTCATCCCATCCGTCCCACCCCACCCCCCACTCCAGCAACCCTCAGTTTGTTTCCTGCAATTAAGAATTCCTCATATCAGTGAGATCATATGATACATGTCTTTCTCTGTTTGACTTATTTCACTCAAGATAATACCCTCCAGTTCTATCCATGTCATTGCAAATGGCAAGATCTCATTCCTTTTGATGGCTGCATAATATTCCATTGTATATATATACCACATCTTCTTTATCCATTCATCTGTCATCCATCAACCTCTCTTCTATGTCACTTACTTTCTCTTCTGCCTTATCTACGCTAGCCGTTAGAGCATCCAATTTAGACTGCATCTCAGTTACAGTATTTTTAATTTTGGCCTGATTTAATTTTATTTCTGCATTAAGAGATTCTCTAGTTGTCTTTTATGTTTTTTCAAGCCCAGCTGGTAACTTTACAATTGTTATCCTGAATTCCAGCTCTGGCTTTTTACTTATATCCTTATTGATTAGATCTGTGGCAGAGAGTATTACCTCTGGTTCTTTTGTTGTGAATTTCTCCTTCTAGTCATTTTGCCCAGAGAAGAATGGATGAATGAGTGAACAAAATTAAAAATATCACCCACAACCCAAGCAAAATGCACACTAGATAAATCCAAAGAGGTCAGAAACCAAAAAAAAGGGGAGGGATTGGAAAGAGAGAATATAATCTTCCAGGTGGACAATACAGGGTGATCCACTTGGTCCTGGGTGTGTTTTGGTTTGTTAGTTAGAAGAGAGTATATCCCAAAATTGTAAAGAAAGCAAAACTTATACACATAAAAAATAAAAATTGAATATAGTGAAAGGAAGCCAAAAATGAAGAATATATCTATAAAATGTAAATATAAAAAATGTACATTAAAAAATGACTTAAAGAGTTGATAAAATAAGAAAGTAGTCAAAAAGAAAACAAAAGAAAAGGAAAAAGTTAAATAGAAAGATAAACGAATCATGAGAGAAACACCTCAAATTCTATATTATTTTCCCCTAACCCTGGAGTTTTGCAGTCCGTGTGTTCTGTAAACTTGGTGTTCCCCTGTTGTTTCAGCTGGTCTTCTTGGGGAGGGGCCTGCTGTCCTGATTCTCAGGTGTCTTTGCTTGGGCAGAGTTGCACTGCCCCCTTGTCAGGGGCCTGGGCTCAGTGTGATTACTGCTACTGGTTGCTCTATGTGGCTTTTGTACCTTGCAGGACCTCTGTGCTTCTCTAGAAGATGAAAACAAAAATGGCTGTGTCTGGATCTCAATCCTCAGAGCAGAGACCACAGTCCCCTCTCTTCAGCAAACCCTCAGGGACAAGTGGTCTTCACTTTTGTGTGTGACAAACTGTGCAGATGCCTGCGGTGTGGGCCTGCACCAATCCTCCCAGGAGAAGGTAGAGGTTCCCTGCATTACTGTCCTTTGCTGGGCCCCCACACAGGGAGTGGTAGCCTGGTGGTTCATGCTCTCATGCTGCCCCTCCCAGAAGGAAGGCAGAGGGCGGCAAATTTTCTGTCCTTTGTAGGGCTCCCACATGAGAGCTTTTGCTTGATCTTGCCCACTCCCGTGCCACCCTTCCCAGTAGAAGGCAGAAAGCCATGTGTTTCTGTCCTTTGCAGGGCCCCTGCAAGAGAGCTGTTGCCTGATTGTGGTGCCAGTTACGGTTTATGGGGAACCAAGCTGAGAGGCCCCTCCTGGACTTGCTGACCCTTACCAGTTTCCCAGCTCCAATGCTTGGGAATATGGCTGGTTCAGGAACACCTGTTTTTCCTGTGACCCCAGGGATCCTGAGACCACACTGTCCCACCTAGGACTCTGTCCCACTTTGCCACCTAAGCACTTTCAGGGAGGGAAGTCCTTCACTGGAGCAGATTCTAAAGGTACTGATATTGTGCTCAGGGACTTTATCACTTTCTGGTAGCCAGCTTACAGAGGCTCCTTTCCCTTGCTGATTATCTTCAAATATATCCCCTCAGATTCACTTCTTCACACCTCCTACCTTGCAAAAAGTGGTCACTTTTCTATTTGTAGAATTTCAGGAATTCTTTTCCTACATCTCATTGAATTCATAGGTGTTTAGAATGATTTGATATTTATTTAAATTCAAGGAACCAGATGAAACGAGGTCCCCTACTCTTCCACTATCTTGCCTCTGATCACAAGGCAGAGACTTTTAGACAAAATGCCAAGAGGGAGGAATTCTTCCCAAATGAAACCACAAGATAAGGCTACAACCAGAGATCTAAGTGAGACAGATATAATGAAGATACCTGATGCCTCATACTACATGAATAAAATAAAGGATAAGAACCACAAGACCATTTAAATAGATACAGAAAAAGCACTTGACAAAATACAACATCCATTCATGATAAAAACCTTCACTAAAGTAGGTTTAGAGGGAATATACCTCAACATAATAAAGCCCACCTATCAAAAACCCACAGCTAATATCATCCCCAATGGGAAAATATGTGTGAGCTTTTCCTCTATGATCAGGAACAAGACAGGGATATCCACTCTCACCACTATTATTTAACATAGTACTGGAAGTCCTAGCCACAGCAATCAGACAATGAAAAGAAATGAAAGACATCCAAATCAACAAGGAAGAAGTAAAACATTCACTGTTTGCAGATTATATGATACACAGAATAACCCAAAAGACTACACCAAAAACTTGCTAGAACTGATAGACAAATTCAGTAAAGATGCAGGATACAAAATCAACATACAGAAATTTGTTGCATTTCTTTTTTGTAAATCTATTGAAGCAGGAGAAAGAGAAATAAAGAAAACAGTGTCATTTAAAATTACATGAAAAACAAGAAGAGACATAAGAATGAAAGCAACCAAAAAGGTGAAAGACCTTTATTCTGAAAACTATAAAACAGTGATGAAGTAAATTGAAGAGGATACAAAGAAATAGAAAGACATTCCATGCTTATCAATCTAAAGAACAAATATTGTTAAAATGTCTGTACTACCCAAAGCATTTTACACATTTAATAAAATCCCTATCAAAATACCAGCATTTTTTCACAGAGGGAGAACAAACCTAAAATTTGTATGGAACCACAAAAGATCCTGAATAGACAAAGCAAACTTGAAGAAAAAACAAAGAAACAAACAAAGTTTGAGGCATCATAATTCCAGACTTCAAGTTGTATTACAAAGCTGTAGTGATCAAGACAATATGGAACTGGCACAAAAATAGACACATAGATCAATAGAACAGAATAGAAAACCCAGAACTGAACCCACTACTGTATGGTGAATTAATCTATAACAAAGCAGGAAAGAATAGTCAATGGGAAAAAGTAGTCTCTGAAACAAATTGGGCTGGGAATACCAGACAGCAAAATGAAAAAAAAAGAAAAAAGAAATTGGACCACTTTCTTACACCATACACTAAAGTAAATTCAAAATGGATGAAAGACCTAAATGTGAGGCAGGAAACCATTAAAATCATAGGGAACACAGGCAGTAATCTCTTTGACACAGGCCCTAGTAACTTTTTATTAGATACGTCTCCTGAGGCAAGGAAAACACAAGCAAAAATAAACTATTGGGATTTCATAAAAATAAAAGCTTCTGCACAGCAAATTAAACAATCAACAAAAGTAAAAGGCAACCTGTGGAAAAGGAGAAGATATTTGTAAATCATATATCTGATAGAGGGTTAGTATCCAGAATCTATAAAGAATGTATAAAACTCAACACCCCAAAAATGAGTAATCCAATTAAATAATGGACAAAAGACACCATTAGACGTTTTTTTCCAAAGAAGACCTACAAATTGCCACCAGACACTTGAAAAGATGCTCAGCATCACTGATAATCAGGGAAATACATATCAAAACTACAATGAGATAACATCTCATACCTGTCAGAATGGCTAAAATCAACAATCAGAAGAAAAAACAGGTGTTGGCAATGATGTGAAGAAAGGGGAACTTTCTTGCACTTTTGGTGGGAATGCAATCTGGTGCAGCCACTCTGGAAAACAGTATGGGATTTCCTCAAAATGTTAAAAATAGAACTACCTTACAATCCAACAATTGCACTACTAGATATTTACCCACAGAATACAAAAATACTAATTCAAAGGGGTACATGCACTCTGATGTTCATAGTACCATCATCTGTAATTGCCAAATTATGGAAACAATACAAGTGTCCATGGACTGATGAATGGATAAAGAAGATGTGGTATATATATACAATGGAATATTATTCAACCATCAAGAAGAATGATATCTTGAGGTGCCTGGGTGGGTCAGTTGGTTAAGCATCTGCCTTTGGCTCAGGTCATGATCCCAGGGGCCTGAGCTCAAGCCTCGCATTGGGCTCCTTGCTCACTGGGGAGTCTGCTTCTCCCTCTGTCCCTCCCCATGCTCGTGCTCTCTCAAATAAATAAATAAAGCCTTTTAAAAAATAATGAAATCTTGGCATTTGCAACAATGTGGATGGAGCTAAAGAGTGTTATGCTAAGTGAAATAAGTCAATCAGAAAAAAACAAATACCATATGATTTCACTCATATGTGGAATTTAAGATAAAACACAAAGGAGCCGGGGTGGGGGGGGAGAGAAAGAGAGGCAAACCAAGAAACAGCCTCTTAACTGTAGAGAATAAACTGATAGTTACCAGATGGGAGGTGGGTGGGGGGATGGGTTCAATAGGTGATGAGAATTAAGTAGTGCAGTTGTTGTGATGAGCACCAGGTATTGGATGTAAGTGTTGAATCACTAAATTGTACCCATGAATCTAATATTACACTGTATGTTAACTAACTGGAATTTAAATAAAAACTTTAAAAGAATGTATATTGAGGAAGTAATGGAAAAATTTCCAACCCTTTAGCTGACAGCCCATGATGTGTAATCTTAGCTGCAGCAGCAGCCAATTCTTAGGAAAGTTACTTCTTCTATGTTTATTTAAGAAGCATCATGACATTATAAGTAATATTTTTTTCTATTAAAATATTTATAAATATTTGCTATTTTTCTGAGACTCACTGGCATATTTGCAGAGATATTAGGGTAGTTCTGGGAAGAACTGGCTGAAAAACATGAGAGGATAGGATGAAAATCTTTTACAGCTGTATCTGTTTTAAAAAAGAAAGAAACCAGGGTGAATTAGTGGGCCATAATCAAATGAGACTGTATTCTTGTGACTCATAAATAAAATAGCTATGGCTTTGACTGGGGCAAGTCATTAAAAATTTATTGGTTTCAGTTTCTCACTTACAAAATGGGATAACAATATTTTCTTTAAGTCTTTTCTGTGGGGAATAAGGGAGAATATATATTAAGTGCTTAGTATATTGGAAATCATTACGTGCACTTGCTATATTTCTATTTTAGCTAAAAAGAAAATTTTTTTACTTTCTCTTTATATATTACAAAATTGGTTGTGTGTTAATACAGATTTTCTGTACATTCTTTGAGTGTATGAGGTGTGTGTGTATATGCGAGCTAGTGTCCATGAATGTGTCTACAGATGCTACTGCTCTTTGAAGTCATTAAAGTCAGAGTTTTGTATTTTAAAAAGAAAAAAAAGACATAGGGTGGTAGAATAAATTTTTTAAAAATTAAAATATAAGACCTATCTATGTGCTGCCTACGGGACACTCACCTCAGACCTAAAGACACATACAGACTGAAGTGAAGGGATGGAAAACATTTACCATGCAAATGAAAGCAGAAAAAGAAGCTGGGGTACCAATACTTAGGTCAGAGAAAATAGACTTTATTTATTTTATTTTATTTTATTTTATTTTATTTTTACTCTTCTCCCCTCACATTTTTGGTATATGGTGTCATATTTTGCAACCTTTTATTTTGTGAATCTTTTGGCTGATTTTTACAGAAAGAGTTATTTATATTGCTTTTGTGTTTCCTGCTTTTCATATGCTCATTTATGGTCTTTCCTTTCCACTCCAAGTCCCCCCTCTAATATTTCTTGTACAGCTGCTTTAATGGTCACGAACTCCTTTAGTTTTTGTTTGAGAAACTCTTTATCTCTTCTTCTATTCTGAATGATAACCTTGTTGGATAGGGTATTCTTTGCTGCAGATTTTTTTCCCTTTCAGTACATAGCATATATCATGCTATTCTCTTCTGGCCTGCAAAGTTTCTGCTGAAAAATCCACTGATACAGACTTTAAAAGAAGGACTATAACAAGGCACAAATGAATGACATATTAGACCAGATGGACATAATAGATATATATACAGAGCAGTCCATCTAAAGACAACAGAATACACATTCTTTTCAAGTGCACATGGAACATTCTCCAGAATAAATCACATGTTATGCCACAATACAAGCCTCAATAAATTTAAGAAAATCATACCATGCATCTTTTCTGATAACAGGATAAAATTAGAAATAAATCACAAGACAAAAACTGGAAGAAAAACACAAACGTGGAGACTAAACAACATGATACTAAACAAACAATGGGTCAACAAAACAATTAAAGAAAAAAATACATGGAGAGAAATGAAAATTAAACACAATAATCCAAAATCTTTGGAACACAGTGAACACCGTTCTAAGAGCAAAATATATAGTGCTACAGGTCTAACTCAAGAAACAAATAAATCAAAAAACTCACTCTAACCCTACATATAAAGGAACTAGAAAAACAAGAACAAGCAAAGCTAGGGAGAATAGAAGGAAGAATAAAGATAACAGCAGAAATAAATGACACAGAGACTAAAAAAAAGTCAATGAATTCAAGGGGTGTTTTTTTTTAAAGATAAACAAAATTATAAACCCTTAGCCAGACTCATCAAGAAAAAAGGGACCCAAATAAATGAAATAAGAAATGAAAGAGAAGTAACAACTGACATCACAGAAATAAAAGGGACTAGAAGAAAATACCACAAAAAATGATATATCAACGAATTGAACAACCTAGAAAAAAAGGATAAATTCCTAGAAAAAATACAATCTTCCCAAACAAATTCAGGAAGAAAAAGAAAATCTGAACAGACCAATTACTAGTAATAAAATTGAATCAGTAATAAAAAAAAAAAACTACCAAAAAAATGAAAGTTCCGTTAATACCCATTCTCCAACTATTCCAAAAAATAAGAGAAAAGAAAGCTTCCAAATATAATCTACAAGGCCAGCATTACCATGATACCAAAACCAAAGATACCAAAAACAAAACAAAACTATAGGCTAATATTCCTGATGAAGATAAGTGTAAAATACCTCCCCAAGATGTTAGCAAACCACATTCAATAATACATTAAAAAGATCACTACCATCAAGTGGGATTTATTCGGAAGATACAAATCAATCAATGTGATATGCCACACAAATAAAATGAAGGATAAAACTCATATAATCATCTCAATGGAAACAGAAAAAAACATTAGACAAAATTCAACTATTCATGATAAAAAATATCAGCAATGTGGTGTAGAGGGAACATACCTCAACATAAATGCCATATACAAGAAACCTGCAGTTAGGACAGGAGTCAAGATGGTGGAGTAGTAGGAGACCCTAATTTCATCTGGTCCCTGGAAGTCAGCTAGATAGCTATCAAATCATTCTGAACAGCTGCAAAATCAACCAGATATCTGAGAAAAGAATTGCTGCAATTCTACAAATAGAAAAGCAACCACTTTTTGCAAGGTAGGAGGTGAAGAGATGTGAATCTGAGGCAATTTATCAGAAGATAAACCGTGGTGGGGAGGGAGCCTCCATAAGCAGGGAACCGGAAAGTGTTATAAGCAGCAGAGCACAAAATTGGAGCTTCTACAAGTTGGCCTGATAGGTGCTTAGGGGGTGAAGTGGGGCTGAATCCCAGGTGGGACAGCATGGTCTCAGGATCCCCGGGGTCACAAAAAGAACAGGGGTGCCTGAGTGCAGCAGAGTTTCCAAGCATTGGAGCAGGGAAGCTGACTGAAAATAGTGAGTCCAGGCACCATGTTTCTGCTCAGTGTTCCCATAAGCTGCCAAACTGCTGCATAGTCCAGTGATTGCTCTCTGAGCAGGGGCCCAGCAAGAGGCAGAACTGCAACGAGACCCCCGCCCCCCGGCACCCTGGGAGGCGTGCCTCAGGTGTGCGCTGAGGGAGTTGCTAAAGTTTTGAGACTCAAACCAGGTCCTGTGCCTGAGATAAAAACACTCAGTCACAGGCTGGGTGAACACAGAGTTCTGACAGAAGCCAGGGAGACAAGAGTGATTGACTGCTTTTCTGTGAGGGCTCACTGAAAAGTAGAGTGAGCAGACTTTCAGCTCCAGGGCTAGAGATCAGGGTGTCGCCATTTTCATTCCCCACATAGGTGCCAAAAGCTTTCAGGCAGCAAAACAGACACATTGAGCAATCTGGAGCCACTTACACTGAGCCGGGCTCCCTGGCAAGGACACTCTGAATTTAAATGGACTAAATGATCCAATCAAAAGACATAGGGTATCAGATTGAATAAAAAACAAGACTCATTGATATGCTGTCTATAAGAAACTCATTTTAGAGCCAAAGACGCCTCCAGATTGAAACTGAGGGTGTGGAGAACAATTTATCATGCTAATGGACATCAAAAGAAAGCTGGGGTAACAATCCTTATAACAGACAAATTAGATTTTAAGCCAAAGACTGTAATAAGAGATGAAGAAAGACACTATATATCATAATAAAAGGATCTATCCAAAAGGAAGATCTAACAATTGTAAATATTTATTCCTCTAACTTGGAAACAGCCAATTATATAAACCAATTAATAACAAAATTAATGAAACACATAAAAAATAATGCAATAATAGTAGGGAACTTTAACACCCCACTCACAGAAATGGACATATCATCTAAGCAGAAGATCAGCAAGGACACAAGGGCTTTGAATGAAACACTGGACACAGATATATTCAGAACATTGCATCCTAAAGCAACAAAATACACATTCTTCTCAAGTGCACATGGAACATTCTACAGAATAGATCACATATTGGGTCACAAATCACATCTCAACCAGTACCAAAAGATTGGGATTATTCCCTGCATACTCTCAAAACACACTGCTTTAAAACTTGAACTCAGTCACAAGAGAAAATTTGGAAGGAACACAAATACATGGACGTTAAAGAGTATCCTACTAAAGAATGAATGGGTCAACCATAAAATTAAAGAATAATTTTAAAAATTCATGGAAACAAATGAAAATGGAAAGATGACAGTTGAAAACCTTTGGGAGGCAGCAAAGGCAGTCCTAAGAGGGAAGTATATAGCCATACAAGGCTTTCTCAAGAAACAAAAAAGGTCTCAAATACACAACCTATCCTTACCCCTAAAGGAGCTGGAGGAAGAACAGCAAATAAAGCCTAGTTTCAGCAGGAGAAAAGTAAAAATAAAGGTTAGAGCAGAAATCAATGATATAGAAATCAGAAAAACAGTAGAACAGATCAATAAATCTAGGCCCTGCTTCCTTGAAAGAATAAGATTGATAAACCCCTAGTCAGACTTATCAAAAAGAAAAGAGAATTGGCCCACATTAATAAAATCATGAATGAAAGAGGAGAGATCACCACCAAGGAAACACAAACAATTGTAAGAACATATGATGAACAACTATATGCCAACAAATTAAGCAATCTGGAAGAAATGGATGCATTCCTAGAAACATAAGCTACCAAAACTGAAACAGGAAGAAATAGAAAACCTAAACAGACCCATAACCAGCAAAGAAATTGAAGCAGTAATCAATAATCTCCCAGCAAACAAGAGTCCAGGGTCAGATGGCATCCCAGGGGGATTCTACCAAACATTTAAGGAAGAATTAATACTTATTCTTCTAAAACTGTTCCAAAAAATGGAAATGGAAGGAAAACTTCCAAACCCATTCTATGAGGCCAGAATTACCTTGATCCCCAAACCAGACAAAGATCCCACCAAAAAGGAGAATTATAGACCAATATCCTTAATGAATATGGATGCAAAAATTCTCACCAAAATACTAGCTAATGGGACCCAACAGTCCATTAAAAGGATTACTCACCAGGACCAAGTGGGATTCATTCCTGGGATGCAAGAGTGGTTCAACATCCACAAATGAATCAATGTAATACACTACATTAATACAAGAAAGGATAAGAACCATATGATCCTCTCAATAGATGCAGAAAAAGCATTTGACAAAATAGAGCATCCTTTCTTGATTAAAAACCCTCCACAATGTAGGGATAGAGGGAACATACCACAACATCATAGAACTCACATATGAAAGACCCGCAGGGAATATCATCCTTCAACTGGGAAAAACAGAGAGCTTTTCCCCTAAGATTAGGAACATGATGGGGATGTCTATTCTCATCATGGTTAATCAACATAGTACTGGAATTCCTAGGTTCAGCAATCAGAAAACATAAAGAAATAAAAGGCATCCAACTAGGCAAAGAAAAAGTCAAAATTTCACTCTGCACAGATGACATGATACACTATGTAGAAAACCCAAAAGACTTCAGCAAAAAATTCAGCACTGACTCAGGAATTCAGCAAAGTGGTAGGATTTAATTCGACACACAGAAGTCTGTCAAATTTCTATACACTAACAATTAAGCAAACAGAAAGAGAAATCAAGGAATTGATCCCACTTACAGTTGCACCAAAAATGATAAGATACCTAGGAATAAACCTAACCAAAGTGGTAAAAGATCTGTGCTCTGAAAACTATAGAACACTTATGAAAGAAATTGAACAGCACACAAAGAAATGAAAAAAAATTTTCATGCTAATGAATTGGAAGAACAAATATTGTGAAAATGTCTATACTACCAAAAGTAATCTACAAGTTTATTGTGATCCTTACCAAATTATCACCATCACTTTTTACAGAGCTAGAACAAACAATCCTAAAATTTTTATTGAACTGCAAAAGACCCTAAAGAACCAAATAAATCTTGATAAAGAGAAGCAAAGCTGGATGCATCACATTTCTAGACTTGAAGTTCTATCACAAAGCTGTAGTAATCAAGTCATATCATATCGGCACAAAAATAGACACACAGATCAAAGGAACCCAGAATGGACCATCAACTCTATGATCAACTAATCTTTGACAAAGCAGGAAAGAATATGCAATGGAAAAAAGACAGTCTCTTCCACAAATGGTGTTAAGAAAATTGGACAACCACAGCAAAAGAATGAAAATAGACCACTTTATAACACCATACACAAAAATAAACTCAAAATTGAAGAAAGACCTAAATGTGAGACAGGAATCCATCAAAATCCTAGAGGACAATATGGGCAGCAATCTCTTTGAATTCGGCTTCAGCAACTAGCTAGCACATCTCCAGAGGCAAGGGAAACAAAAGCAGAAATGAAGTATTGGGACTTCATCAGGTTAAAAAAGATTTTGTACAACAAAGGAACAATCAACAAAACTAAAAGACGGCTTATGGAATGGGAGAAGATATTCACAAATGGCATATCGGAAAAAGGGCTAGTATCCAAAATCTATAATGAACTTATCAAACTCAACACCCCCTCAAAACAAAACAAAACAAAACAAAACAAAAACCCTGTCAAGAAATGGGCAGATTTTAATAGACATTTCTCCAATGAAGACGTGCAAATGGCCTGCAAACACATGAAAAGATATTCAACATCACTTGGGATCAGGGAAATGCAATTCAAAACCTCGGTGAATTACCAACTCACACCGGTCAGAATGGCTAAAATTAACACCTCAGGAAACAACAGATGTTGGTGAGGATGCAGAGAAAGTGGGATATTCTGTTGGTGGGAATGCAGCCAGTGCAGCCATTCTGGAAATCAGTATGGAAGTTTCTGAAAAAGTTAAAAATAGAGCTATTGCACTACTAGGTATTTATCCAAAGGATACAAAAATAGTGATTCAAAGGGGCACATGCATCCCAATGCATATAGCAACAATATATACAGTAGCCAATATATAGAAAGAGCCCAGATGTCCATCAATGGATGAATGGGTAAAGAAGATGTGGTATAAATATACCATGGAATATTACTCAGCCATCAAAAAAACATGAAATTTTGCCATTTGTGAGGGTGTGGATAGAACTAGAGGGTATTACGGTAGGTGAAATAAGTCAGTCAGAGAAAGACAAATTTCATATGATTTCACTCATATGTGGAATTTAAGAAAGAAAACAGATGAACATGGGGAAAGGGAAGGAAAAATAAAATAAGGTAAAAACAAAGAGGGAGGCAAACCATAAGAGATTCTTAACTATAGGAAACAAACTGAGGGTTGCTGGAGGGGTTGTGGGTTGGGGGTGGGGTACTGGGAGATGGGCATTAAGGAGGGCATGTTATATAATTATCACTGGGTGTTATATGCAACTGGTGATTCCCTAATTTCTACCCTGGAAACTAATAACACACTATATGTTAACTAAATTTAATTTAAATAAAAAATTAAAAAGAAGATATACTACAAAATTGTAGTAATCAAAACAGTATGGTTCTGGCACAAAAGGAGACACATAGACCTATGAACAGACTAGAGAGCCCAGAGATAACCTGACACATATGAAGTTAATTAGTCCATGAAAATGGAGACAAGAATGTACAATGGGGAAAAGACAGTCTTTTCTTTTTAAAAAAATCTTATTTAAACTCAATTAATTAACGTATAGTGCATCACTAGTTTCAGAGGTAGAGTTCTGTTTTTCATGAGTTTCATATAACACCCAGTGCTCAGTACATCACATGCCCTCCTTAATGCCCATCATCCAGTTACCCCATCTCCCTACCAAACACACCTCCAGCAACCCTCAGTTTGTTTCCTATAGTTAAGAGTCTCTTGTGGTTTGTTTCCCACTCTGATTTCTTAGTTTTTCCCTCCCTTCCCCTATGATCTTCTGTATCATTTCTTAAATTCTACATATGAGTGAAATCATATGATAATTGTCTTTCTCTGATTGACTTGTTTCACTTAGCACAACACCTTCTAGTTTCATCCATGTCATCGCAAATGGTAAGCTTTCATTTTTTTTATGGCTGAGTAATATTCCATTATATATATATACCACCTATTTTTTATGCATTCATCTGTCAATGGATATTTGGGCTCTTTCCATAGTTTGGCTATTGTGGACATTGTTGCTATAAACATTGGTTGCAGATGCCCCTTTGGATCACTACGTTTGTATACTTTGGGTTAATACCTAGTAGGGTAATTGCTGGGTCATAGGGTAGCTCTATTTTTAACTTTTTGAAGAACCTCTATACTGTTTTCCAGAGTGGCTGTACTAGCTCGCATTCCCACCAAAAGTGTAGGAGGGTTCCCTTTCTCTACATCCTCGCCAACAGTTTTTTTTTTATTTGTATTTACCTGATGCTGAATGATGTTGAATATTTTTTTCATGTGTCTGTTGGCCATTTGTATGTCTTTTTTGGAGAAATGTCTGTTCATGTTTTCTGCCTATTTCCTGACTGGATTTTTTGTTCTTTGATAAGTTTGATAAGTTTTTTTTATAGATCTTGTATACTAGCCCTTTATCTGATAAGATAATTGCAAATATCTTCTCCCATTCTGTAGGTTGTATTTTGGTTTTGTCAACTGTTTCCTTTGCTGTGCAAAACCTTTTTATCCTGATGAAGTCCCAATAGTCCACTTTTGCTTTTGTTTCCCTTGCCTTTGGAGACATGTCTAGCAAGAAGTTTCTGTGGCTGAGTTTGAAGGGGTTGCTGCTTGTCTTCTCCTCTAGGATTTTGATGGATTCCTGTCTCACCTTTTAGGTCTTTCATCAATGAGTTTATCTTTGTGTGTGGTATAAGAAAATGATCCAGTTTCATTCTTCTACATGTGGTTGTCCAATTTTCCCTACACCATTTGTTTAAGAGACTAAGACAGTCATCAATAAATGGTGCTGGGAAAACTGGGCAGCTACATGTAAAAGAATTAAATTGAATCAGTCTCTAACACCATACACAAAAATAAACTCAAAATGGATGAAAGATCTAAATGTGAGACCTAAACCCAAAAAATCTTAGAGGAGAACACAGGTAATAGTTTCTCTGACATCAGGTGTAGCAACATTTTACTAGATGTGCCTCTTCAGGCAAGGGAAATGAAAACAATAATAAGCTATTGGGACTATATCAACATAAAAACTTTCTGCACAACATGGAAGCCATCAAAAAAATTTCAACCTACTGAATGGGAGAAGATATTTGTAAATGGGAGAAGATAAGGTGTTAATATCCAAACTAAATAAAGAACTTACACAGTTAGACAGCAAATAAACAATCTGATTTTAAAAAATAGACAGTGGACCTGAATAGACATTTAAAAAAAAGAGAGACACAAATGGTCAGCAGACACATGAAAAGATGCTCAACATCACTGGTCATCAGAGAAAGGCAAATCAAAACCACAAAAAGATATCACCTTACACCTGTCAAAATGGCTAGAATTATAATAATAATAAAGAAACAAGAAATAAGTGTTAGAGAGGAGGTGGAGAAAAAGGAACTCTTGCACACTGTTGGTGGGAGTATAAATTGGTACAGCCAATGTAAAAAACTATGGAGTTTCCTAAAAAGTTCAACATAAAAATACCATATGATCTAATAATTCCACTCTTAGGTATTCACCCAAAGAAAATAAAAACACTATTTCAAAAAATATATATACGTTCCCATGTTTATTGCAGCATCACTTACAAAAGCCACGATATGGCAGCAACCCAAGTGTCCATCAATAGATGATTGGATAAGGAAGACATATATAGAATGGATAATATTATGTAGCTATAAAAAAGGATAAGATCATGCCATCTGTGACAACATAGATGGGCCAAGAGTGTTTTAGTGTAACTGAAATAAGTCAGACAGGGAAAGAGAAATACTATATGATTCCACTCACATGTGGAATATAAAAACCAATCTAGTGAATAAACAAAGAAAATAATCAGACCTATAAATACAGAGAACAAACTGATCATTGCCAGTTGGGAGAAGATGGGATGGTGTGCAACATGGGTGAAGGGGACTGGGATATATAGACTTCCATTTACAAAATGAATAAGTCATAAGACTAGAAGGCCCACCATAAGAAATACAGTCCAGAGTGGCTGCACCAGTTTGCATTCCCACCAACAGTGCAAGAGGGTTCCCCTTTCTCTACATCCTTACCAACATTTGTTTCTTGTCTTGTTATCTCTAGCCATTTTGACAAGTGTGAGATGATACCTTATTGTACTTTAGATTTGTATTTCCCTGATGATGAGTGATGTTGAGCCTCTTTTCATGTGTGTGGTGGACATCTGTATCTCTTTTTTGGAAAAATGCCTGTTTATGTCTTCTGCCCATTTTTTAATTGGATTATTCATTTTTTGGGTGTTGAGTTTTATAAGTTCTTTATATATTTTGGATACTAACTCTTCACCAAATATGTCATTGCAAATACCTGCCCATTCCTTAGGTTGCCTTTTAGTTTTGTTGATTTTCTCCTTCACTTTACAGAAGCTTTTTATCTTGATGAAGTCCTAATAGTATATATTTTGTTTGTTTGTTTGTTTGTTTACTTTGCTTCAGGAGACATCTAGAATGAAATTGCTATGGCTGATGTCAAAGATGTTACTATCTCTTTTCTCCTCTAGGAATTTTATGGTCACAAGTCACATTTAAGTCTTTCATCCATTTTGAATTTATTTCTGTGTATGGTGTAAAAAAGTGATCCAGTTTCATTATTTTGCATATTGCCATCCAGTTTGTCCAACACAATTTGATCAGGAGACTGTTTTTTTCCACTGGATATTCTTTCTTCCTTTGTCAAAAATTAATTGACCATAGAGTTTGTGGATTCCTTTCTGGATTTTATATTCTGTTCTATTGATCTATATGTCTATTATTGCACCAGTACACACTGCTTTGATCACTACAGCTTTCCAATATAACTTGATTTGCAAAATTGTGATGCCTCCAGCTTTTCTTTTTCAAGGTTGCTTTGGCTATTTGGAGTCTTGTTTCCAAAACATGAGCATGGAATATCTTTCCATGATATTCTGTCCTCTTCAATTTCTTTAATCAATGTTTTATAGTTTTCAAGATAAAGGTCTATTACTTCTTTGGTTAGGCTTGTTCCTAAGTATCTCTTGCTTTTTGGTGCAATTGTAAATGGGATTGATTCCCTGAATTCTCTTTCTGGTACTTCATTATTGGTGTATAGAAATGCAACAGATTTCTGTAGGTTTATTATGTATTCTGTTGCTTCACTGAATTTGTTTTTCAGTAGTAGCAGTTTTTTTGGTGGAGTCTTTCAGGTTTTCTATATAGAGTACCATGCCATCTGCAAATAGTGAAAGTTTTACTTTTTCCTTGCCAATTTGGACGCCTTTTATTTCTTTTTATTGCCTGATTGCTATGACTAGGTCTTCTAGTAGTATGTTAAATAACAATAGTGTGGGCACCTGGGTGGTTCGGTCTGTTGAGCGTCCCACTCTTGATTTTGGCTCTGAGGGTTGTGAGATTGATCCCTGTTCCATGCTGGGTGTGGAGCCTAATTAAGATTCTCTTTCTCCTTCTCTCTCTGCCCCTTCCTCCCCTCCACTCTCTCAAATAAATCAATCAATCAGTCAGTCAATCAATTAATCGTTAAAAAAATAACAGTGATGAGAGTGGACATCCTTGTTGTGTTCCTGATCATAGAAGAAAAGCTCTCAGTTTTTTCCCATTGAGGATGGTCAGCCTTTTGGAGAAGGGCATGGGCCTTTGTAATGCCTGGCCCGTGTGACCACTCTGCCATTGGAATGTCATGGGGAGTTACCTTCCCAGAAGCTTTCTTAGCCATAACAGCCGCTCTGTGATCTGAGACGTATGCATTGTCCCTTAGGCTATGTTTAGCAGAACACGCAGATTAACATATCTTATCTTTCCCGTAAATCCTTTCAGTTTCATTAAGACCCCTTGTCACACATCATGTGCTTGAAAAAGAGTGATAAGGATGTTTGATTATCCTGAAGGACCAAAAAAATTGGGAGCAAAGAAGAGCAAAGGGTCTTCATCTCTAAGCGTTGACCCCCCCTTGCCTTCTCCTCTTTCATGGCAAAGTTTGGAGTAATCTTTCATCTGTCAGTATAGGGATTGCTGGCCATTCCCAGCAAATTTTAAACAGTTAATACTCATTCTTCTCAAACCATTCCAAAAAATTGAGGAGGAAGAATGCCCCCAAGCTCATTCTATGAGTCCAGCCTTACCATGGTATGAAAACCAGACAAATTCACTTCAAAAAAAAAATGGAGATAAATATCCCTGATGAGCATAGATGCAAAAATATTCAACAAAATATTAGCAAACAAATTCGTCAAAACATTACAAGGATCTTGCATCATGATTTTCTGGGATTTATTACAGAGATTCAAGGATGGTTCAATACCTGTGGGTCAATCAACTGACACACCATATTAACAAAAGATAAAAATTATAGGAGGGCGCCTGGGTGGCTCAGTCGTTAAGTGGCTGCCTTCGGCTCATGTCATGATCCCAGAGTCCTGGGATCAAGTCCCACATCGGGCTCCCTGCTCAGCAGGAAGCCTGCTT
Source organism: Leptonychotes weddellii (assembly GCF_054177405.1). Taxonomy (NCBI): domain Eukaryota; kingdom Metazoa; phylum Chordata; class Mammalia; order Carnivora; family Phocidae; genus Leptonychotes; species Leptonychotes weddellii. Next base: position 62,306,028 of record NC_138385.1, read on the forward strand.
CTCCCTCTCCCACTCCCTCTGCTTGTGTTCCTGCTCTTGCTGTCTCTGTCAAATAAATAAATAAAATCTTTAAAAAAAAATTATAGGACCATCCCAATAGATGCAGTCCCAGGGTGGCAAGATCTTCCTCCAGAAGACCAGTGCATTCCTCCACCACAGCAAGTCCCTAAAGTTTGGTGCTTTATTTTTTTTAAAGATTTTATTTATTCTTCTGAGAGAGAGAGAAAAAAACATAAGCGGGGGGAGGGTAGGGAGAGCAAAGGGAGAGGGATAAGCAGGCTCCCTGCCAAGCAGGGAGCACAATGTGGGACTCGATCCCAGACCCCGGGATCATGACCTGAGCCGAAGGCAGATGCTTAACTGACTGAGCCACCCAGGAGCCCATGTTTGGAGTTTTAAAAGGCAATAAGCTTGGCTGGGATAGAGCCAAAAATGCACTGCACAGCTCCAGACTGTCAAGCGACCTGGAGACAGATAAACTTTTCAGTCTATCTGAAAAATGCCTGGGGTGCATGAAAGGATACTATTTGCTCTTATGGGAGTGCTTCCTTGAGAGCAGTAAGCACAGAGACCTCTCTCCAGGGACAGACGAGCTGGTTGGCACCATTTCTCTCCCCCACCCCTCAACATCAACCAACTTCAGTAAACAGCACAGCACCAACACTGGATGCCTAACCTGCTTACACCAAGTACTGCCCCCTTTCACTCTGCTGGTACTGCTTTTATCAGGCAAGTGTGCTTAAGTACCAGCACCATAGGCCCCTTCCCCAGAAGTCCAGCAGAAACCTCTGCATACACCACATCTACTGACTATAGTGTTCTGCAAGGCTTCAGTTATAATAAAAGTAGCATTAGGTCTCATTTAACAAGCAGACCAGAGCACAACTACTTAAAACTCACCACTCTCTGGCTAAGGTCCAAACACTGCCCACTTCAGGCAAGGAAAGCCTCTGCAGACAGCTGACTTGAGGAATAAAGCAACCAAAACACAGCAGCAGAGTGCACACAGCACACACCAGAGACACTCTCTGAAGCACCAGGCCCTGGACACTATATAGCCTCTTTTTCATAAAGCCATTTGTTTTGGGAGCAGAAAAAAATAACAGACAATTCTAACACACAGAAGACAGAGACCTTGACAAAATACCAAGATGGAGGAATTCACCCCAAAATAAAGAACAAGGAAAGGTCACAGCCAGAGATATAATTGAAACAGATATAAATAATATGCCTGATGCAGAATTTAAATCAATAGTCATAAGGATACTCACCAGGCTACAGAAAAGACTGAGAGACATCAGGGAGACCCTTATTGCAGAGACAAAAGAGCTCAAAAACAATCAGGCAGAAATGAAAATGTAATATCTGAGAACTGAAACTGACTGGATGTAATGATCACAAGGAGGGAAGAAGCAAAGAAATGAAATTAGAGATATACAAGATAAAGTTATGGAAAATAATGAAGCTGAACAAAATAGAGAAAAAAGAATGATGGACTACAAGAGCAGACTTAGGGAACTCAGTGATTCCATCAAACATAATAACATTCATATCATAGGCATCCCAGAAGAACAAGAGACACAAAAGGGGGCAGAAGGTATATTTGAGGAAATAATAGCTGAAAACTTCCCTAATTTTGGGAGGAAATGGATAATCAAATCCAGGAGTCACAGAGAGCTCCCATCAAAATAATAATAAAAAAAAAAAAGCAGGCCAACATCAAGACTTACTATACTTAAATTTGCAAAATAGAGTGATAAAGAAAAAAAATCCTAAAAGCAGCAAGACAAAAGGAATCCCTAGTTGCAGATCTCTCCACAGAAACTTTGCAAGCCAGAAGAGAGTTGTGTAATATATTAGAAATGCTGAATGGCAAAAGTCTGCAGCCAAGAATGTTCTATCTAGCAAAGCTATCATTCAGAACAGAAGGAGAGGTAAAGAGTTTCCCAGACAAACAAAAACTAAAGGACTTTGTGATCACTAAAACAGCCCTGCAAAGAATATTAAAGGGAACTCTTTGCATGCAAAGGAAAAACCAAAAGTGTCAAGGACTGTAAATGAACAGAGAAAATTCTCCAGAAACAATGACAAAACAAATAAGAAAAGGGACCTAAATACATATCTCTCAATAATTATTCTGAATGTAAAATAAATAAACATTCCAATCAAAAGACATAAGGTGTCAGAACGGATTAAAAAAAAAAAAAAAGACCCATCTATATGCTACCTACATGAGATTCATCTTAGACCCAAAGACACCTGCAGATTGAAAGTGAAGGGATGGAAAAATATTTATCATGCAAATCGATGTCAAAAGAAAGTAGGAGTAGCAATACTTATATCAGACAAACTAGATTTTAAACCAAAGAGTGTAACAAGAGATGAAGAAGGGCCCTATATAATAATAAAGCGTACCATCCAGCAAGAAGATTGAAAATTGTAAATATTTATGCCCCCAACATGGGAGCACCCAAATATATGAAACAATTAATAACAAACACAAAGTTACTCATTGAGAATAATACAATAATACTAGGGACATTTAACACCTCACGGACATCAAAGGACAGGTCATCTAAGCAGAAAATCAACTAGGAAAAAATGGCTTTGATTGGTACACTAGACCAGATGGACTTAACAGATATATTCAGAACATTTCATCCTAATGCAACAAAATACACATTCTTTTCAAATGCACATAGGACATTCTCCAAGACATTTTGTACTCACAAGTAGATTGAATTCATACCATGGATATTTTCTGACTACGATGCTATGAAACTTGAAGTCAAACACAAGAAAAAATCTAGAAGGACCACAAATACATGCAGGTTAAAAACATGCTACTGAAGAATAAATGAGTCAACCAGGAAATTAAAGAAGAAGTAAAAAAAAAAAATACAAATGAAAATGAAAACACAATTGTCCAAAAACTTTGGGATGCAGCAAAAGTGGTCATAAGAGGAAAGTCTGTTCAACCCCCAGGATCTGGGGTGGGGGGTGGGACAAAACACATTTTGGTGGCAGTGGAGTCAGTAGGTCCCCCACAGCTTCCTGGTGGCAAGCTTGGAAAATCTCAGCCTACATTACAAGTGTTTGCATATGAAGAATATATACTGCCAAGTAGCTGAAGGAAAAGCAATGGCAGGAGGAGTTAAGATGGAGGAGAAGTAAGGTTTTTATTTTATTTATTTATTTGACAGAGAGAAACACAGCAAGAGAAGGAATACCAGCAAGGGGAGTGAGGGGGGGAGAAGCAGGCTTCCTGCTGAGCAGGACCCTGGGATCATGACCTGAGCCGAAGGCAGATGCTTAACAACTGAGCCATTCAGGAGCCCCTGGTTCTTTGAAAGAATTAATAAAATTGATAAACCCCTAGTCAGATTTATCAAAAAGAAGAGAAAGGACACAAATAATTAAGATCACAAATGAAAGAGAAGAGATCATAACCAATACCACACAAATACAAAAAAAAATCGTAGGAGAATATTATGAAAAAATATATATGCGAAAAAACTGGGCAATCTGGAAGAAGCAGACAAATTCCCAGAAACATACAAACTACCAAAAATGAAACAGGAAGAAAAAAAAAAAAAAAGAGACTGGTAACCAGTATGAAATGGAATCAGTAATAAAAAAATAATAAATAATAAAAAATAATAAAATAATTTTAAAAATTTCTGAACAAATAAAAGTCTAGGGCCAGATGATTTCCCAGGGGAATTATAGCAGACATTTAAAGAAGAGGTAATACCTATACTTCTCAAATTGTTCCCAAAAAATAGAAATGGAAGGAAACTTCCAAACTCCATTATGAGGCCAGCTTTACAGTGATTCCAAAACAGGACAAAGACCCCAGTAAAAAGGAGAATTATAGGCCAATATCCCTGAGGAACATGGATGTAAAAAACCTCAACAAGATAATAGAAAACCGAATTCAATAGTATATTAAAAGAATTATTCACCACAATCAAGTGGGATTTATTTCTGGGCTGCAGGGGTGGTTCAATATACCCAAATCAATCAATGTGATTTCACCACGTTAATAAAAGAAAGGATAAGAATGATATGATCCTCTCACTAGATGCAGAAAAGACATTTGACAAAATACAGCATCCATTCTTGATAAAAACCCTCAACAAAATAGGGATAGATGGAACTTACCTCAACATCATAAAGGTGATATATGAAAGATCCACAACTAATGCATCCTTAATTGGGAAAAACAAAACTTTCCCTCTACATTCAGGAACAGACAAAGATGTCCACTCCCACCATTGCTATTTAACATAATACTTGAAGTCTTAACTTTAATAAGCAGACAATAAAAAGAAATAAAAGCATCCAAATTGGCAAGGAAGAAGTCAAACTTTTACTATTTGCAGACAACATACTATATGTAGGAAACCCAAAAGACTCCATGAACAGATTGCTAGAGCTAATACATGAATTCACCAAAGTCACAGGTATAAAATCAATGCACAGAAATCTTTTGCATTTTTATACACCAATAATAAAGTAGCAGAAAAAGAAATCAAGAAATTGATCCCACTTAAAATTGCACCAAAAACTATAAGCTACCTAGGAATAAATCTAACCAAAAAGGTAAAAGATCTCTACCCTGAAAATAATAGAAAACTTATGAAAGTAATTGTACTGAACACAAAGAAATGGAAAAACATTCCATGCTCATTGTTAAAGTGTCTATACTACCCAGAGTAATCTACATATAATGCAATCTCTATAAAAATGCTACCATCATTTTTCACAGAACTTGAACAAACAATCCTAAAATTTCTACGAAATGACATGTAAAGACCCCAATAGCCAAAGCAATCTTAAGAAAGGAAAACAAAGCTGGAGGCAGCATGATTCCAGACTTCAAGTTATATTACTAAGCTGTAGTCTTCAAAACAATATGGTACTGGCACAAAAACGGACACATAGATCAATGGAACAGAATAGAAACCCAGAAATGGACCTATAACTATATGGTCAACTAATCCTTGACAAAACAGGAAAGAATACCCAATGGAAAAAAGACAGTCTCTTCAACACATGGTGTAGGGAAAACTGACAGCAACATGCAAAAGAATGAAACTGAAACACTTTTTTTTTAAAGATTTTATTTATTTATTTGAGAGAGAGAATGAGATAGAGAGCATGAGAGGGGGGAGGGTCAGAGAGAGAGGCAGACTCCCTGCTGAGCAGGGAGCCCAACGTGGGACTCGATCCCAGGACTCCAGGATCATGACCTGAGCCAAAGGCAGTCATTTAACCAACTGAGTCACCCAGGCGCCCGAAACTGAAACACTTTTTTACACCACACACAAAAAAACAAATTCAAAATGGATTAAAAACCTAAGTAAGAGACCTGAAAACATAAAAATCCTAGAAGAGAGCAAAGGCAGTAACTTCTCCAACATTGGCCATAGCAGCTTTTTCCTAGATATGCCCCTGAGGCAAGGGAAACAAAAGCAAAATGAACTATTGGGACTTCTTCAAGATAAAAAGCATCTGCACAGCAAAAGAAACAATCAACAAAACTAAAAGTCAGCCTATGGAAGGAGAGAAGATATTTGAAAATGACATATCTGATAAAGGGTCATTATCCAAAATTTATAAAGGACTTATCAAACTCAACACCCAAAAAACAAATGATCCAGTTAAGAAATGGGCAGAAGACATGAATAGACATTTTCCAAAGAAGATTTACTGATGACTAACAAACACATGAAAACATGTTTGATATCACTCATCATCAGGGAAAAGCAAATCAAAACCATGATGAGATACCACTTCACAGCTGTCAGTATAGCTAAAATCAACAACACAAAAAACAAAAGATGTTGGCAAGGATGCAGAAAAGGGGACCTTCTTATACAGTTGGTGGGAATGCTAACTGGTACAGCCACTCTGGAAAACATAAGGAGGTTCCTCAAAAAGTTAAAAATAGAACTACCCTACAATCTGGCAATTGCACTACTAGGTATTTAGACAAATGATACAAAAATACAGATTCAAAAGGATACATGCACTTCAATGTTTATAGCAGCATTATCAACAACAGCCAAACTATGGAAAAAACCCAAATGTCCATTGACTGATGAATGGATAAAGAAGATGTGGTGCATATATATATAGAATGGAATATTGGTCAGCCACAAAAGAGAATGAAATCTTGCCATTTGCAATGATGTGGATGGACCTAGAGTATATTATGCTAAGCGAAAAAATGAGTCAGAGAAAGACAAATACCATATGATTTCACTCATATGGGGAATTTAAGAAACAAAACAGATGAACGTATGGGAAGGGGAAAATAAAGGGGGGAGGATAAACCATAAGGGATTCTTAATGATAGAAAACAAACTGAGGGCTGATGGATGGTTGTGGGTGACAGATGGGCTAAATGGATGATGGGTATTAAGGAGGGTACTTATGATGAGCACTGGATGTTATGTTGAAGTGATGAATCATTAAATTCTACTCCTGAGACTAATATTACACTATATGTTAACTAGAATTTAAATAGCAATTTGAAAAAAAAAGCAAGAAAAATTTCAAATAAAAAACATAATCTTACAACTAGAAGAGCTAGAAAAAGAACACTTGAGGCCTAAGGCCCACAGAAAGATGAAAATAATAAAGATTAGAGCAGAAATAAGTGATATAGAAACTTAAAAAAAAACAACAGAACAGATCAAAAACAGGAGCTGTTTCTTTGAAAAAATTAATAAAATTGATAAACGTATAGCCAGACTTATCAAAAAGAAAAGAGAAAGGACCAAATAAATAAAATTACAAATGAGAGAAGAGAAATAACAATCAAGGGCACAGAAATTAATTATAAAAGAATATTATGAAAAACTATATGCCAACCAATTGGGTAATCTGGAAGAAATGGATGAATTCCTAGAAATATATAAATTACCAAAACCAAAACAAGAAGAAATAGAAAATTTAAACAGACTGATAATCAGCAAAGAAATGAATCAGTAATTAAAAATCTCCCAACACACAAAAGTCCAGGTCCAGATGGCTTCCCAGGGGAATTCTACCTAACATTTAAAGAAGAGTTAATATCTATACTTCTCAAACTATTCAAAAAAGTAGAAATGGGAGGAAATCTTCCAAACTCATTCATGAAGCTAGTATTACCCTGATTCCAAGAGCAAAGACCCCACTAAAATGGAGAATTGTGTCAATATCCCTGATGAACATGGATGCAAACATTCTCAACAAGATACTAGCAAATTGAATCTAACCATATATTAAAAGAATTATTCACACGATCAGGTAGGATTTATTCTTGGGTTGCAGGGATGGTTCAATATTTGCAAATCAATCAATGTGATACACCACATTAATAAAAGAAAGGATAAGAGCCATATGATCCTTTCACAAGATGCTAAAAAAATTTGATGAAGTACAACATCCATTCCTGATAATAACCTTCAACAAAGTAGAGATAGAGGGAACATGCATCAGCATAGAAAGGCCATATATGAGAAAGCCACAGCTAATGTCACCCTCAGTGGGGAAAAACTGAGAGCTTTTCCTCTATGGTCAGGAACAAGACAGGGATGTCCACTCTCACCACTGTTATTTAATATAGTACTGGAACTCCTAGCCTCAGCAATCAGACAACAGATAGAAATAAAGTCATCCAAATGAGCAAGGAAGAAGTACAGCTTTCAGTATCTGCAGATGACATGATATCTTATGTAGAAACCCCAAAAGACTCCACCAAAAGTTTGCTAGACCTGATACATGAATTCAGTAAAGTTACAGGATACAAAATCAATGTATGGAAATTTGTTGCATTTCTATACACCAATAATGAAGCAGCAGAAAGAGAATTCAAGGAATAAACCCCATTGACATTTGCACTCAAAACTATAAGATACCTAGGAATAAACTTAACTAAATAAAATGCCTGTACTCTTAAAACTATAAAACACTGATGAAATAAATTGAACAGGACACAAAGAAATGGGAAAACATTCCATGCTCATAGATTGGAAGAACAAATATTGTGAAAATGTCTATACTACCAAAAGTAATCTACAAGTTTAATGTGATCCTTATCAAAATACCACCATCACTTTTCACAAAGCTAGAATGAACAATCCCAAAATTTGTATGGAACCACAAAAGAAATCTTGATAAAGATAAGCAAAGCTGGACACATCACATTTCTGGACTTCAAGTTGTATTACAAAGCTGTAGTGATCAAGACAGTATCATACTGACACAAAAATAGATACATAGATCCATGGAACAGAATAGAGAACCCAGAAATGGACCTACAACTATATGGCCAACTAATCTTTGACAAAGTAAGAAAAATATCCACTGGAGAGAAGACAGTCTCTTCAACACATGGTGCTGGGAAAACTGGATGGCAACATGTGAAAGAATGAAACTGGGCCACTTTTTTACACCATACACAAAAATAAATTCAAAGTGGATGAAAGATCTAAACATGAGGCAGGAAACCATCAAAATCCTAGAGTAGAACACAGGCAGTAACCTCTTTGACATCAGCCTTAGCAAGCTGTTACTAGATATGTTTCCTGAAGAAAGGGAAACAAAAGCAAAAATAAACTATTGGGACTTCATCAAGATAAAAACTTCTGAATTAATCAATGAATAATTGAATTTTAAAATGGACAGAAGATATTTCCCCAAAGAAGACATACAGATGGCCAAAAGACACATGAAAAGATGGTCAGTATCACTCATCATCAGGGAAATGCAAATCATAATTACAATGAGATATCACCTCTCACCTCTCAGAGTGGCTAAAATGAAAAACATATGGAGACTACAGCCATACCACCCTGAACGCGCCCGATCTCGTCTGAAAAACATATGGAACACCAAGTGTTGGTGAGGATGTGGAGAAAAAGGAACTCTCTTGCACTGTTGGTTGGAATGCACTCTGGTGCAGCCACTCTGGAAAACAGTACAGAGTTTCATCAAAAAGTTCAAAATAAAACTACCCTATGATGTAGTAATCGCCCTGCTGGATATTTACCCCCAATATACAAAAACACTAATTCAAAGGGATACATGCACCCCAGTGTTTATTTTAACTTGATTTACAATAGCCAAATTATGGAAGCAACTCAAGTGTCTATCAATAGATCAGTGGATAAAGTAGATGTGGCATATGTAAACAATGAAATATTATTCAGCCCTTGGAAAGAATGAAATCTTGCCATTTCCAACTACATGGATAGGGCTAACGAGTATAATGCAAAGGGAAATAAGTCAGTGAGAGAAAGACAAATACCGTATGATTTCACTTATATGTGAAATTTAAGAAGTAAAACAAATAAGTAATGGAAAAAGAGAGAGAGAAAGAGAGAAACCAAGGAACAGACTCTTAACTAGAGAACAAACAGATAATTATCTGTTTATCAGAGGGAAAGTGGGTGGAAGGATGGGTGAAATAGGTGATGGGGATTATAGAGTGCACTTGTCAATGAGCACCAGTTGATGTATGCAATTGTTGAATTACTATATTGTACACCTGAAACTAATATAACAGTATATGTTAACTATAATGGAATTAAAATAAAATAAGATAAAATAAAATAGGGGCGCCTGGGTGGCTCAGTTGTTAAGTGCCTGCCTTCGGCTCAGGTCATGATCCCAGGGTCCTGGGATCGAGCCCCACATCGGGCTCCCTGCTCGGCGGGAAGCCTGCTTCTCCCTCTCCCACTCCCCCTGCTTGTGTTCCCTCTCTCACTGTGTCTCTCTCTGTCAAATAAATAAATAAAATCTTTAAAAAAAAAAAAGATAAAATAAAATAAAAATTAATGATCTAAATGTCAGACCTGAATCTATTAAACTCTTTAAAGAAAACATAGGCATTAAACTCTTGATAGGCTTTAGGTATATTGTTCTGGAGCTGTCTTCTCAGGTAAGAGAAACAAAAACAAAATATTTTGGACTACATCAAACTGAAAAAACTGCTCCACAGCAGAGGAAACTGTCAACGAAACAAAACAAAAAGTTAACCTACTGAATGGAAGAAGATATTAGCAAATGATATATCTGGTAAATGGTTGATTTCCAAAATATATTAAAAAAACTCATAGAACTCAGTGCTAAAATAACAACAAATAGTTTTATTAAAAATGGGTAAGAGACCTGAATAGACATTTTTTCAAAGATATCCAGATGACTAACAGACACATGAAAAGATGCTCATCATCACTAGTCATCAAGGATATGTAAATCAAAACCACAATGAGATATCACTCCACACCATTTAGAATGGCTAGTGTCTAAATGACAAGAAATAGCAAGTATTGACAAAGATGTGAAAAAAAAAAGAACGCTTGTGCACTGTTGGTAGAAATGTAAATTGGGGCAGCTACTATGGATAACAGTATGGAGGTTCCTCAAAAAATTAAAATTAGAAATACCACACAATCCAGTTTTTCTATCTCTGGGTACTTACCCAAAGAAAATGAAAACACTAATCAAAAAGACCTATGTACCCCTATGTTCATTGCAGCATTATTTACAACAGGCAAGACATGAAAGCAACCTAAATGTCCATCAATAGATGAATGGATAAAGATGTGATACACACACACACACACACACACACACACGGTGTGTGTGGGGGAGAGATACAGGAATATTACTCAGTCATAAAAAATAGTTAAATCTTGCTATTTGTGACAACATGAATGAAACTAGAAGGTATTATGCTAAGTGAAATAAGTAAGACAGAGGAAGATAAATGCCATATGAATTCACTGATATGTAAAATATAAAGAAACATAATAAATGAACAAATAAAACAAAATAGAAACTGAGAGAAAGAACAAACTGTTGGTTTCTAGAGGGGTGGGTGGGTAGGGGATGGACAAAATAAGTGAAAGGGATTAAGAGATACAACATTCCAGTTATAAAATAAATAAGACATGAGAATGTAATGTACACCATAGGGAATATAGCCTATAATATTGTAATGACTTTGTAGGATGATAGATGGTAAGTAGGCTTATTGTGGTGACCATTTTGTAATGTATATAAGTAACAAATCACTATGTTGTACACCTGCAACTAATACAATATTGTATTGTATTGTCAATTATTCTTCAAAAAACATCTTTCATCTTTATAAGAGTAATATATATTTATATTATAAAATGTAGAAAATACATAAAATATAAAGAAAAATCCTTGTGGGATCTGTTTTACTACCTCTCAGAGACAAGCACTGTTAATATTTTGATACATCTGTATTCTGATATAAATTTTGAACATACTGAAAATTATCATGTTAAAAAAATGTAAAATGCCTATAGTATTCCATTGAAAGTGTATTAAAATCATGCCATTGGCCCATTCCATGAAGCATACCAAATGCCCAATAGAAATCAGAATTCACTTTCAACATTGATGAAGGTGGCAGTAAATTCCTACAGAAGGGCCCAGTATACAAAGTTTAGTGCCAATAAATATTTGAGGAATGCATAAATGAAAAAAAAAAATACTGGAAAATAAAGTGATTCTTGCAAGATGACCTGTTTTAGTCCCAACCCACAAAATATTATTTTGCAATTTCAAACATTAGGATCTAAAAGCCTATCTAAAATGTAATCTAGGGCACCCGGGTAGCTGAGTTGGTTAAGCATCTGCCTTCGGCTCAGGTCATGATCCCAGGGTCCTGGGATCGAGTCCTGCAACGGGCTCCCTGGGAGCCTGTTTCTCCCTCTGCCTCCCTCTCTCTCTGTCTCTTATGAATAAATAAATAAAATCTTTAAAAAAATAAAATGTAATCTAAAAACCTAGACCTGCAAGTTACCAAGTGTCTTGGTGACAGAATATCTCACTTTGTTCTGTAAACTAGCTTAGATACATATTATGATCCAGGTTCCAAGCCAAATTCTGCCTAGCAGATGGGTCACTGGCATATTCCTCTGCCCTTTTTTTAGGGTTTAAATATTTGGGTTTCACTCAGACTTAAAGAATATGACGGCATTTACATTTGAAAACTTTAATTCCTCTGAAATGGATTTTTCATCCCCAAGGAGGCAGCTCTTACAATGAACATACCCTTTAGGATCTTAGCTTATATCAGTATGTGAATCACAGGTACACCACTACTGCAAATGTTAAGCAAATGTTGTAGATGACAACGCATCATGATTTCAAGGCAGGCTCATATAACATGCTGAGGAACAATAGATGTTAATATGTAGTTTGTCTAAGAAGTACTAATCTAATGATAAAGTTACAGTTAACCAATGGGGAAAACAAGCCAAATTTAGATTATCAGCACTAACAAATTCATAAGCAGACTATGGCACTGAACTTTGACCATGTGAAATGTGATTGCAGGATAAATGGGACTCATCAGTAACTAACCTGTCAGAAAAGGAAAGAGATGCTAACAAGGATGCAGCTGGTAATTTTAGAAAATCATGTGGTTCACTATGTACTATTTTAATATGCTCCTAAAAATAAGGTTTAGTACTGTTTTTTTTTCTGCTTTATTTAAATTGTGTGAGGCATCTTTAATTTAGCAAAGCAACTCCTACAAAAAACAAAAGATCATCTTCCCATCAGTATGACAGTATGCTACTGGCATAGACTAGATATGTTGAAACTAATTGCCTTGGTAATTAATCTCTTCAGTATTCCTTACAAAGCAAAGGAACCATACTACAGTGTCTTTTATAACCAGCAATCCTTGAACAGAAGTCCAAAAATAAGGGAGGTCTTATATCACCATGAAGTCAAAGTCCTCAAGGAAGTCCTGGGTTCTTATCATCCCTACATTCAAAACAAAAAACACTTAAAGAAATATAGGCTTTGGGAAACTGGTCTAATCTAAGGTGTTTTGGAGGGTCTAGTTTGGCAAGAGGTTGAGTTTGGCAGATCCCATACCTCTTCCCTCAGAAATTACTCCAGTTTATGCCTATTAGGAGAAGAGCAGAGTTACCATTGGCCCTTTGAACATAGAAATCACACTCTGCTTTTCGCTGGCCCACTGTATCATTCTGATTACTTTCATATTGTGTACAGGCCATTTAATATTCTTGTTACTATGCTTCTAGTTTTCCCTAAGTAAAAAAGGGGAGAGGGCTCACATGCTTTACCAACCTTGTGACTATGCTGTCATGATTTAAAGGTTTGGAAAAGGAAATCTTAAATGTATTCTCTGCTACCAGGAAGAATGTCAAATATTCTTTTTGTTTTTTAAAGATTGTATTTATTTATTTGAGAGAGAGAGTGACACAGAGAGAGAGAGAGCATGAGCTGGGGGAGGAGCTGAGGGACAAGCAGACTCCCCACTGACCAGGGAGCCTGAGGCAAGGCTTGATCACAGGATCCTGAGATCATGACCTGAGCTGAAGTCAGACACTTAACCAAATGAGGCATCCAGGCACACCTCAAATATTCTTTTTTTTTTTTAATTTTTATGTTATGTTAGTCACCATACAGTACATCATTAATTTATTCTTAATAACACTAATAGCCACATACTATTGCATTATATTGTCAAAGAAGCATTGGAGTCAGATTCAGATTTCAATACAAGCATTGTCATTTATTACTGGCATAACCTTGGGCAGTTTCTCAACCTCTCTGAACCTGAGTCTCCTCACCTGCAAAAATGAGCCTAATTAGTCTGTTCTTGTAGGGTTTTTGGTGAGAATTAAATCATGTATGCAAAAGTGCCTAGCACTTATAGTGATGAGCACTGGTTGTTATAAGTAAGTGATGAATCACTAAATTCTACACTTGAAACTAACATTACACTATATTAACTAACTGGAATTTAAATAAAAACTTGAAAAAAAAAGAAAAAAAGAACAGATGTTTATAAATATTAGTTTCATTTCATTCATTTGAAACCAGAAGATGTAAGTTCAAGTTCTCACTTTGCTATGTTACTAGCATTAGCAAATGACCTCAAGAAAATGGAAAAAGAAGTTGTGATATATATGTACAATGGAATATTAGGTAGCCATCAACAAATCAAATCTTGCCATTTGCAACAATGTGGATTGAACTAGAGGGTATTATGCTAAGCGAAATAAGTCAAACAGAAAAAGACAACTATCATATGATCTCATTGATATGTAGAATTCTTTATTTTTTTATGCCAGGAATTTATCAGAATCACCGGAGAAAATTTTTCTTATTATTTTGTTCAATTAGCCAACATACAGTACATCATTAGTTTTGATGTAGTGTTCAACAATTCATTAGTTGCATATAACATACAGTGCTCATCACAACACGTGTCCTCATTAATACCCATCACCTGGGTACCCCATCCCCCACCCCCTCCTTTCTGTAACCCTTAGTTTGTTTCCCAGAGTCCACAGTCTCTCGTGATTTGTCTCCCTCCCTGATTTATTCCCATTCTGTTTTTCCTCCCTTCCCCTATGGTCCTCCAAGCTATTGCTTATGTTCTGCATATAAGTGAAACCATATGATAATTGTCTTTCTCTGCTTGACTTATTTCACTTAGCATAATCCCCTCCAGTTCCATCCATGTCAATACAAATGGTAGGTATTCATCTTTCTTGATGGCTGAGTAATATTCAATTGTATATATGAACCACATCTTCTTTATCTATTCATCTCTTGAAGTATATCTTTGCTCCTTCCACAGTTTGGCTATTACGGACATTGCTGCTATGAACATTGGGGTGCATAGGGCCCTTCTTTTCACTACATCTGTATCTTTGGGGTAAATCCCCAGTAGTGCAATTGCTGGGTTGTGGGGTAACTCTATTTTTAACTTCTTGAGGAACCTCCATACTGTCTTCCAGAGTGGCTGTACCAGTTTGCATTCCCACAGTGTAAGAGGGTTTCCCTTTCTCCAAAACCTCTCAAGCATTTGTTGTTCCCTGCCTTGTTAATTTTTGCCATTCTAACTGGTGTAAGGTAGTATTTCACTATAGTTTTGATTTGTATTTGCCTGATGGCTAGTGATATTGTGCATTTTTTCATGTGTCAGTTGGCCATTTGTATGTCTTCTTTGGAGAAGTGTCTGTTCATGTCTTCTGCCCATTTCTTGACTGGATTTTTTTTTTTGGGGGGGGGTGTTGAGTTTGAGAAGTTCTTTATAGATTCTGCATACCAGCCCTTTAGCTGATATGTCATTTGCAAATATCTTCTCCCATTCCATGGGTTTTCTCTTAGTTTGTTGACTGTTTCCTTTGCCGTGCAGAAGCTTTTTATCTTGATGAAGTCCCAATAGTTCATTTTTGCTTTTGTTTCCCTTGCCTTTGGAGACATATCTAGCAAGAAGTTGCTGTGATCGAGGTCAAAGAAGTTGCTGCCTGTGTTCTCCTCTAGGATTTTGATAGATTTCTGTCCTCCTTTTAGGTCTTTCATCATTTTGAGTGTATCTTTGTGATTTGTGTAAGAGAATGGTCCAATTTCATTCTTCTACATGTGGCTCAGCTCTTTCCACAGTTTGGCTATTGTGGACATTGCTGCTATGAACATTGGGGTGCATATGGCCCTTCCTTTCACTACATCTGTGTCTTTGGGGTCAATACCCAGGAGTGCAATTGCTGGGCCATGGGGTAGCTCTATTTTTAATTTTTTGAGGAACATCTACACTGTTTTCCGAAGTGGCTGTACCAACTTGCATTCCCACCAACAGTGTAAGAGAGTTCCCCTTTATCCACAACCTCTCCAACATTTGTTGTTTCTTACCTTCTCAATTTTTGCCATTCTAACTGGTGTAAGGTGGTATCTCAGGATGGTTTTGATTTGAATTTCCCTGATGGCTAATGATGATGAACATTTTTTCATGTGTCTGTTAGCCATTTGTATGTCTTCTTTGGAGAAGTGTCTGTTCATGTTTTCTGCCCATTTTTTGACTTGATTATTTGTTTTTTGAGTGTTGAGTTTGAGAAATTCTTTATAGATCTTGGATACCATCCCTTTATCTGTAGTGTCATTTGCAAATATCTTCTCCCATTCCGTGAGTTGCCTCTTTGTTTTCCTGACTGTTTCCTTTGCTGTGCAGAAGCTTCTTATCTTGATGAAGTCCCAAAAGTTCATTTTTGCTTTTGTTTCACTAGCCTTTGGAGATGTATCTTGAAAGAAGTAGCTGTGGCTGATGTCAAAGAGGTTACTGCCTATGATTTCCTCTAGGATTTTGATGGATTCCTGTCTCACATGGAGGTCTTTCATCCATTTTGAGTTTATCTTTGTGCATGGTGTTAAAAAATGGTTGAGTTTCATTCTTCTGCATGTGGCTGTCCAATTTTCCCAGCACCATTTATTGAAGAGACTGTTTTCCATTGCATATTTTTTCTTGCTTTGTCTAAGATTAGATGACCATAGAGTTGAGGGTCCATATCTGGGTTCTCTATTCTCTTCCATTGGTCTATGTGTCTGTCTTTGTGCCAGTACCATGCTGCCTTGGTGATCACAGCTTTGTAATATAGCTTGAAATCGGGCAACCTGATGCCCCCAGCTTTGTTATTTTTTCAACATTTCCATGGCGATTCGGGGTCTTTTCTGATTCCATACAAATTTTAAGATTGTTTGTTCCAGCAATTTGAAAAATGTCATTGGAATTTTGATCGGGATGGCATTGAAGGTATAGATTGCTCTGGGTAGCATAGACGTTTTAACAATGTTATTCTTCTGATCCATGGGCATGGAATATTTTTCCATCTTTTTGTGTCTTCTTCAATTACTTTCATGAGTGTTCTGTAGTTCTTAGAGTATAGATTTTTACCTCTTTGGTTAGGTTTATTCCGAGGTATCTTATGGTTTTTGGTGCTATTGTAAATGGAATCCTTTCTCTAATTTCTCTTTCTACAGTTGCATTGTTAGTGTATAAGAAAGCAACTGATTTCTGTGCATTGATTTTGTATCCTGCCACATTACTGAATTGCTGTTTGTGTTCTAGTAATTTGGGGGTGTTGGAGTCTGTTGGGTTTTCCACATAAAGTATCATGTCATTTGTGAAAAGAGAGAGTTTGACTTCTTCTTTGCCAATTTGAATATCTTTTATTTCTTTTTGTTTTCTGATTGCTGTGGCTAGGACTTCTAGTACTATGTTGAACAATAGTGGCAAGAGTGGGCATCCTTGATGTGATCCTGATCTTAAGGGAAAGGTTCTCAGCTTTTCTCCACGAAGATGATATTCACTGTGGGTTTTTCATAGGTGAATTTTATAAACTGAGGAATGTTACCTCTATCCCTATACTCTGAAGAGTTTTAATCAGGAACGAATGCTGTATTTTGTCAAATGCTTTTTCTGCATCAATTGAGAGGACTATATGGTTCTTCTCCCTCCTCTTATTAATGTGTTCTATCACACTGATTGATTTGCGAATGTTGAACCACACTTGCATCTCGGGGATAAATCCCACTTGGTCATGGTACATGATCTTTTTAATGTATTGTTGGGTGCTATTAGTTAAGATTTTGTTGAGGATTTTGTAATCCATATTCATCAGGGATATCGATCTGAAATTCTCCTTTTAATGGGGTCTTTGCCTTGTTTGGAGATTAAGGTAATTCTGGCTTCATAGAATGAGTCTGGAAGCTTTCCTTCTCTTTCTATTTTTGGAAACAGCTTCAGGATAATGGGTATTATTACTTCTTTGAATGTTTGGTAGAATTCCCCAGAGAATCCCTCAGGCCCTGGACTCTTGTTTTCTGGGAGGTTTATGATCACTGCTTCAATCTTGTTACTGGTTATTGGCCTAGTCAGGTTGTCAGTTTCTTCCTGTTTCAGTCTTGGTAGTTTACAGGTTTCCAGGGAGGCATCCATTTCATCCAGGTTGGTCAGCTTATTGGCATATAGTGGTTGATAATAATTTCTAAGAATTCTTTCTATTTCCTTGGTGTTAATCGTGATCTCTGCCCTTTCATTCATAATTTTATTAATTTGGGTCCTTTCTCTTTTCTTTTGGATAAGTCTGGCCAGTGGTTTATTGATCTTATTAATTATCTCAAAGAACCAATTTCTAGTTTTGTTGATCTGATCTACTGTGTTTCTGGTTTCTAACTCATTGGTCTCTGCTCTCATCTTAATTATTTCTCTTCTAATGTGTGACTTAGGCATCGTTTCTTCATTTTCCCTAGTTCTTTAAGGTGTAAAGTTAGATGGTGAATTCAGGATTTTTCTATTTTTTTGAGTGAGGCTTAGATGGCTATGTATTTCCCCCTTAGGACTGCCTTTGCAGTATCTTATAGGTTTTGGACCAATGTGTTTTTGTTCTCATTGGTTTCCGTGAATTGTTTAAGTTCTTCTTTGATTTCCTGGTTGACTCAAACATTCTTGAGCAGAGTGGTCTTTAGCTTCCAAGTGTTTGAATTTCTGCCATTTTTTTTTTCTTGTGATTGAGTTCCAGTTTTAAAGCATTATGGTCTGAGAACATGCAGGGAATAATCTCAGTCTTTTGGTATCAGTTGAGACCTGATTTGTGACCCATTATGTGGTCTATTCTGGAGAAAGTTCCATGTGTGCTCGAGAAGAATGAGCATTCTTTTATTTTAGGGTGGAATGTTCTGTATATATCTATGAGGTCCATCTAGTCCAGTGTGTCATTCAAACTTGTTTCTTTGTTGATTTTCTGCTTAGATGATCTGTCTATTGCTGAGAGTGGAGTACTGAGGTCTCCTACAATTAACGTATAGTTATGAATATGACTCTTTATTTTGCTAAACAGTTGTCTTATGTAGATGGCTGCTTCCATGTTGGGGGCGTAGATATTTACAATTGTTAGATCTTCTTGTTGGATAGACCCTTTAAGAATGATATAGTGTCCTTCTGTGTCTCTAAGTACAGACTTTAGTTTAAAATCTAACTTGTCTGATATAAGAATTGCTACCCCAGCTTTCTTTTGAGGTCCGCTGGCATGGAAGATGGATCTCCATCCCTTTACTTTCAGTCTGGATGTATCTTTAGGTTCAAAATGAATCTCTTGTAGACAGCATATGGATGGGTCCTGTTTTTTCATCCAATTTGCAGCCCTGTGACTTTTTATGGGAGCATTTAGGCCATTCACGTTGAGAGTGATTATTGAAAGATATGAAATAATTGTCATCATGTTGCCTGTGAAGACGTTGTTTTTATAGATTGTCCCTGTAAATTTCTGTTGTATATCACTCTTGGGGTCTTTCTCCTTTTATAGAATCCCCCTTTAATATTTCTTGCAGGGCCAGCTTAGTCGTCACATATTCTTTCAGTTTCTGCTGGCCTTGGAAGCTCTGCATCTCTCCATCCATTCTAAATGACAGCCTTGCTGGATAAAGTATTCTTGGCTGCATGTTTTCTCGTTTAGTACCCTGAATATGTCTTGCCAGGCTTTTCTGGCTTGCCAGGTCTCTGTGGATAGGTCTGACGTAATTCTGATGTTCCTTCCTCTGTATGCAAGGAATCTCTTCCCCCTAACTGCCCTTAAGATGTTTTCCTTGATTCTAAGATTTGCGAGTTTTACTATTACATGCTGGGGTGTTGGCCTGCTTTCTTTGATCTCAGGAGGGGTCCTCTCTGCCTAGAGGACACGAATGTTTTTTTCATTCCCCAGATTAGAGAAGTTCTCAACTACGATTTGCTCAAATATATATCTAGTCCTCTCTCTCTCTCCACCCCCTCAGGGATTCCAGAATTCTGACACTAGAACGTTTCATGGTGTCACTTATTTCTCTGATTCTATTTTCATGGATTCTGAGTTGTTTTTCCCTGGCCTCCTCTTTTCCCTTTTTATCTATTAAATTGTCCTTCAGGTCAATAATTCGTTCTTCTGCCTCACTTACCCTAGCTCTTAGATTATCTAGATTAGATTGGATCTCATTGATAGCATTTTTAGGTTCTGCCATTTCAGCTCTCATTTCTGCCTTAGACTCTATGTTGCCATTAATTGATTTCTCCATTCTAGCTATTGTCTTCACAATTGCTAGCCTGGATTCCATCTCCGACATCTTGGTTATATCTGAATCCATTTGTGAATCTGTGGCAGATGTCATAATCCTGATTCTTTCTTATTTTGGGGGTTCCTTCTCTTAGTCATTCTGTTGCTGGGTGGTTGAGGGAACATATAGAGTCTAAATTAATGACCACAACCCAAGGAAGAGGCACCTGTTTTCTAGGGACCTTAGGGTTTCTGGTATCTTGTTTTCCCAGCCTGTCTTCTGGAGTAGGTGCCTGCCGTGCTGTTCCTTAGGCAACCCTGTTTTGGCAGAGATGCCCTGCCTCTTGTGGCAGGGTTGGGGTCAGTGAAGACCGCTTTTGGGGGCTTTTGTTCTCTGGCTGCTTTCCCTGGTGGCTTTCTGTGTCTCTTCCGAGAGTCAGAGCAGAAGAGACCATTTCCAACCCTCTGCCTCAGAGCAGAGAGATCACAGTCTGTTCTTCAGTGAGCTCTCCAAGCCACACTATCTCCATTTCTCTCTGTGCTGCTAAAAACTGCAGTCCTGGATTGTGTGCCCCTCAGCAGCACTCCCAGTCCTCGCCTCCAGGTCAGGGCATGTCTCTGCCCTTTGTGCTTCTAAAACTGCTAGCCGCCCCCAGTTTGCACACGGAGCCCCACCGCTCCGTGTTTCCATCAGGGGGGGTTGACCTAAAGTCCTTTCCCTGCCGCTACCAGTCTGCAAGTCTGTGCCTCGTCCCCAGTGTGGGAGGCTATCACTCACTGGGGGTGTAGGATCCCCATGGCTGGCTCCCTCCCCCTTCTGTTTATCCTCTGATATCTGCCCGCAGAATCACAGCTCCCCTCTTTGTACCTTGAAGCCAACTGCCTGCGATATTCTGTTTGTAGAAATCCAGATCTATGTTCCTACATCTCAGCCTGATTTTGTGGGTGTTCAGAGTGGTCTGGTAGATATCCAGCTCAATTCCGGGGACCGGGTGGAATAGGGTCCCCTACTCCTCTGCCATCTTTCCCCCCACTCTCCTATCAATATGTTTCTTTATTTTAGTTATTAATTGATTTATATAATTGGCAGCTCCCATGTTGGGGGCATAGATATTTACAATTATTAGATCTTCTTGTTGGATAGACTCTTAAGTATGATATAGTGTCCTTCTCCACCTCTTACTACAGTCCTTGGTTTAAATGTATGGTGATTAACATAACATAATAAAATAAAAATAGATAAATAAAATCTAATTTGTCTGATATGAGGATCACTACCCCAGCTTTCTTTTGAGGTCCTTTGGCATGGTAAATTTTTCTCCATCCCTTCACTTTCAATCTGGAGGTGTCATTAGGTTCAAAATGAGTCTCTTGTAGATAGCTTATGGATGAGTCCTCCTTTTTTATCCAATCTGAAACCTTGTGTCTTTTTATGGGAGCATTCAGTCCATTTATATTCAGAGTAACTATTGAAAGATATGAATTTAGTATCATTGTATTACCTGTAAATTCCCCATTTCTGTAGATGGGCTTTGTTTCTTTCTGGTCTATATTACTCTTGGGGTCTCTCTTCACTTACAGAATCCCCCTTAATATTTCTTGATGGTCTGCTTGGTGGTTACATATTCTTTCAGTTTCTGCCTGTCCTGGAATCTCTTTATCTCTCTGAATACAGCTTTGCTGGATAAAGTATTCTTGTCTTGCCGAATGACAGCCTTGCTGGATAAAGTATTCTTGTCTGTATGTTTTTTCATTTAGTACCCAGAATATGTTTTGCTAGCCCTCTCTGGCTTGCCACGTTTCTGTGGCTAGGTCTGATGTTATTCTCATGTTCCTCCCTTGATATGTAAGGAACCTTGTTTCCCTAGCTACTCTCAGGATAGTTTCTTTGGCTGTATGATTTGCAAGCTTATCTATTATATGTTGGGGTGATGATCTATTTTTATTGATTTTGGGAAGGATCTCTCTACCTCTTAGACATGAATGCTTGTTTCTTTCTCCAAATTAGTGAAGTTCTCAGCTATGATTTACTCAAATATACTTTCTAGCCCTCTCTCTCATTTACCCTGGCTGTTAGAGTATCCAGTTTAGACTGCATCTCATTCACAGCATTTTAAAGTTCATCCTGATTAGTCTCATTTCCACCCTTATAGATTCTATATTGTCACTAATGCTTTATTCAAGCCTCGCTATTGACTTTATGATTGCTATCCTGAATTCTATCTCTGAATCTTGCTTATATCCATATTGATAATCTCTGTGGCAGAGAACACCCTCTCTGGTTCTTTTTTGTGTGAGTTCTTCCTTGTCATTCTGTCCAGAGAACAATGGGTGGGCGAATGAACAGAGTCCAAAATATCAACCACATCCCAAGCAAGTTGCACCCTAGCAACATCCTGAGTAGTTGGAAGCCACCACAGAAAAACAAAGCCAAAATGAAACACAAGAATAAATTTTTTTTAAAAAAGGGGGGGAAGGTAAGAGAGATTATAATTTTGCAGTGTGGACTAAGCAGGGTGTTCCACTTGTTCCTGGGTGAATTTTGGTCTGTGTGTTAGAAGACATTACATCCCAAAATTGCAACAAAAGTAAAACTTATGGGATGCCTGGGTGGCTCAGTTGGTTAAGCATCTGCCTTTGGCTCAGGTCATGATCCCAGGGTCCTGGGATCAAGTCCTGCATTGGGCTCCTTGCTCAGCAGGGAGCTTCTTTCTCCCTCTGCCTGCCAATCTCTGACAAATAAATAAAATCTTTAAAAAGTAAAACTTATATATATGTATATATATATAAAGATAAAATTGAATAGAGTGAAAAAAGGAGTAAAATGAAGCATATATCTATAAAAAAGATAGGTGTGAAAAAATACAAGTTAAAAAGTGACTATGAAATATAAGTTGGTATAATAAGCATCTAGTTGAAATGAGAAAAAAGAAAAAGAAAAAAAGAGAAAAAGCATAAGAAAAAGAAAAAAAAGAAAAGGAGAATTTTATCTGAACAATAAATGAGTCGTGAGGCAACACCTGGAGCTCAATATACTATTTTCCCCCGGCATTGAAATTTTACAGTCTTATGGGATCCATAGACTTGTTGTCCACCTGTTCTTCCAGACTGTCTTCTAGGGTAAGGGCCTGCTGCGGTGTTTCTCAGGTATCCCTGCCTGGGCAGAGTTGTCCCACCCCCTGTCAGGGGGATGGGCTCAGTGCAAACTGGTTCTCTGTGTGGCTTTTTTTCCCTGGAGTCTTTCCACACCTCTTCAGAGGATCAGAGCAAAAATGGCTGCACCCAAATCTCTGGCCCAGAGCAGAAAGATCACAGCCTGGCCTCTTTAATAAACGCTCCAGGATAAACAGTCTCCACTTCTGTATGTGCTGAAAACTGCAGCCTCCCACGGCATGCACCCACTTCAACTCTCTCAGAGGTAGTCCCAGGGGCCAGGGAATGCCACTGACCTTTTTGAGTCTAAAACCATGAGTGGCCATGGGGTCTCGTGCACACACTTGAAGCTCCTGGATCATGTCTAGGTGCCACTCTAATGTCCTTTCTGGGCTGCTACTGCCCTGCGAGCTTTGGCACAGTCAGGTGCAGGTTCCAGACTTTTTCAGGCTGCTCAGGAAAAGAGCAATTATTGACCAGCCCAGCTCAGTTTATGGTGATCCAAGCTGAGAATCCCTTCCTGGGCTCACTGACCATAATCTGCTTTCTGGTTCCACTGCTCAGGCACTCTACCAGTTCAGGCACTCCCGTTCGCTCTGTGACTCTTCAGATCCTGAGACCACAGTGCCATGCCCTACCTAGAATTCTGCCTTTTCATTTCCAGAGCCCCTTTCAGAGAGAGATTTCTCTCACTAGAGCAGATTTCTAAGGGTTCTGATTTTGAGCTATGGTGTTATATCACTTTCCAGGAGCCAGCTTATGGAGGTTCCCCCCCTCTTCTGTTTACTTCCAATATCTCCCTACAGATTCATGACTACACACATCCTACCTTGCAAAAAGCAGTAGCTTTTCTGCTTGTAGAAATCCAGATATATATTCTTACATCTCAGGCTGATTTCATGGGTGTTCAAAATGTTTTGATAGATATCGAGCTAAGTTCAGGGGATTAGTTGAAATGGGGTCCCCTACTCCTCTGATATCTTGCCTCCCTCCCCTGATATGTGGAATTTAAGAAAGAAAGCAGAGTATCATAGGGGAAGAGAGGAAAAAAATGAAACAAGATGATACCCGAGAGGGAGACAAACCATAAGAGACTCTTGAACTTAGGAAACAAAATGAGGGCTGCTGCAAGGGAGGGGGGCATAAAACAAGGTCCCTGCCCTCAAGAACAATGGGATAATCAAATGAAAAACTTGCTGGTCTAAGGCTTCTTACTTTTGTTCTGATTGTGTACAGTCTAAGATTCCAGTGAGTTCATCAAGCAATGATAGACTCAGTAGGAAACGGGCTCCTGATCATTGGGAATTTTTTAAAAAAGATTTCTTTATTTCTTTGAGAGAGAGAGCAGGGGGAGGGGAATAGAGGGTGAGAATCTCAATCACACTCCTTGCTGAGTGCAGAGCCTGATGCAGGGCTTGATCTCACAACCCTGATTTCATGACCTGAGCCGAAACCAAGAGTCAGATGTTTAACTGACTGAGCCAACCAGGCGCCCAAACATTCAGAATTTTTAAGCCAAACTGAATGACAACTCATTTTAGAAATGAAAGGAGGTTTTTATTTTGATGAAACCCCAACAGTTTACTTTTGTTTTTGGGAAAAAAAAAAAAGAAATGGAAGAAAGGATTCCTAAAGATCTCTGACATGAAATTTAAAAAATTATATGAGAAAGTATGGAATAAAGTATGAAGGCACTCTTGGTTATGTATTTACTATTGTTCTATAGCAAATCACCACACATTTAGTGTCTTAAAATAACACCAATTTATTTATTTTTAGTTCAAGAGGTCAGAATTCTAAAATCAATGTGCTAACAAGACTGTGTTGTTTCTGCAGACTTCAGGAGAGAATCTGTTTCCTTACCATTTTCAGTTTCAGAGCCTTCCCACATTCCTTAGCTAATGGCTTCCTTCTTACATCACACGACCTCTTGTTTTTGTCATCACATCTCTTACTACTCATTCTTATCCTGCTGCCTACTTCCCTCTTATAAGGACCTTTGTGATTATAGTGAGTCCATCTTGATAAATCAGGATAATTTCACCTATCTCAAATCCTTAACTTAAACCTGCAATGTCCCTTTTACCATGTAAGATAACATATTCACAGATTCCAGAGATTAGGATGTGAACATCTTTAGGGGACTATTATTCAACCTACCATAGGTACTGTAACTTAGAAATAATCATTGGGATTAGAAAAGTCAGGATGGTATTTATGGAGACAGTACATCTTGATGGGTATGAAGATGAGGAGGTCACTCCCAAGTTGGGGAATGACATGAACACAAGCAGTGGGGATAGAAATCAGCATAATTTACATGGAGTTTATTAAAACGACTGATGTAAATGTGGTAGGTGTGAAAAATAAAACCAAATGGGGGGAGAGAAAGGTCAGATCACAAAGCCAGGCAAAGGGATACAAATTTGGTAGAATGGCAATTGGGAGTTACTGCAAGTTCCCAAGTAAGCCCCCAAGTGATGTTATAAAAGCATTCTCAGGATGATTGGTCCAGGCAAGTAGAAGTGGGAGAAGGGACCCCAAGAGGAACAAAGGTTGAATGATTATGTCTCTACTGAAGTATCACTGATGTCTAAGCTGCTTTCAGGGTACCTGAAAACAAATTGCCAACTATTTCAAGGAAGAGAGAAAGGGCCAAGGCAGGATCATTTTAGCCTCTCTCCACCTACAAGAGTACAAGCCATAGACAACAACCAGGGGCCTCTTGTAGCATTTAGCAAAAGAAGATGATTTTTATGAGCTCAGGAAAGTTTTTTTATTTTTATTTTTTTTAAAGAGCAAAAATATGCTACACTTACCTCATTGCCACATTACTTCCATCTATGACAACTGGCCTCAAATTTTCACTGCTGTCTATTTCATCTTCAAGAGACAGCTCAGGGCTTGCGATCTCTCTGGAGCTGGGACCCCGAGGCACTAACAGACTCAAGCTGACCTGCGCTTCCGAATCACCTTTGTTCCCAAGTCTGACAAGCTCTGCCAATACATCATTAATAAGTGATTCTGGGCCCAGCTTGTTCAATACTGATTGAATCTGTGCCTCTGCATAGCCCAGCTTCAGAGCAAAATCCATCTTCGCTTGGTATTCCTTTTCCAAGTCAAGCTTCCCCTCTTGCAGAATGCTGCTCTGGGAGAAGCTTGGATGATCTAAGCAGGGTGATCTATAGAGCTGACGGTGTGGCTTAGAGGGAATTTCTTTTTTTTTCAGCTGAACATCCCCAGGTTGGTAGCTATTGTCATTGTTGCTGCTCTTAAGGCTCATCTGTTCAGGGTCACTTTCAGAGTTTATCCACTCTTCAGAGTCAGCATTACTCTGCTCCATGCTGTCTTGCTTAGACTGTTGTTTCTCTTCCTTGGAGGCATTCTTCTCCATTTTTGGTGTCTCCACTGCAGCCGTGGCCGTCATCCCGTTCGGTGGGCAGTCTGAGGTCTAATCAGCTCTTTTCCTTTTTAGCCTGTTTGGAATCCACATACAGTTACATTCCTTTGTGGTAAAATGTGGTGGTAATGATGGTGCAAGAGTTTGCCTGTTTGGTTTGGTATGTTCAGATGTTACCAGTCCCTACAAATAAACAAACATACCACAATCATGTTTAGTAAAATTCTAGAAAAGCATTTCCAAATGCAAAGGTTTCTTTGTAAGAAACTACAAGCTGTATGACATTTAAATTTTGTGCTTCAAATGATTGGACTCATCTTACAATAAAAAAAGAGAGACTCCCATTCTTTAATAATTCTAGTCATAAAAATTTCAGTGGTGGCAATAATGCTGTAATTCCCCCCTCCCCCCTCACAAAATAAATCAAACTATAGTTAACTGCTAATCATAACAACTTTGAGAAAGAAAAACATGGCATTTCAACAAGGGTCAAGAATATATACATCCTTGAAAAGATTTTCTCTTTTTCTTTCTGCCAGGTAAGTTTTCCCAAATCTCACACCAGATCCTTCTTGCTAAAGCTGAGTTCCACTCCTGAAGAGCATAACATCTCCAGCACTACTCATTGCAAAATATCAGGGACTCTATCTACTGGGTAGAACAGAAAACAATTAAAATATCTTTCAAGCAATTGAAGTAGGGTATAAGGTGACAAGTAAATAGGCATGCTCCAGATTTTTTTTTAAAAGTGTCTGTGTACACTTATGAATTGTATCTGCAGCCTTTTTATTTATTGTAATTGTATTTACTGTATTGTAAAGAGGAGAAAATTAAGTCAACTTGCAAAATAAACCAAAACATTTTTAAAAGAATATTAATTACAAAAGAGAATTAAGGACAATTTTATTTCTGAACTCCTCCTCTCACCTACAGCATCTGTCCCTGCATGTTTGAGTTGTAACTTGGCCAAAGTGTTTTTTTCTCAGTCTGAGCCTTGGTTTCCTCATATATAAAATGAGAATATTGATACTTACCTCACAAGGTAAGGGTTATGTAAGATGAGTAAGGAAAGTGCTTAGAAAAGTGAACAGAACACATAGTAAGTTCTCAATTATGTAAAGGATGTAACAGACACCATCAAAAGATTTTTTTTAAGAAGTCTAACAGCAAGGCAAAGGCTATAGACCTTTGAGCACTGACAAGCTCTTCAGATAGCAGCAGTGTTCACTAATCTAAAACCAGGTTATCTATGTGACCAATGTACTAGAGTTTTCCAGTTACCCTTTAGTAATATTTATACAAACAAGAAGAAAAGTCACCAATAGCTCTATCTAAGAATAATATGGATAACTGCATGTGTGCTTTAAGAAAGTCACATTTGGAAACATTATATGCATACAGAACTGACATCTCAGAACTGATATCCCAGTAGCATATGACTTCCATAATGATTATACTACCACTTGTGACTTCAAAATTTTCCCTTAATGAATTAGCCAATACATAGACATCCATTTTACTTTCACTTCTCTATTAATCTCTTATTGCATTTTGAAGTCTATTTCTTTTATAAGTTCATTTACTATCTGACTTACATTTTATTCTCTTCAAAATAATTTCTAGTGAACATAGGACATTGAGATTTTCCCCTTGCATTTATTCAAAGCTCAAAAGTCACTTTAAAAAAAGTCACTTAAAAACAACTCTTTATAAGACTAACTGTATATTTTATTGGCAAATGAGAGGTACCTGTAGAAGACAAGTTTGACTGTTCCTAGTTAATGGACCATAGAATATTTTTTTCTTCTCTATTCTCTTATATTTTGTTCTGTCCAAATTAACATTGATGTGAGCACCTTTATCATGTCCACATATACAATACACTATATGTTACATACAGTACATGTTCAATATACAGTAGCAAATTTAAGGTCAGGAAAAAACCCACAACATAGGAAATCTCTTATAATTATTAGTTTTTATTATGAAAGTTTCATACTCAATAGTTAAAGCAGAAGAGAAATAAATGACTTAGCAAACATAAACTTGGATTTACCTTTCAAAGCCTTAAGAAAGATTTTAAGAAAAATGTTGACAGTCTGTCCTAAAACTTGTGTATGTGTAGGTGTCATGTGTTTTTTGTGTTTGTTTTGTTGAACAATATAAACTTCTTGAGGCAAAGATGGCAGAAATGCTTTTCGTTTGAAAGAATAGTCATTGAGTGCCAGACACTGAAATAAACCCTGGGTCTAGAAAGAGAAACCAGAATTGATCCTGTCCTCAAAGGACTCACAAACTAATAAAGATTGGCTAGAAGTGGCTCTAGTAAGTACTAAAACACAATTCTATAGAGGTGGCCATCTATTATTGTCCAAACTGAGACACTTATGAGAATAAAAAGAATGTTACTAATAATTATGTCAGATCATTAAGCATAAAAATTAGGTATGTCCCAGGCCAACATGGATGTATGGTTGGTCCTTCAAGTTACTTGAAAATTTCCATTCACATACAAAAGAGGGAATGTTAAATTCTGTCAGTGGAGTGAGCGATAAGAGTAGTGATTATAGGGATTAGGAATGAATTCAAGAAGGATATAATATTTAGAGTAACTTTCTGACTAATAAATTAATTAATAAACATTTACCATTTACTTAGTGCTGACTATGTGCCAGGAAACATGTTAGGAGCTGGGGACATAAAAACAGACATAGATCCTGATCTCAATGTTCTTATAGTGATGATTGTGGGGAGTGGAGAGAGATAATAATCAAAAAATATATATAATTTATGACTAAAAACTGTGACAAGGGTTAAATGTTTAAAAAAATAGGAAGGTATCAGTTGAGCCTTAAAGGAAAGAGTAACAATTTGCTGGCAGGGAAGAACTTTCTAAATTATAAATATTTAAACATTAATATGACACTATGCCTTAGTCAACACCTCATGCCTAATATTAGTGGTAAGGAGTGATAAATGAAAGCATTGAGAATGGATAAAGGAAAATAGTTACTTTTGCCCAAAAAGGACTGTAAGTAGGGAGAAAATTTCAAAGATGATATTTCTACGAGACAGGGATGTCCACTCTGACCATTAAAATTTAACATAGTACTGAGCCTCTTAGCCTGAGAAATCAGACAACAAAAAGAAATAAAAGGAATCCAAATTAGCAAGTAAGAAATCAAACTTTCACTACTTGCAGATGACATGATACTCTATGTAGAAAACCTGAAAAAAATCCACCAAAAAATTGCTAGAACTAATACATGAATTCAGTAAGGTCACAAGATAGAAAATCAACATACAGAAATCTGTTGCAATACTATACACCAATAATGAAGCAGCAGAAAAAGAAATCAAGGAATCAATTCCATTTACAATTGTACAAAAACCCATAAGATACCTAGGAATAAACCTAACCAAAGAGGTAAAAGATCTTTACTCTGAAAACTATAGAACACTTGTGAAAGAAATTGAACAGGACACATAGAAATGGAAAAACATTCTATCCTCATGGATTAGAAGAACAAATATTGTTAAAATGTCTATAATACCCAAGGTAATCTACACATTTAATGCAATCCCTATAAAAATACCACCAGCATTTTTCACAGAGCTAGAACAAACAATTCTAAAATTTGTATGGAAACACAAAAGACCCCAAATAGTCAAAGCAATCCTGAAAAAAAAGCAAAGCTGGGGTCATCACCATTCAGAACTACAATCTATCCTACAAAGCTGTAGTCATCAAGACAGTATGGTACTGGCATAAAAGCCGACACATAGATCAATGGAACAGAATAGAAAACCCAGAAATGGACCCACAACTACATGGTCAATCTTCAACAAAACAGGAAAGAATACCCAAAGGAAAAAGTCTCTTCCACAAATGATGTTGGGAAAACTGGACAGCAGTATGCAGAAGAATGAAACTGGACCACTTCCTTACGCCATACACAAAAATAAAATCAAAATGGATGAAAGACCTAAAAATGAGACCTGAAACCATAAAAATCCTAGGAGAAAACACAGGCAGCAACCTCTTTGACCTCAGCCATAGCAATTTCTTACCACATATATCACTGGAGGCAAAGAAACAAAAGCAAAAAGGAACTTTTGGGACTTCAAGATAAAAAGCTTCTGCATAGCAAATGAAACAGTCAACAAAACTAAAAGGCAACCTCTGGAATGGGAGAAGATATTTGGAAATGACAGATCTGATAAAGGTTTAGTATCCAAAATCTATAAGGAATTTGTCAAACTTAACACCCAAAACCCAAAAAATCCAGTTAAGAAATGGGCAGAAGACGAGAATAGACACTTTTTCAAAGAAGACATATAGAGGGCTAACAGACACATGAGAAGATATTGAACATCACTCATCTTCGGGGAAATACAAATCAAAACAACAATGAGATACCACCTCACACCGTTAAGAATGGCTAAAATTAACAACACAAGAAACAACGGATGTTGGTGAGGATGTGGGGAAAGGGGAACCCTCTTGCATTGTTGGTGGCAATGCAAACTGGTGCAGCCACTCTGGAAAACAGTACAGAGGTTCCTCAAACAGATAAAAATAGAACTACCCTATGGCCCAGAAGTTGCCTACTAGGCATTTACCCAAAGAATACAAAAATACAGATTCAAAGGGGTTCATGCACCACAATATTTTAGCAGCATTATCAACAATATCCAAAATATGAAGAGACCCCAAATGTCCATTGACCAATGAATGCATAAACAAGATATGGAGAGAGGAAGCTTGATGGCAGAAGAGTAGGAGACCTCGTTTCATCTGGTCCCTTGAATTTAGCTAGATAACTATCAAATCATTCTGAACACCTCTGAATCCAACCTGAGATGTAAGAAAAGAATTGCTGGACTTCTACAAATAGAAAAGCAACCACTTTTTTACAAAGTAAGAGGTGTGGAGAAGTGAATCTGAGGGGATATATTAGAAGATAAATGGTAGGAAGAGGGAGGCTCTGTAAGCCGGCTACCAGAAAGTGATATAGTCGTGGAACACAAAATCAGAAACTTTAGAAATATGCTCCAGTAAGAGACATACATGCCTGAAAGGTGCTCAGGTGGCAAAGCGGGGCAGAACCCTAGGTGAGACAGTGTGGTCTCAGGATCTCCGGGGTCACAAAAAGAATGGGGATGCCTTAGCCTGCAGAGTTCCCAAGCACTGGAGCAGGGAAACCTGTCATGGTCAGCGACCCCAGAGGGGGTTCTCAGCTCCTTCACCATAAACCGCAAACCATGGCATGATCTGGTGACCACTGTTCATGGGGGGCCCTGCAAAGGGCAGAAATGCAGCAACACTCTGCCTTCCTCTGGGGAGGGTCAGTGTAGTGCAAACCACAGCAGTCTGCAGACTTTGGCACACACAAAAGTGAAGACTGCTTATCTCTGAGGGTTTACTGAAGAGAAGGGACCGGGATCTTTCAGCTCTGGGACTGGAGATCGGGGCATGACCATCATTATTTTTATCTTCTAAAGACGTGCAGAAAGCCTTCATAGAACAACCAGAAGCAGCTTACACTGAGCCAGGGCTCCTGGCAAGGGGTGGTGCAATGCCACACAGACAAAGACACTTGAGAATCAGCACAGCAGGTCCCTTCCCCAGAGGACCAGCTCAAACAACAGGCAAATACCAAATTTACAGAACATACAGGACAGCAAAACTCCAGGGCTAGGGGAAAACAGTATACAGAATTCAAGGCTTTTTCTCATGATTCGTTTATCTTTTGGTTTAAAATTTTCCTTTTCTTTTTTTCTTTTTTTCCTTTTCAACTAGTTTCTTATTTTATCAACTGTTTGTTTTTAGTCTTTTTAACTTTCATTTTTTACATTTACATTTTATAGATATATTCTTCATTTTTGGCTTCCTTTCACTGTATTCAATTTCATTTTTTGTATATATAAAAGTTTTGCTTTTTAAACAATTTTGGGATTTCGTGTCTTCTAAGAAACTGACCAAAATACACCCAAAACTAAGTATATCACCCTGTTTTGTCCACCAGGGAGATTATATTATCTCCCCCACCCTTTTTCTTCTTTTCATTTTTAGTTTATAAATTCTTCAGATTTGTCTAGTGTGTATTTCACTTGGTCATGGTTGATATTTTTAATTTTGTTCTCTCCTTCACCCATTCTTCTCAGGGCAAAAGGCCTAGAAGGAGGAATTCACAACAAAAGAAAGAATCAGAGGTAATAATCTCTGCAACAGATCTAATCGATATAAATATATGTAAAATGTCAGAGCTGGAATTTAGGATAAGGATTATAACGTTACTAGCTGGGCTTGAAAAAAGCATAAAAGACACTAGAGAATCTCTTAGTGCAGAGGTAAAATCTAATCAGGCCAAAATTAAAAATGCTTTAACTGAGATGCAGTCTAAATTGGATGCTTTAACAGCTAGAGTAAATGAAACAGAAGAGAGCGTGACATACAAGACAAGTTGATGGAAAGGAAGGAAGCTGAGGAAAAGAGAGAAAAACAACTAATGGACCAAAAGGGGAGGCTTCGAGAAATCAGCAATACTATAAAGCAAAACAATATTAGAATTATTGGGGTCCCTGAGAAAGAAGAAATAAAGAGAGGTGGAACAGAAGGTATATTTGAGCAAATCATAGCTGAGAACTTCCCTAATCTGGGGAAGGAAACAGGCATTCAAGTCCAAAAGGTAGAGAGGACCCCTCTAAAAATCAATACAAATAGGGGCGCCTGGGTGGCTCAGTCGTTAAGCGTCTGCCTTCGGCTTGGGTCATAATCTCAGGGTCCTGGGATCGAGCCCCGCATTGGGCTCCCTGCTTGGCGGGAAGCCCGCTTCTCCCTCTCCCACTTCCCCCTGCTTGTGTTCCCTCTATCGCTGTGTCTTTCTCTGTCAAATAAATAAATAAAACCTTTAAAAAAAATCAATACAAATAGATCAACACCCCAACATATAGGAGTTCACAAAAGCTTGCAAATTTCATAGATAAAGAGAAAATCCTTAAAGCAGCTTGAGACAAGAGGTTCTTAACCTACATGGGTAGAAACATTAGGCTGGCAACAGACCTATCCACAGAGACTTGGCAAGCTAGAAAGGGATGGCATGATATATTCAGGGTACTAAACAAGAAAAAAACATTCAGCCAAGAATACTTTATCCAGCTGTCAATCAGAATACTTTATCCAGACAGTCATTCAGAGTGGAAGGAGAGATAAAGAGCTTCTGGAACAATGAAACTAAAAGTCCGCCCTGCATAAAATATTAAAGGGGATCTTGTTAGTGAAGAGAGAGCCCAAAACTAACATAGACCAGAAAGAAACAGACAATCTACCAAAACAGGGACTTTACAGATAATACAATGGCACTAAATTCATATCTTCCAATAGTTACTCTGAATGTAAATGGGCGAAATGCTCCAATCAAAAGACACAGGGTATCACATTGGATAAAAAAGCAAAACCCATCCATATACTGTCTACAAGAGACTCATTTTGAACCTAAAGACACCTCCAGGTTGAAATTGAGGGGGTAGAGAAACATTTATCATGCAAATAGACCTCAGAAGAAAGCTGGTGTAGCAATGTCCATATCAGACAAATTAGATTTTAAACCAAAGACTATAGTAAGGGAAGACTAGGAATACTATATCATACTTAAATGGTCTATCCAACAAGAAAAACTAACAATTATAAATATTTATGCTCCTAACTTGGGAGCAGGCAATTATATTAACTAATTAATAACCAAATTAAAGAAACACATTGATAATAATACAATAATAGTAGGGGAGTTGAACATCTCACTCACAACAATGGACAGATCATCTAAGCAGAAGATCAACAAGGAAACAAGGGCTTTGAATGACACACTGGACCAGATGGACTTCACAGATATATACAGAGCATTCCATCTTAAAGCAATGGAATAAACATTCTTCTCGAGTGCACATGGAACATTCCCCAGAATAGATCACATACTGGGTTGCAAATCAGGTCTCAACCAATACCAAAAAAAATGGTATTATTCCCTGTATATTTTTAGACCACAATGCCTTAAAACTTCTACTCAATCACAAGAGGAAATTTGGAAGGAACTCAAACACTTGGAGGATAAAGATCATCTTACTAAAAAATGAATGGGTCAACTATATGGTGGCTAACTGAACATAAAAATAATAATAATGAAGAAGATGGGAAAAAAAGAAAAAATCATGGAAACAAGTGAAAATGAAAACACAGCTGTTTAGAACCTTTGGGATACAGCAAGGGCCGTCCTATGGGGAAAGTACATAGCAAAACAAGCCTTTCTCAAAAAACTAGAAAAGTCTCAAATACACAAGCTAATCTCACACCTAAAGGAGCTGGAGAAAGAACAGCAAATAAAGCCAAGACCAAGCAGAAGAAGAGAAATAATAAAGATTAGCACAGAAAACAATGAAATATAAACCAGAAAAACAGTAGAACAGATCGATGAAACTAGGAGCTGGTTCTTTGAAAGAATTAATAACATTAATAAACTCAAAATGAAAATGAAAAGAGAAAGGACCTAAATTAATAAAATCATGAATGAAAGAGAAGACCTCACGATCAGCACCAAGGAAATACAAACAATTTTAAGAATATATTATGAGCAATTATATGCCAAAAATTTAGGCCATCTGGAAGAAATGGATGCATGCCTCAAAACTTATAAACTAACAAAACTGAAACAGAAAGAAATAGAAAACTTGAACAGACCCATAGCCAGCAGGGAAACTGAAGCAGTAATCTAAAAATCTCCCAGCAAACAAGAGTCCAGGGCCTGACGGCTTTCCAGGGGAATTCTACCAAACATTTAAAGAAAAACTAATACCTATTCTACTGAAGCTTTTCAGAAAAAGAAAGGGAAGGAAAACATCCAAATTCATTCCATGAGGCCAACATTACCTTGATCCCAAAACCAGACAAAACCCCACCAAAAAGGGGAATTGCAGAACAATATCCCTGATGAACATGGATGCCAAAATACTCAACAAGATCCTAGCCAATAAGTTCCAACAGTACATTGAAAAGATTACTCACCACAACAAAGTTGGATTTATTCCTGGGATACAAGGATGGTTCAACATTCACAAATAAATCAATGTGATAGACCATGTTAACAATAGAAAAGACAAGAGTCATATGATCTTCTCCATTGATGCAGAAAAAGCCTTTGACAAAATACAATATCCGTTCTTGATTAAAATACTCCACAGTGTAGTGATAAAAGAAATATATCTCAATATCATAAAAGCCATCTGTGAAAAGCCCGCAGGAAATATCATTCTCAATGAGAAAAACTTAGAGCTTGTCCCTTAAGGTCAGGAACATGACAGCGATGCCAACTCTCACTACTGTTGTTCAACATAGTACTAGAAATCCTAGACTCAGCAATCAGACAACAAAAAGAAATAAAAGGCATTTGAATTGGCAAAGAGGAAGTCAAACTCTCACTCTTTGCAGATGACATCATACTTTATGTGGGAAACCCAAAATGCCCCCCTGCCAATTGCTAGAACCCATACAGCAATTCAGCAACATGGCAGGATATAAAATCAATGCACAGAAATCAGTTGCATTTCTATGCAATAACAATGAGACTGAAGAAAGAGAAATTGAGGAATTGGTCCCATTTACAATAGTATCAAAAATCATAAGATACCTAGGAATAAACTTAACCAAAGAGGTAAAGGACCTGTACTCTAAAAACTACAGAACACTTAAGAAACAATTTTAGGAAGACACAAAGAAATGGAAAAACATTCCATGTTCATGGATTGGAAGAGAATTGTTAAAATGTCTATGTTACCCAAAGCAATCTACACATTCAGTGCAATCCCTATCAAAATACCATCAACATTTTTCACAGATCTGGAACAAAAAATCCTAAAATTTGTATGGAACCAGAAAAGATCCCAAATAGCCAGAGGAATGTTGAAAATGAAAACCAAAGCTGGGGCCATCACAATGCCTGACTTCAACCTATATTGCAAAGCTGTAATAATTAAGAGAGTATGGTACTGATACAACAACAGACACATAGATTAATGGAACAGGTAGAGAACCCAGTATTGGAACCTCAACTCTATGGCCAACTAATCTTTGATAAAGCACAAAGAATATCCAATGGAAAAAGACAGTTTCTTCATTAAATGATACTGGGAAAACTGGACAGCCACATGTAGAAGAATGAAATCGGACCACTCTCCTACACCATATACAAAGATAAAATCAAAATGGATAAAAAACCTAAAGGGAGACAGGAATCCATCAAAATCCTAGAGGAGAACATAGATAGCAAAGTCTTCGACCTTGGCCACAGCAACTTCTTCCTACATATGTCTCCAAAGGCAAGGGAAACAAAAGCAAAAATGAACTTTTGGGACTTCATCAAGATAAAAACTTCTGCACAGCAAAGGGAACAGTCAACAACAGACCAGCAATTACACTACTACATATTTACCCCAAAGAAATGAATGCAGTGATCTGAAGGGGCCCCAACGTTCATAGCAGCAATGTCCACAATAGCCAAACTGTGAAAAGACCTGAGATGTCCATCAACAGATGAATGGATAAAGAAGATGTGAGATATATATATATATATATTACATACACACACACACACACACACACAATGTAATATTACTCAGCCATCAGAAAGGATGAATACTTACAATTTACATCAACCTTGCTGGAACTGGCTGGTATTATGCTGAGCAAAATAAGTCAATTGGAGAACAACAATCATGCTGTTTCACTCATATGTAGAGTATAAGAAGCAGAGCAGAGGATCATAGTGGAAGGGAGGGAAAAAAGAATGGGAAGTCATCAGAGAGGGAGAAAAATCATGAGAGACTCTTAACTATGGGAAACAAACAGGTTTGCTGGAGGGGGGGGTGGATGGGGGATGGGGTATTGAGTGACAGGCATTAAGGAGGGCACAAGATGTGATGAGCACTGGGTGTTATACACAACTGATAAAATATTGAACACTACATCTGAAAATAATGAGGTAGTATACCTTGGCTAATTGAATTTAAAATTTAAAAAAGATGTGGTGTATATATACACAATGGAATATTTCTCACCTTGTAAACGAATGTTATCTTGCCATTTGCCACCACGTGGTTGGTGTTAGAGTGTATTATGCTAAGCGAAATAAGTCAGTCAGAGAAACACAAATACCTTATGATTTCACCCATATGTGGAATGTAAGAAACAAAACAGGTAAACATATGGAAAGGGTAAATGGTAAGCATTCTTTCTGATGGCTGAGTAATAAGAGACTCTTAAAGATGGAGAACAAACTGAGAGTTGATGGTGTGAGGTAGGTGGGAGATGGGCTAGATGGGTGATGAGCATTAAGGAGGGCATTTATTATGATGAGCATTGGGTGTTGTATGTAAGTGATAAATCACTGAATTCTACTCCAGAAACCAATAACGCACTGTATGTTAACTGCTTAAAATTTAAATTAAAAAAAAAAAAGGAATTAGAATCCACATTAGGTAAAGGATTGTTATGAAGCAGCTCCTTGCTCCCAAAGTGGTTATGAACAAATGTTTTCCCTCTGTAAATTGAGAAAATTGGGAAGGGACGTTTGTGAACCATTATCTGGAATTTTTTAGTAAATGTCGAGAGTGGCAATTTTGCCCAAAGAATTATCCAAAGGATGGATACAGAGGCTCCCATTCAACCAGAAAATGGAGGGGGACAAAAGAGAAAAACAGACAAAGAAAGTTAGGTGAGTTCTCAAATCTATAAAATCATGACAAAAGAAATTACTAAAGGGATGACTTATGAGCTCTTACAAAAGGGAAGTAGTGATCACTGGAAGCAACCATGAGTTCATAGACAAAAATTTTTGTCCAACTAACCATGCTTGGTCCCCCTTTATACATGGGAGATACGTTACAAGATTCTCAATGGATGCCTGAAATCATGGGGAGTGCTGAACTATATACACACACACACACACAAACTCACACACACTTTGTTTTTTCCCATAAATATATAACTACGATAAAGTTTAATTTGTAAATTAGGTACAGTAAGAGATTGACAACAATAATAATAAGACAACAATTATAACAAAATTAAATAAATAATAAATAAAAACTTAAAAAGCAGACAAACATCTGCAGGTAAAAGCTGCCAACATTGACCTCAATGAATTATTACCAAGAAAACAGTCTTTTTCCCATTCAGTCAGCTCACTCTACTTTCTTAATTCACATGCTCCTTCCCATCTTTGTATTACAAAATACAGTTCACTTGTACTGCATTTAGACAGAGCAATTTTCCGAGATCAGTCTTCAGGTTCTACTACAAGCTCCACCTCATCTTTTCCAAAATCTGCCAAACAACACCATGTATGGAGATAGAAACATCTGGCCATGTTTACTGAGCCAGAACCACTGGAAATGTTCAAAAAAGCTCAGTAGGTATGTAGGACAGAGCTGTCCAGCATTAGCTAAGTCAAGAAGAAAATATTAAATTCTCAATGATCTACGTGTGGTTAAGCAACTTTATTATTTGTGAAGGTGTTAAATCTCAATCAGTGTTCTGGGAAGCATGTTATGAGGGAGACATAGGGACACCTAGTTAGACAACTACCCTTCTCTTTCCCTTCTAGCAATTGTTTTTTTCATAATAGGCATCCTCAAGGATATTACACGTATCAAAATTTATCTACTATGCGTGATTTTTGCTGGGGCCTAGAAAATGGAGAAGTGACCATATTTCAGTCATCATAAGAATACTAAGCTCTTTTCTTGGTTCCTACTCTTTGAAATGTACCAATGTTTTTAGAATTAGCTTTAAGGAGAATAAATCCAAATCTGTATTGTATGAGGACATATTTTACTTTAAAGATGGAAAATAAGGGGCACCTGGGTGGCTCACTTGGTTAAGCATCTGATTCAATTTTGGCTCAAGTCATGATCTCAGGGTCATGAGATAGAGCTCCATGTGGGGTACACGCTCAGCAGCAAGTCTGCTTGAGATCCTCTCTCCCTCTCTCTCTCCCCATCCCCCTGCTCATGCTCTCTCTCTCTCTCTCTCTAAAGTAAATAAGTAAATCTTTTTTTAAAAAGTGGAAAATAGCAAAAATGAACTATTGGGACTTTAAGATAAAAAGCTTCTGCATGGCAAAGGAAACGGTCAACAAAACTAACAGGCAACCTACGGAATAGGAGAAGATATTTGTAAATGATATAACAGATAAACAGCTGATATCCAAGATCTATAAAGAACTTCTCAAACTCAACACCCAAAAAACAAATAATCCAGGCAAGAAATGGGCAGAAGACATGAACAGA
This sequence comes from Leptonychotes weddellii, assembly GCF_054177405.1. Classification (NCBI taxonomy): domain Eukaryota; kingdom Metazoa; phylum Chordata; class Mammalia; order Carnivora; family Phocidae; genus Leptonychotes; species Leptonychotes weddellii. The sequence continues at coordinate 62,345,802 of NC_138385.1, forward strand.
CACTTCTCCAAAGAAGACATACAAATGGCCAACAGAGACATGAAAAAATGCTCCACATCACTTGCCATTAGGGAAGTGCAAATAAAAACCACAATGAGATACCACCTTACGCCAATCAGAATGACTAAAATTAACAAGACAGGAAACAACAAATGTTGGCGAGGATGTGGAGAAAGGGGAACACTCTTACCCTGTTGGTGGGAATGCAAGCTAGTACAGCCACTCTGGAAAACAGTATGGAAGTTCCTCAAGACATTAAAAATAGAGCTACCCTATGACCCAGCAATTGCACTACTAGGTATTTACCCCAAAGATACAGAGCTAGTGAAAAGAAGGGGCACCTGCACCCCAATGTTCATAGCAGCAATGTCCACAATAGCCAAACGGTGGAAGGAGCCAATATGTCCTTTGACAGATGAATGCATAAAGATGTGGTATATACATATAATGGAATATTACTCAGCCATCAGAAAGGATGAATACCTACCATTTACATCGACATGGATGGAACTGGAGGGGATTACGCTAAGTGAAATAAGTCAAGCAGAGAAAGACAATTATCATATGGCTTCACTCATATGTGGAATATAAGGAATAGTGCAGAGGACCATAGGAGAAGGGAAAGAAAACTGAATGGGGAAAAATCAGAGAGGGAGACAAACCATGAGAGACTCTGGACTGAGGGAAACAAATTGAGGGTTGCAGAAGGAAGGGGGGTTGGGGATGGGGTAACTGGGTGATGGGCATTAAGGAGGGCACATGATCTGATGAGCACTGGGTGTTATACACAACTAATGAATCATTGAACAGTACACCAAAAACTAATGATGTACTATATATTAGCTAATTGAATTTAAATTAGAAAAGTGGAAAATAATAGTTATGAAACTTTAGTAATAATAATAATAAAATATAAATAATTATTTACATTTACATTACCTATTAGAGTTTCCTGTGTGTTTTCACATACATGCTTTAAATCAACCAGGCCACATCATTACCTACATTACCCAGATTTGGATTGTTATGACTTATATACCTCACTTTTCAATTCCCTATGTCAAGTACATCAGGTAAAGAAGTTATATAAATTCCAGGAAGAAACATAAAATGTGAGCTCTCTCAATGATTCGGAAGGAAAGGGGTTAGAAACCTTTACTGAGTCTCAAAATGAAAAATGTTCACATGAAAACAATCTGAGAAAATTCAAAATCCAAATCCTTTCATTTTAATGTATATTAAATTAATTACACACAGTAATTATATCAGAAAGGAGGTAAAGACTTGCTTTACTGCTTCTTCAACCTCCAATTACACACACTTGTTATGTGCTCTTGAATGGTTTATAGGTTGTAATACTTAAGAAAGAAATAAGAATAAAAAATAGCGTATTTTCTGTGTTTTGTAAAAATGGGATTTTATTCAAGTAATAAGAACATGCTTCTCAGCCTGTCCTTACACATCTCCAAAACAAAATTGGCTTTTCCTTAAATTTTTTTTTTGATCTTCAATGCATTCCCAAAATGATGCATGTCACACCAAAAACTGTCATGACCAGAGCTAAGCACAACTGAGCTATTCAAAATTTTGGATTTCATTTCAAAGCTATGAATGATTAAGCAGCCTCAAGTCTTGTCGCTTACCCCTTCATCAAATGTGTAAGCTTTAGATGAAATGTTTATAGGAAAGTAACAGTCTGTTGACTTTCATTATCCATTTGTCCTTCCAGGATTTCAAACATAATAGACACACAATTTGATTTCAAGACCCATTATTCTTTGATTTTGAATTGTGGCTCATTTTCCTGTTACTTTCTACCACCACTTACTTCATTAGGAAAGACTTCCATAGCACATGTAAAACATCCTGTTCTACACACAGTCTATTGTCTAAATGAAATAAAAACACACTGGTAAATGCAACCTTAATTTATATTGGATTTAATCTACCATTTAAAAAAAAAACACTTTTAATGCTCAATCTCCTAGAAGGACAAAGAAATTGTGGGTTACATACTATTTTTTTCTTTCTATATAAAGAAAGTCTAAAGAAAGGTCAGTTGAAATTCATGTGGGGAAACTGCATCATACATTACTGGAGAAGATCTCTGTTAGTGTAACTGTGCAGTAAATGTGTGTTCTCTGGCCACTAGTGATAGTTGGGGAGTGGTTATAAAAGTATTTTCTCCAGAAAATATGGCCACTTCCATGACTTATTGGTGAAGTTTCTTATCTCAGTTTCTTTTGCTCTCTTCTCCCATTTTCCCCTCTTTTCTTTCTCCTTCCTCTTCATTTTCTCTTTTTCTCTCTGTGCCACACACTCCACCTCCGGGGTATTTTTGTCATAAATTGTGAGGAAATGTGACTGTATCATCCTACTTACAGTATGTTAAAAAAATAGTGCCTGTCTTATAACTTTAATAGCAATAAACATATCTTGAGCATCCCATTCAGTTAATAATACTGAACTTGATCTTTCTTCATTCTCTCCAATTAAATTGCTTTGAAAAATTAGTGGAATAGAGTGTATCCTATTTTCTTTCTTCCCACTCAATCATTAGACTAAAATTAGAAAGGACTCCATAATCAAGACAATTCCTAGGGGTAGCTGCAGAACTGAAGCCATGATGTCATTGGCTTAAGACTCATTAGTTCCAAAGATTTCCAAGAGGTAATACAAAATGTATTGGGAGGAAGATTGGAGTGGGAGAAAAAAGAGGAGTGGAATGGTCTTAGAGGTGATTAGAACTTCATAAGTCTTAATTCTCCTTATTTCAACTAACACGCTATTTGTTTTTACTTCCCTCCTCGGGCAGTTGTGTTTATTTCTTTTCTACAGTTGCTCTGTTCTGAGTAGCAGCTATACTTCTGTAGTCAGTAACATTCATAAGAAATAGATTTTAAATATTAAAATAAATATTAAAATATTTCAGAGGCTTTCAACTTAATAAATGGCGAATAAGGCAATATATGTTTTACTAAATAATGTTTCAATCATGTTATGTCATAGGCAATCTCCTGGCTGCCCCATGAGCCTAGAGTGTTAGTGATCCTTCAAGGTACCAAGCCATACAAGATTAAATATAGTGAGAAAACTTTTGCATTTGAGGTTGGAGTCAGGAGATCTGGGTACAAATTTTCCTTCTATCATTTACTAGAGCTATGTGACATTTAAAAAAATTTAATTCCAGTTAGTTAACATAGAGTGTTATATTAGTTTCAGGTGTACAATATCGTGACTCAACACTTCCAGACATCACCCAGTTCTCATCACAAGATGTGCAATCCTTAATTCCATCACTTATTTAACATATCCCCCCACATACCTCCTCTCTGGTGATCATCAGTTTGTTCTCTATAATTAAGAGTCTATTTCTTGGTTTCATTGTCTCTGTCTCTCTCTCTTATTTTTCCCTTTGTTTATTTGTTTTGTTTCTTAAGTTCCACACATGAGTGAAATCATATGGTACTTGTCTTTCTCTGACTGGCTTATTTCACTTAGCATTATACTCCCTAGCTTCATCCATGCCATTGCAAATGGCAAGATTTCATTCTTTTTCATGGCTGAGTAAAATTCCATATTACAGTTTATATATATATTATTATTGATATATATTTATATTATATATATATTATTTATATATATATCAATAATACATTCTTTATCCATTCATCAGTCAATGGACAGTTTCTTATTCTTTCCTGCTTTATGAAAGATTAACTGAAAAATAATTGTGGATTCATTTCTGGATTTTCTATTCTGTTCCATTGATCTATGTATCTATTCTTTTGCCAGTACCATATTACTTGGATTACTACAGCATTGTAATATAACGTGAAGTTTGAAATTGTAATGCCTCCACCTTTGCTTTTCTTTTTCAAGGTTGCTTTGGCTATTCAGAGTCTTTTGTGGTTCCATATAAATTTTAGGATTGTTTTTTCTAGTTCTGTGAAAAATACTGTTGGTATTTTGATAGGGAATGTATTAAATGTGTAAATTGTTTTGTGTAGTATACACATTTTAACAATATTTGTTCTTCCAATACATGAGAATGGAATGTCTTTCCATTTGTATCCTCTTCAATTTCTTTCATCAGTGTTCTATAGTTTTCAGGGTACAGGTCTTTCATCTCTTTTCATAAGGATTTATTAATAAATATCTTACTAATTTAGGTGCAATTGTAAATGAGATTTTTCTCTTAATTTCTCTATTTGCCACTGCATTACTGATGTATAGAAATGCAACAGATTTCTGTATGTTGATCTTCTATCTTGCATCTGTACTGAATTTGTTTATCAGTTCTAGAAGTTTTTGGTGGAGTCTTTCAGGTTTTCTATATATACTATCATGTCATGTATAAATAGGGAAAGTTTTACTTCTTCCTTACCAATTTGGATGACTTTTATTTCTTTTTGTTGTCTGATTGTTGTGGCTAGGACTTCCAATACTATTTGAATAAAAGTGGTGGTAGTGGACATCCTTGTCTTATTCCTGACCTTAGGGGAAAATCTCTCAGTTTTTCCCCATTAAGGGTGATGTTCCCTGTGGGTTTTTTAATATACAATCTTTATTATGTTGAGGTATGTTTCCTCTAAACCTAATTTGTTGAATCATGAATGGATGTTGTATTTTGTTAAACACTTTTTTGTGTGTCTATTGAAATGGTCAAATGGTTCTTATCCTCTCTCTTATTGATGTGATGTATCACACTGATTGATATGTGAATATTAAACCATGCTTGCAACCCAAGAATAAATCTCACTTGATTGTGGTGAATGATTATTTTAATGTATTGATTGCTTCAGTTTGCTAGTATTTTGTTGAGGATTGCATGTATGTTCATCAAATATATTGGTGTGTAGTTCTGTTTTAGTGCTGTCTTTATCTGGTTTTGGTACTAGGGTAATGCTGGGCTAATATAATTAATTAGGAAGTTTTAGTTCCTTTTCTATTTTTGGAATAGTTTGAGTAGAATAAATATTAAGTCTTTAAATGCTTGGAAGAATTAACCTGTGAAGCCATGTGTTACTGGACTTTTGTTTGTTGGGAGCTTTATGGTTACTGATTCAATTTCTTTGCTGATTATCAGTCTGTTTAAGTTTTCTATTTCTTCTTGTTTCAAATTTGGTAGTTTGTATGTTTCTAGGAATTTATCCATTTCTTCTAGATTGTCCAATTTGTTGCCTTATACTTTTCATAATCTTCTCCTATAATCATTTGTATTTCTGTAGGGTTGGTTGTTATTTCTCCCCTCTCATCTGTGATTTTATTTATTTGAGTCCTTTCTCTTTATTTCCTCATGGGTCTGGGTAGAGATTTATCTATTTTATTGATGTTTTTTCAAAGAAACCACCTCCTGATCTCATTGATCTGTTCTATTGTTTTCTTAGTTTTTATATCATTTATTTCTGTTATAATCTTTATTTACTTCCTTATGCTAGCTTTAGGCTTCTTTGTCATTTTTTTCTAGTTCCTTTAGGAGTATGGTTAGGTTATTTGAGATTTTTCTTGCATCTTGAGGTAAGCTTATATTGCTATGGATTTCCCTCTTAGAACAGTTTTGCTGCATCCAACCAGTTTTGGACTGTCATGTTTTCATTTTCATTTGTTTCCATGTATCTTTACTTTTCTTTTTTTAGCCTGTCCAATTTTATTTTATTTTGTTTTCAGTTTATACTTAAATTCCAGTTAGTTGAGGGGAGGAGCAAGATGGTGGAGGAGGAGGAGACCTAAATTTCATCTGGTCCCAGGAGTTCAGCTAGATAGTTATCAAACTATTCTGAACACCTACAAACTCAACAGGAGATTGAAGAAAAGAATAGCAGCAATTCTATAAACAGATAAGGGACCACTTTCTGGAAGGTAGGATTGGCAGAGAAGTAAATCTGAGGCCATATTTGGGAAGATAGACCGTGGGGGGAGGGAGCCTCCATCAGCCAGCTACCAGCAAGTGATAGAGCAGTGGAGCACAAAATGAGAACTTTTAGAAGTTTGCTCCACTGAGGGATGTCTCTCCAGTGGCTAAGCAGGGGGGTGGAACACTTGCTGCAACAGTGTGGTCTCAGGACCCTCAGGGTCACAGAAAGACCAGGGGTGCCTGAGGGTGGCAGAGTTCCCAGGTAATGGAATGGGGAAGCCAACTGAAAAGACGAAGCCAAGGAGTGGGATCTCAGGTTGGGGTTGCCATAAATTGTGATCCGCAGCACAGTTGGGCCAATACTCTTTGAGCAGGGACCCAACAAATGGCAGATTCAGGTAGACTCCCCTTCCTCACCCAGGAGGAGTGGAACAGGAGTGCACCGCAGGAATCTGCTGGGTTTGGAGACTCCAAAAGGGGTCATGTGCCAGAGATAGAAATGCTCGGTCACAGGCCAGGTGAGCAAAGAGTGTGACTGGAGACCGGGGAGACAAGAGTGATTGACTGCTTTTCTCTAAGGGCTCACTGAGGAGTGTGGTCCCAAGTTCTTGGCTCCTCCAGGGCCAGATTGGGAGGCCGCCATTTTCATTCTCATCTTCTAAAGCTGTATGGAAAGCTTTCAGGGAACAAAAGCTACCGAGAGTAACCATGAGCAGATACTTAGCCTGGCCCTTGGCAATGGTGGTGCAATTACGTCTCGGGCAAAAACAATTAAGAATCACTGCAATGGGCCCCTCCCCCAGAAGATCAACAAGAACATCCAGCCAAGACCAATTTTACTGATCAATGAAAACTGCAAACTCCAGCACTAGGGGAATACAGCATATAGAATTCATAGAATTCTGCTCCCCACCCCCATTTTGGGTCTCTTCTGATGTATTTAGTATATATTTTGGGGGGTCGTTGGTACCCTTTTAGCATTTTGTTCTCTCATTTCTCTATTCTTCTCTGGACAAAAGGACAAGACAGAAAAACTCACTTCAAAAAAAAGAACAAGAGGCAGTACCAACTGCCAGGGACCTAATCAATATGGACATTAGAAAGATGTCGGAACTAGAGTTCAGAATAACGATGATAAAGATATTAGCTGGGATTGAAAAAAGCATGGAAGATTCTAGAGAATCCCTTTCTGGAGAAATAAAAGAACTAAAATCTTGGGGCGCCTGGGTGGCTCAGTTGGTTGGGCGACTGCCCTCGGCTCAGGTCATGATCCTGGAGTCCCTGGATCGACTCCCGCATCGGGCTCCTTGCTCGGCAGGGAGTCTGCTTCTCCCTCTGACCCTCCCCCCTCTCATGTGCTCTCTCTCATTCTCTCTCTCAAATAAATAAATAAAATCTTTAAAAAAAAAAAAGAACTAAAATCTAATGAAGCAAAAATCAAAAGGTTATTAATGAGGTGCAATCAAGAATGGAGGCTCTTGGGGCGCCTGGGTGGCTCAGTTGGTTAAGCGACTGCCTTTGGCTCAGGTCATGATCCTGGAGTCCCGGGATCGAATCCCGCATCAGGCTCCCTGCTCAGCAGGGAGTCTGCTTCTCCCTCTGACCCTCCTCCCTCTCATGCTCTCTGTCTCTCATTCTCTCTCTCTCAAATAAATAAATAAAATCTTTTAAAAAAAAAGAATGGAGGCTCTAACTGCAAGGATAAATGAGGCAGAAGAGAGAATTGGTGATATAGAAGACCAAATGATGGAGGATAAAGAAGCTGAGAAAAAGCTGGATCACAAGGAGAGAATTCGAGAGATAAGTGATACCATAAGATGAAACAATATTAGAATAATTGGGATCCCAGAAAAAAAGAAAGAGAGGGGCAGAAGGTATATTGGAACAAATTATAGCAGACAAATTCCCTAATTTGGGGGAAGGAAACAGGCATCAAAATCCAGGAGGCACTGAGAAACCCCCTCAAAATCAATAAAAATAGGCCAACACCCCGACATCTAAGAGTAAAACTTACAAGTCTCAGAAACAAAGAGAAAATCTTGAAAGCAGCTCAGGACAAGAGGTCAGTAACCTACAATTATACAAATATTAGATTGGTAGCAGACCTACCCACAGAGACTTGGCAGGCCAGAAAGGACTGGCAGGATATATTCAGAGCACTAAACGAGGAAAATATGCAGCCAAGAATACTATATACAGCTAGGCTGTCATTGAAAATAGAAGGAGAGATAAAAAGATTCCAGGACAAACAAAAACTAAAACAATTTGCAAACAAGAAACCAGCCCTACAAGAAATCTTGAAAGGGGTCCTCTAAGCAAAGAGAGAGTGTGAAAGTAACATAGACCAGAAAGGAATAGAGACAATATACAGTAACAGTCTCCTTACAGACAATATAATGGCACTAAATTCATATCTTTCAATAGTTATCCTGAATGTAAATGGGCTAAATGCCCCAATCAAAAGACACAGGGTATCACATTGGATAAAAAAAACAAGACCCATCAATATGCTGCCTGCAAGAGACTCATTTTAGACCCAAAGACACCTCCAGATTTAGAGAGAGGGCGTGGAAAACCATTTACCATGCTAATGGACATCAAAAGAAAGCTGGGATGGCAATCCTTATATCAGACAAATTAGATTTTAAACCAAAGACTGTAATAAGAGATGAGGCAGCACAGTATATCATACTTAAAGGGTCTATCCAACAAAAAGATCTAACATTTGTAAATACTTATGCCCCTAAAAAGGGAGCAGCCAATTATATAAGCCAATTAATAACAAAATCAAAGAAACATATTGACAATAATACAGTAATAGTAGGGGATGTTAACACCACCCCCTCACTGAAATGGACAGATCATCTAAGCAAAAGATCATCAAGGAAATAAAGGCTTTAAATGACACACTGGACCAGATGGAATTCATAGATATATTCAGAACATTCCATCCCAAAGAAACAGAATATGCATTCCTCTCTAGTGCACATAGAACATTCTCCAGAATAAATCATATCCTGGGTCACAATTCAGGTCTCAACTGGTACCAAAAGACTGGGATCATTCCCTGCATATTTTCAGACCAAAATGCTTTGAAACTAGAACTCAGTTACAAGAAGAAAGTCGAAAAGAACTCAAATACTTGGAGGCTAAAGAGCATTCTACTAAAGAATGAATGGGTCAACAAGAAAATTAAAAAAGACTTTAAAAAATTCATGGAAGCAAATGAAAATGAAAACACAAGTGTTCAAAATCTTTGGGATGCAGCAAAGGTGGTCCTAAGAGGGAAGTATATAGCAATACAAGCCTTTCTCAAGAAAGGTCTCAAATACACAACCTAACCCTACACCTAAAGAAGATGAAGAAAGAACAGCAAATAAAGCCTAAACCCAGCAGGAGAAGAGAAATAATAAAGATCAGAGCAGAAATCAATGAAATAGAAACCAAAAGAACAGTAGAACAGATCAATGAAATGAGGAGCTGGTTCTTTGAAAGAATTAATAAGATTGATAAACCCCTGCTGAGACTTATCAATAAGAAAAGAGAAAGGACTGAAATAAATAGAAGCATGAATGAAAGAGGAGAAATCACAACCAACACCAAAGAAATACAATTATAAGAACATATTATGAGCAACTATATGCCAGCAAATTAGACAATCTGGAAGAAATGGATGCATTCCTAGAGATGTGTAAACTACAAAAACTGAACCAGGAATAAATAGAAAACCTGAACAGACCCATAACCACTAAGGAAATCGAGGCAGTAATCAAAAATCTCCCAACAAACAAGAGCCCAGGGACAGATGTCTTCCCAGAGGAATTCTACCAAACATTTAAAGAAGAATTAATACCTATTCTCCTGAAACTGTTCCAAAAAATAGAAATGAAAGGAAAACTTCCAAACTCATTCTCTGAGGCCAGCATTACCTTGATCCCCAAACCAGACAAAGACCCCATCAAAAAGGAGAATTACAGACCAATATCCTTGATGAACATGGATGCAAAAATTCTCACCAAAATACTTGCCAATTGGATCCAACAGTCCATTAAAAGTATTATTCACCATGACCAAGTGAGATTTACCCATGGGCTGCAAGGTTGGTTCAACATCCACTAATCAATCAATGTGATACAATACCTTAATAAAAGAAAGAACAAGAACCATATGATCCTCTCAATAGATGCAGAAAAAGCATTTGACAAAGTACAGCATCCTTTTTTGATTAAAACTCTTCAGAGTGTAGGGATAGAGGGTACATACCTCAATATCGTAAAAGCCATCTATGAAAAACTCACAGCGAATATCATTCACAATGGGGGAAAACTGAGAGCTTTTTCCCTAAGGTCAGGAACATGGCAGGGATGTCCACTATCACCACTGCTATTTAATGTAGTACTAGAAGTCCTAGCCTCAGCAATCAGAGAACAAAAATAAATAAAAGACATCCGAATTGGCAAAGAAGTCAAACTCTCACTCTTTGCAGATGATATGATACCTTATGTGGAAAACCCTAAAGATTCCACCCCAAAATTGCTAAGACTCATACAGGAATTGAGCTACATGGCAGGATATAAAATCAATGCACAAAAATCTGTTGCATTTCTATATACCAACAACAAGACAGAAGAAAGAGAATTTAAGGGGTTGATCCCATTTACAATTGCACCAAAACCATAAGATACCTAGGAATAAATCTAACCAAAGAGGCAAAGAATCTGTACTCAGAAAACTATAAAAGACTCATGAAAGAAATTGAGGAAGACACAAAGAAATGGAAAAAAGCTCCATGCTCATTGATTGGAAGAACAAATATTGTGAAAATGTCTATTCGACCTAGAGCAATCTACACATTTAATGCAATCTCTATCAAAATACCATACACTTTTTTCAAAGAAATGGAACAAATAATCCTAAAATTTATAGGGAACCATAGAAGTCTCCGAATACCCAGAGGAATGCTGACAAAGAAAAGCAAAGCCGGCGGCATCACAATTCCAGACTTCAAGCTCTATTACAAAGCTGTCATCATCAAGATGGTATGGTACTGGCACAAAAGCAGACACCTAGATCAATGGAACAGAATAGAGAGCCCAGAAATGGATCCCCAACTCTATGGTCAACTGATCTTCGACAAAGCAGGAAAGAATGTCCTATGGAAAAAAGACAATCTCTTCAACAAATGGTGTTGGGAAAAATTGGACAGCCACATGCAGAAGAATGAAACTGGACCATTTAGTTACACCACACACAAAAATAGACTCAAAATGGATGAAAGACCTAAATGTGAGACAGAAATCCATCAAAATCCCTGAAGAGTATATAGGCAGCAATCTCTTCAACCTCAGCCACAGCAACTTGTTCCTAGACACATCTCCAAAGGCAAGGGAAGCAAGGGCAAAAATGAACTAGTGAGATTTCATCAAGATAAAAAGCTTTTGCACAGCAAAGGAAACAGTCAACAAAACCAAAAGACAACCAACAGAATGGGAGAAGATATTTGCAAATGACATATCAGATAAAGGACTAGTATCCAAAATCTATAAAGAACTTATCAAACTCAACACCCAAAGAATAAATAATCCAATCAAGAAATGGACAAAAGTCATGAACAGACATTTCTGCTAAGAAGACATCCAAATGGCCAACAGACACATGAAAAACTGCTCAACATCTCTTGTCATCAGGGAACTACAAATCCAAACCTCAATGAGATATCACCTCACACCAGTCAGAATGGCTAAAATTAACAAGTCAGGAAATGACAGATGTTGGTGAGGATGTGGAGAAAGGGGAACCCTCCTACACTGTTGGTGGGAATGCAAGCTGGTGCATCCACTCTAGAAAACAGTGTGGAGGTCCCTCAAAAAGTTGAAAATAGAGCTACCTTACTACCCAGTGATTGCACTACTGGGTATTTACCCCAAAGATACAAATGTAGTGATCCGAAGGGGCATGTGCACCCCAATGTTTATAGCAGCCATGTCCACAATAGCCAAATTATAGAAGGAGCCAAGATGTCCATCCACAGATGAATAGTTAAAGATGTGATACACACACACACACACACACACACACACACACAGGAATATTATGCAGCCATCAAAAATATGAAATCTTGCCATTTGCAATGACATGGATGGAACTAGAAGGTATTACGCTAAGCGGAATAAGTCAGTTCAAGAAAGACAAGTATTATATGATCTCACTGATATGAGGAATTTGAGAAACAAGACAGATGATCATAGGGGAAGGGAGGGGAAAATGAAACATGATGAAACCAGAGAGGGAGACAAACCATAAGAGACTCTTAATCTCAGGAAATAAACTGAGGGTTGCTGGAGCAGAGGGGGTGGGAGGGATGGGGTAGCTGGGTGATGGACATTGGGGAGGGTATGTGCTATGGTGAGCAATGTGAAGTTGTAAGATTGATGAATCACAGAAACAAATAATACATAATATGTTAATAAAAATGAAAAAATTAAAAAGAACTATAAACAAAAATAAAGTAATTATTGATAGATATATATTTATTGCCATTTTGTTACTTGTTTTGTGTTTGTTTCTAAAGATTTTCTCTGATCCTTTCTTGTCTTTCTTTCATGTTTTGCAGATTTTCTTTCATGATGTATTTGGATTATTTCTCTTTATTCTTTGTATATTTATTAGTGGTTTTTGATATATAGTTACCATTAAGTTTGTATATAAACTCTTCTGCATATAGGCATTTATATTGGTCATTTAAATTTAAATCCATTCTTTATTCTTCTCCTCACTTTTAAGTATATGTTGTTATATTTTATATATTCTTATTTTGTGAGTTCCTTGACTGATTTTTTACAGAAATATTTACTTTTACTGCTTTTGTTTTTTGGTGTCTCCTTTCCACTCAAAGAGTCCCCTTTAATATTTCTTGCAGGACTGCTTTGGTGGTCATGAATGCCTTAGTTTTTGTTTGGGAACACTTTATCTCTTTTCTATTATGAATGATAGCCTTGCTGGATAGAATATTCTCACCTGTAGATTTTTCCATTCAGCACTATGAATATATCATGCACTCCCTCTATCTTTCCATGTTTCTGTTGAGAAATCTGCAGCAAGCCTTATGAGCTTTCCCTTTTAATTTAATGACTTCTTTTGTCTTGCTACATTTAAGATTTTTCCTTTATCACTATATTTTGCAAATTCAATTACAATATGTCTTGATTTGTGTCTGCTTTTGTTGATTTTTATGGGATTTCTCTGTGCATTCTGAATCTAGGTATCTGTTTCCTTCCCCAGATTAGGGAAGTTTTTGGCTATTATTTCTTCAAATACATTTTCTACCCCCTTTTCTTTCTCTTCTTCTTTTGGGACTCTTATAGTACAAATGTTATTACATTTGATGGAGTCACTTAGTTCCCTAAGTCTATTCTCATTTTGTGTAATTCTTTTTCCTCTTTTGTTTGACTTGATTAGTTTCTATTATTTTGTCTTGTTAGTCACTAATTCGTTTCTCTGCTTCTTCTATCCTGCTATTTCTTCCATGAAGCCTGTTTCTCATTTTGTTTATTGAGTACTTTATCTCTGCTATCTTATTCCTTATCTCTGTTTTAAGGGTCTCACTCATTTTCCACTCTTTTCTCAAATCCACTGAGTATCCTTATGATCATTGCTTTAAATTCTCTATCAGGCATGTTATTTATATCTGTTTCACTTAGATCTCTAGCTGTGATTTGTGATTAATTTCTCTGTCTTATTTTATCTGTTTCTCTGTGTCGGTTTCTCTGTGTTAAGAAAGTCAGTTATGTCTTCTATTCTTGAAAGTAGTGACTCTAGGGACACCTGGGTGGCTCAGTCAGTTAAGCATCTTTCTTTGGCTCAGGTCATGATCTCGGGGTCCTGGTATCAAGCCCCACATCGGGCTCCCTACTCAGCAGGGAGTCTGCTTCTCCCTCTGCCTTTCCCCCTGGCTTGTGCTCTCTCTCTCTCACTCTCTGTCTCTCTCTTTAAAATAAATAAATAAGATCGTTAAAAAAAAGAAAGTAGTGACTTTATGAAGAGGAGGTCCTGAAGTGCCCTGCAGTGCAGGGTCCTCTGACCACCAGAACTTGGCACTGTAGGAGAGCATCCTGAGTGTGTTGTGTATGCCCTGTTGTTGTGTCTGAGTCCGTTTTCCTTTCTGTGCAGTTGTCTGCACTGACTCTCTTTTTTGTGGGTTGTGCTTGCTTTCTGTGTTATTAGTGGGACCCAAGCAGGCCAGTTCTGAGGGGGCATGCTTACTGGGGAACTTGAAAGCAGATCAACTGTGTTAGCAAATTTGGATTGGGGCACTAGTCCCATGCTGGATACCCTGAAGCACTCCAGCAGCTGGGGACTGCATGCCGGGGTTGTCTGGGGTGTGAAGCTGAGCAAGTCATGTGACAATTGCTAAGCATAGCTGGGCACAGTGTATGATGGTGGCTCACACCACGTGGCTGGGCACAGCATGGCAACTGGGTGTGGGGTGCCTCAGTAGTTGTGCACTCAGTGTCTGGACATAGTGCATGTTGACAGCTGTGCTCCAGGTGTTGGATGTGACATGTGACAGTGGCTGGGGATATTTGGCTGGGTGCTTCACTGTGGCTTGGCAGGGTGTGTAGTGGTAACTGTGCACCTGGTGGTTGAGCAGGGCACACACAGAGCTTTAACAAAATTTGCCCTGAGACCTGGGTAGAGGCTACAAGTGTCTGTGTAGCCCTGCCTCCTGCAGGTGGCTCTGTTTATGCTATGGGGCAGGGGAAGAAAATGATGCCTGCCAGTTCCCTCTTTTTCAAAGAAGTCCCCCAACATGCTCCAAAACCAGTATGAACAGATTTGTCTCCCCTTTGTACCCCCCCCCGTGTTGTGTAAGCTGCAGTTTTTATGTTGCCTCTCTGTGCAGGCTGCTGTCTCTTTAAGGGTGATGACCCAGCTATCACTAACCCTCCAGCCTCACCCAGTGCTAAGTCAGCTGACTTTTAAAATTCTAGGCTCCAAGTCCCACTGGTTATACAAAGTAATGGAATTCTTCAGCTCAAAGCCAAATGTTATGGGGGTTAGTCTTCCCTGTGTGAACTCCCTGGTGCAAGGACCCAGTTCCTCTGCCTTAATACATGCACCTCCCTCTCTCTTTCAGGCAGCCTTCCTCTGCCT
>NC_138385.1:62360911-62374343 GCF_054177405.1 Leptonychotes weddellii
TTTTTTTTTTTTAAAGATTTTATTTATTTATTTGAGAGAGAGAGAATGAGAGACAGAGAGCACAAGAGGGAAGAGGGCAGAGGGAGAAGCAGGCTTCCCGCTGAGCAGGGAGCCCGACGTGGGGCTCGATCCCAGGACCCTGGGATCATGACCTGAGCCGAAGGCAGACGCTTAACGACTGAGCCACCCAGGCGCCCCTCCTCTGCCTTTCTGACCTTCCTAATCTTTGAGATACAACTTCTCTATATTAAGTTGTAGAGTTTATCACACTCTGGTTTATTTACTTGGATGTGGATGATATCTAGTTGTCACCATGGGATGACATGAGTAGGTCCTCCTACTCTGCCATTTTCCCAAGATTCTCCCTGAATTCCTATGTGACTTTATGTAGTCATCTCACCCATGAGTATGTTTTCTAACCTAGAAAATGGGGATAATCTTATCTGTCTGTTGAGAGGACTGGTATGAAGCACAAACAAGTAAATGGTCATTGAAAGTATGTTATTAATGTACAATTGTATAAATTTAAGATATTGCTACTATTGGTTATAGTACAGAGAGATATGAATCACTTAAAGATAAGCAGCAATAACTGTAGTAGAATGAGAGTCAAGACACATAAGGGCTGGTCCCAACTTTACTCTGATGAGTTGTGATCTTGGGCAAATTATAGTACATCTCTGAGCCAGTTTCTTCACCTGTAAAATAAGAAAGATGATGGTACCTATTTCATAGGGTTTTGTAAAGATTAAATCCAAAACACATGTCAAAGCTTTTTATAAACTGTAAAGTTCTAAATAGTTATCCATCTAACCTATTTTCATGCCCCCAAACTTGGTAAATTGCTTCACTATCAACTATGCTGTTGAAACATAATATCAAAGTGGTATTTCTCTTGGGCTTTCATTCCTAGACATTACCACTAGAAGGATAAACAAAAGCTGCTTTTCCATATTATAAAGTCACTGTGACAATTTGGATCTTTGAAGTTAGGAAATTCTAATTTTTTACTCTTTCTCTACATACTTTGTGTCCAGTACTGCTCTAGTTGCTGAGGGTTCTAGAACAAATATTACATGGTCCCAATAAGGTGCTCACATTCTAGTAGGTGAGACAAACATGTAAATAAATGGCTACAGAACAATATAATATACTCTCATAAAGTTTTTTTTATAAATGCTAAGGGAATACCAAGGAGAGAATAAGTAGTTCTGCTGGCTGAGGCAAGGAAAGGAAAATTTGAGTTTGCATTGAAGGTTCATCAGGGAAAAGATAAGGAAATTGTGGAAGACGTGCTGGGCCAATGGAATAGCATAGGAAAGGATATAGAGGTGTAATAGACCATGCAAGGGTCAAGACTAGTGAGTAATAATGTTTTTCACATTCAGGATTCTCTCCCCTCTACCTCTCCAATTTCTCTTCCTCCCTCATTTGTTACAAGTCTGTTTCTAGGCTCTGAGCTCCACAAAAGGTAAGAGCCAATCACGTTCATTGTTTGTATCTCTGCCTCCCCAATCTCAACACTTTGCCTATTACTATGTATATGTTGGATTTTCAATAAATATTTAATTAAATGCTTTGTCTTTGTACTATGGTTGCCTTTGACATACTCATAGATGCCTACAATCATGTTCAGCTTGTGAAAGTTATAAAAAACATTTGACTTCATATATATGAAGTCATATATATTGACTTCAATATATATATTGATATGAAGTCAAATGTTATATATATAAATGTTATATATATACATACATATATATATATATATATATGCCCTAACTTTTGTCTAAATAATGGTGACTTGGGTAAAAATTATTTCTTGTGAGTCACTTATTATCTAGGGGCAATTTCCTTAAAAATCTCTCTATAATTGACTTTGTAGTTCAGTCAACATTCGTACTAGTTGTTTGGAAAGCACCTTTTTTTTTACACAGTAGAGGTTAAAAATAGTGAAAACAATGAATGACAAAAACTCTACAAATGTTCAAAAGTTCATGTAATTACCTTTATGACATGAAATCTTTTGATAGTCACATAACTTTAAATTCTAGTTATGGGTGATATCAACAATAATTGTAGAGAATGGTCCTCCAAAGTAGCTTGTCAATAAAAGCAATAAGAACACTAACAAAAATTGCCAAATAAACTTTTCCAGAATTCTGACAATTAACTAAAGACTTGCAATAATCCAAGGAGTGTTTATTCTAAAACAAAAACAAAACAGGAAACAACAAAAAAAACTGGCTGGACCTTGGTAATAACAGAAAATGTAGTTTGCCCTATTCCCATCTCCTCCTGCATATTAACTGCAGACTTGACATGCCAACAACTTCACAACCACAGTATCCATGAGAAGCAGCAATCTAGAAGCAAATAGAGGGATCAGAATGAGTTTATATCTCCTCCAAAGTCTCATTCCCATAGAATTATCATTATCTGATTTTTCTGGCAGTTTCATGGAAAACGTGGTTCACAGGACTTGTCTTTATTTGACCTGACTTAAAGCTTGGGCATGGTGAACAAATTTTTTTCCCCAGAGATGTTTATCAAAAGCAATTAGAGGCAGTTGTTTAATATCACAGCTGCTTTAGGTCATAATAACAGTTGGGGCAAACAAAACCTTACCAAAATCTTAGAAGGAAAAGCTGAAAACTAGATGTCCAGAGGGGACAATGAAAAGCTCTACATATTCCCGAGGATCTGGGAGGATATGTGCATGTGCATGACTGTGTGTGTGATCAGGAAAGACTCCAAAAGGTCCCAATCATTCATCTTTGGCTGACTTTAAGGCTCTGTGCAACAAGAAGTAAGGGTTGAGTGTTGAAAGTATATCCCAACATGCACACAAAAATCTCTTGGCAAAAGGAGAAGAATTTATTGATTCAAAGCATTTAAGAAGAACTTTGTGGAATCATTACTGAAAACTAAGCTAATCCAAGCAGAGACTTCAGTGTTCACATACAACATAGAACACAGACTTTACAGGATTATTCCAGAAGTCACTAAATAACAATTACATTAAATCCTGGGAAAGGAGGGGATCTGATTTTCAGAATTACTATGTTATATTATTTAAAAGTTCAGTTTTTGGTTCTTTGAAAGAATTAATAAGATTGGAAAGCCCCTAGCAATACTTACCAAAAAGAAAAGAGAAAGGACCCAAATTAATAAAATCATGAATGAAAGAGGAGAGGTAACAACCAACACAAAGGAAATACAGAAAAATTTAAAAACATATTATGAGCAGCTATATGCCAACAAATTAAGCAATCTGGAAAATTGATGCATTCCTGGAAACTTATAAACTGGCAAAACAGAAACAGGAAGAAATAGACAATCTGAATAGACCCATAACCAGCAAAGAAATTGAAGGAGTAATCAAAAGCCTCCCAAAAAGCAAGAGTCCAGAGCCAGATGGCTTCCCAGGGAATTCTACCAAACATTTAAAGAAGAAATAATACCTATTCTCCTGAAGTGGTTTAAAAAAAATAGAAATGGAAGGAAAAGTTCCAAACTCATTCTATGAGGCTAGCATTACCTTGATCCCAAAACCAGACAAAGACCCCACTAAAAAGGAGAATTACAGAACAATATCCCTGATGAACATGGATGCCAAAATTCTCACCAAGATACTAGCCAATAGGATCCAACAGTACATTAAAAGGATTGCTCACTCTGACCAAGTGGGATTTATTCCTGGGATGCAAGGGTGGTTCAACATTCACAAATCAATCAACATGATAGATCACATTAATAAAAAAAAAAGACGAAAACCATATGATCCTCTCAATTGATGCAGAAAAAGTCTTTGACAAAATACAACATCCTTTCTTGATTAAAACTCTCCACAGTTTAGAGATAGAGGGAACATACCTCAATATCATAAAAGCCATCTACAAAAAGCCCACAGTGAATATCATTCTCAATGGGGAAAAACTGAGAGCTTTTTCCTTAAGGCCAGGAACATGACAGAGATGCCAACTCTCACTACTGTTGTTCAGCATAATACTAGAAGTCCTAGCCTCAGCAATCAGACAACAAAAAGAAATAAAAGGCGTTCAAATTGACAAAGAAGAAGTCAGACTCTCACTCTTCACAGATGACATCATACTTTATGTGGGAAACCCAAAAGACTCCACCCCCAAATTGCTAGAACTCATACAGGAGTTGAGCAACATGGCAGGATACAAAATCAATGCACATAAATCCGTTGTATTTCTATACATTAACAATGAAGCAGAAGAAAGAGAAATTAAGGAATTGATCCTATTTACAATTGCACCAAAAACCATAAGATAGCTAGGAATAAACCTAACCAAACAGGTAAAGGATCTATACTCTAGAAACTACAGAACACTTATAAAAGAATTTGAGGAAGACACAAAGAAATGGAAAACCTTTCCATGCTCATGGATTGGAAGAGATTATTAAAATGTCCATGTTACCCAAAGCAATCTACATATTCAATGCAATCCCTATCAAAATACCATCAACATTTTTCACAGAGCTGGAACAAATAATCCTAAAATTTTTACGGAACCGGTAAAGACCCCAAATAGCCAGAGGAATGTTGAAAATGAAAACCAAAGCTGGGACCATCACAATGCCTGACTTCAACCTGTATTACAAAGCTGTGATCATCCAGACAACATGGTACTGACACAAAAACAGACACATAGATCAATGGAGCAAAATAGAGAACCCAGAAATGGGTTCTATGGTCAACTAATCTTCAACAAAGCAGTAAAGAATATCCAGTGGAAAAAAGACAGTCTCTTCAATAAATGGTACTGGGAAAAATGGACAGCTACATGTAGAAGAATGAAACTGGACCACTCTCTTACACTATACACAAAAATAAACTCAAAATGGATGAAAGACATAAAGGTGAGACAGGAAGCCAAAAACCCGTGATGGGCCTTAAGGAGAGTATGGGATGTGATGAGCACTGAGTGTTATATGCAACTGATGAATTATTGAACACTTCATTTGAAACTAATGATGTACTATTTGTTGGTAATGAATTTAAATTAAAAAATAAAATCTTCAGTTTTCAACAAAAGATTATGAGACTTAATTTCTGAATCAACCCTATAAGTGGGTTCTAGCCCCTCCCAGCTGCAGTCTGTGAGTAGTTGTCCCAGGAACCTGTGGAAAGACACACCAATTTGTGCCTCTGAAGATTCTGAAATGAGCCTAAAACATGGCTGAAGCCACTTCCAGATGCAGTCTGGGAGCAGTCCTCAGAGTCTACGGACCTGGTGGGAAATATGCCTATCTGCACCCACAGAGATCCTGAAACAGCTTGCAACTTGGTTCCAGCTCCTCCCAGCTATGGTCAAGGGGGCACTCCTTGTTTGCCAGGGTTTTGCTGGGAGATATACCCATTGGTGCCCCTGGAGGCAGGCCAGCCAACTTGGTCTGACAGCAGATGCTGAAGCAACCTTATGACTCAGCTCCAGCCACTCCAAGCCATAGTATGTGTGTAGTCCTGTGGGCCCAGGGAACCACTGGGAGGCATACCTGTTGGTACCCATGGAGGCAGGCCAACCAAATTTGGTCCAACAGCAGCTCTTGAAAAGCTCTATGATTCAGATCTATGCCCTCCTAGCTGCAGTCCATGAGCAGTCTTGCCTTTTCAGTAACACACCAGGAGCTACACCTGTACATGCATTCAGAGGGAGGCCCATGGACTGTACTCCAACTGCAGATTCTGAAAAGTCCCTGTAATTTGGTTCCAGCCCCTACCCATAGCAGTGTGGGAGCACTCCTGCCAGCCCAGGAAAATGGTGGGAGAAACACCTGTCTGTTGTTCCTGGGGCCAGCTCTGTAGACTACAGTCCAGACTATAGACCCAGAAGTAGCCCTAGAACTCAATTCCAGCCCCTATCAGCCACAGTCCCCAGTCAGTTCTGCCTGCCCAGAAATCCACTCAGTGACCTGGCAGGAATTCGGTTAGGGATCTGGTCTGGCAGGAGAGAAACACATCCAAGCACCTGGCAACAGGCCTGCTATCTGTGGACCAAACTTTGGATCTTAAAGTGGACCTTTGTCCAGGGTCAGCCTTACTGAACAGGATCCTGGAGGCCATCCCAATCCACCCAAGGGCATGACAGGATCTATGCCCAGCTGAGCCTCTGGTATCAGGTCTACTAACTGGGGACCCCACTGCAGATGCAACAATAGCCACATGACCCAACTCCAACCCAGCCTGATTTCAATTCTGGAGGTAATCCCATCAACCCAGAGAACCAACACAATCTAAAGACCAGAAGAAGTATTTTCTTCTCCAAATGTACACATAAATGCAAATCTACATGGATCATGATGAGCCAGGCAAATATGACACCACAGAAGGGAAAAAAGCTCCAGTAATTGACCCCAACTACATGGAATCTATGAATTATCTGACAAAGAAATCAAAATAATAATCTTAAAGAAATTCATTGAAATGCCAGACAACACAACTAAATGAAATGAGGAAAACAATGCATGAACAAAAAGGAGCTTAATAAAGAAATATAAATTATAACCAAGAACTGAACAGAAATACTGGAGCTGAAGAATACAATAACAGAACTGAAAAATTTAATAGAAAACTTCAATTACAGCCTCAATCATGCAGAAGAATCAAAAAACTCAAAGATAGGTCATTTGAGATTACCCAGTTAGAGGAACAAAAAGGATGAAAAAAGCCTACATGAATCATGGGACAACATCCAGTGAATTAACATTCAAATCATAGGAGTTCCAGGAAAAGCAAGAAAGGAACAGAAATTTTATTTAAAGAAATAATAGTTAAAAAGATTCTAGATCTTGAGAGGGATATGCACATTCAGATACATGAAACTCAAAAGACCCCAAGCAAGGAAAAAGGCAAAACAAAACAAAACTACAAAACAAGAAATAATAAACAAAATGGCAATAGTTCTTAATAGTTCTTATCTATTAAAAAATACTTTAAATGTAAATAGATTAAATTAGCCAATCAAAAGACATAGAATGGCTGATTGGATAAAAAACAAGACCAACAATACACTCCTTGCAAGAGATTGACTTACAGACACACATAAGCTGAAAGTAGAGGGAAAGAAAAAGATATTTTACAGAAATGGCAACCAAGGGCGCCTGGGTGGCTCAGTTGGTTAAGCGACTGCCTTCGGCTCAGGTCATGATCCTGGAGTCCCGGGATCGAGTCCCGCATCAGGCTCCCTGCTCAGCAGGGAGTCTGCTTCTCCCTCTGACCCTCCTCCCTCTCATGCTCTCTGTATCTCATTCTCTCTGTCTCAAATAAATAAATAAAATCTTAAAAAAAAAAAAGAAATGGCAACCAAAAGGGAGCAAGAGTATTGGTATATTATACCATGATAATATACATTTTCAGTTAAAAAAAGCCACAAGAAACAAAAAAGACTATTATATAGTAAAAAAAAAAAGTCAATTGATCAACAGGATTTAAGCATTTTCAAAGTATGTGTACCCAATATCGGAGAACTTAAATATTTAAAGAAAATATAAAGAGAATAAAAGGAAGAAATAAGCAAAAAATACAGTAACAGCAGAGTAATTCAAAAATGTGCTTTCAACACTATATAGATTATGCAGATAGAAAATCAATATGAAATCAGTGGATTTTAATAATAGTATAGACCAAATGGACCTAACAAACACATACATAACATTACATCTAACAGAACCAAAATACAATTTTTTTTTCTCAAGCACACATGGAACATTCCAAGGATAGATCACATGTTGGTCACAGAGGAAATCTTAATAAATTTGAAAAGATTTAAATTATATCAAGTATGTTTTCTGACCACAATGGTATGAAACTAGAAATGAGTAACAGGGGGGAAATTGGAAAATTCACAAATATGTGAAAATTAAACAATATAAACAATATACTCTTGAAAACCTAATGGGTCAAAGAAGAAATCTAAAGGGAAATCAAAAAGTACTGGACACAAACAAATATGGAAACACAACATATCAAAACATAAAGGACACAACAAAAACAATTCTAAAAGGAAGTTTTTATAGATAAATGAAGAAAAAAGAGACATCTCAAATAAACAAGCTAACTTTACATCTTAACAAACAGGAAAAAGAACAAACTGAGCTCAATGTTAGCAGAGGGGAGAACATAATATAGATTAAAGCAGAAATAAATAAAATAGAGACTAGAAAAATTATAGAAAAAATCAGTGAAAATAATAGTTGGTTTTCTGAAAAGATAAACATTTTGACAAATCCTTAGATAGAACCAAGAATAAAAACAGAAGACTCGAATAAAGTATAAATTAAAGGGGAGACTTTACAACTGATGCCACAGAAATACAAAGGATCATGAGAGACTACTATAAACAATAGTATGTCAAAAAAAGGGATAACCTAGAAGAAATGGATACATTTCTAGAAGTATACAACCTACCAAGATTAATCACAAAGAAATAGAAAAACTGAACAGACCAAAAATGAGTAAAAATATTGAAATAGTAATAAAAAAAAAAACCCTGCCAACAAAGAAAATCTAGGACCAGATGGCTTCACTGGTGAATTTCTATCAAACATTTAAAAAACATTTAAGCCAATCCTTCTCAAACTCTTCCCAAAAATGGGAGACAAGGAGACACTTCTAAACTCATTTTATAATGCCAGAATTACCCTAATACCAAAGCCAGACAAGGACATTACAGGATAATATCCCTGATAAATATAAATGCAAAAACCCTTTAAAAAGCACTAGCAAACTGAATTAAATATTACATTAAAAGGATCATACACCATGTTCAAGGGGGATTTATCCCTCAGATACCAGGATGGTTTCATATATGCAAATCAATAAATGTGATATACCACATTAACAAAATGAAGGGAAAAATCACATAATAATCTCAAAAGATGCAGAAAAATCATTTGACAAAATTTATCCTTTCATGATAAAAAATTAAGTAGGTATAGAAGGAATGTATCTGGACATAATAAAAGGACATATATGAAAGGTCTACAGCTAACAACATGCTCAATGGTGAAAAATTGAAATATTTTTTTCCAGGACCAGGAATATGATAATGGTGTCCACTCTCCCCAGTTATATTCAGCATAATACTGGAAGTCCTAGCCAGGGAAATTAGTGAAGGAAAAGAAAGAAGAGGTTGGGGGGGAAAGATGGAGGAGTAGGGGAACCTATTCCAACTGGTCCCTAGAATTAAGCTGGATATCTACCAGACCACTCTGAGCACCCACGAAATCAGCCTGAGATGTAAGAAGATAGATCTGGATCTCTACAAACAGAATATCACAGGCAGTTGTTTTTGAGGTACGAAGTGGGGTGCTGTGATTCCGTGCCCAAATATTGGAGGATAAACAGCAGTGGGAGGGAGCCTGGCCATGGGGATCCCACATCGCCAGTGAGCGACAGCCTCGCACGCTGGGAATGAGGCAGAGACTCACAGACCGATAGCGGTGGGGAAAGGACTTTAGGCCAGCTTCACAGATGGAAACCGGAGTGGCAGTGTCACGGGTGCAAACTGGGAGCGGCTGGCGGTTTTAGAAGCACAGATGGCAGAGATGTGCCCCAACCTGGAGGCAGGACTGGGAACAATGCAGAGGGACGCACAACCCAGGACGCTGCAGTTTATAGCAACACAGACAGAAACAGAGATAGTGTGGCCTGGAGAGCTCACTGAAGAACAGACTGTGCTCTTTCTGCTCTAAGGCAGAGGGTTGGAAACGGTCTTTTCTGCTCTGACTCTTGGAAGAGACACGGAAAGCTGCCAGGGAAAGCTGCCAGAGAACAAAAGCACCAAAAAACTGGTTCACACTGAGCCCATACCCCACCACAGGGGGGCAGGGCAACTCTGCCCAAACAGGGTTGCTTGAGTAACAGTGTGGCAGGTCCCTCCCCCAGAAGACAGGCTGGGAGAAGAAGAGGCCAACAACCCCAAGGTCCCCAGAAAACAGGTGCATCTTGCTTGGGTTCTGGTCAGTAATTTGGACTCTATACATTCCCTCAACCACCCAGCAACAGAATGATTAGGAGGAGGAACCCCCAAAATAGGAAAGACTCAGAGATTATGACTTATGCTGCAGATTTACAAATGGATGCAGATATAACCAAGATGTCGGAGATGGAATTCAGGCTAGCAATTGTGAAGACAATAGCTAGAATGGAGAAATCAATTCATGGCAGCACAGAGTCTCTAAGAGCAGAAATGAAAGCTGAATTGGCAGAACTTAAAAATGCTATCAATGAGATCCAATCTAATCTAGATAATCTAAGAGCTAGGGTAAGTGAGGCAGAAGAACAAATTATTGACCTGGAGGACAATTTAATAGATAAAAAGGGAAATGAGGAGGCCAGGGAAAAACAACTCAGAATCCATGAAAATAGAATCAGAGAAATAAGTGACACCATGAAGCATTCCAATGTCAGAATAATTGAAATCCTGGAGGGAGTGGAGAGAGAGAGAGGACTACAAGATATATTTGAGCAAATCGCAGCTGAGAACTTCCCTGATCTGGGGAATGAAACAAACATTCATGTCCTAGAGACAGAGAGGACCCCTCCCAAGAACAAGGAAAACAGGCCAACACCCTGCCATGTAATAGTAAAACTCACAAATCTTAGAACCAAGGAAACCATCTTAAGGGCAGTTAGGGGAAGGAGATTCCTACATATAGAAGGAGGAACATCAGAATAACCTGACCTATTGGACCTACCCACAGAGATCTGGCAAGCCAGAAAGGCCTGGCAAGACATATTCAGGGTACTAAAAAAGAAGAACATGCAGCTAAGAATACTTTATCCAGCAAGGCTGTCATTTAGAATGGATGGAGAGATGCAGAGCTTCCAAGGCCGGCAGAAACTGAAAGAATATGTGACCACTAAGCGGGCCCTGCAAGAAATATTAAGAGGGGTTCTATAAAAGAAGAAAGACCCCAAGAGTGATATACAACAGAAATTTACAGGGATAATCTATAAAAACAATGTCTTCACAGGCAACATGATGACAATTAATTCATATCTTTCAATAATCACTCTCAACGTGAATGGCCTAAATGCTCCCATAAAACGGCACAGGGTTGATGATTGGATAAAAAGACAGGACCCATCCATATGCTGTCTACAAGAGATTCATTTTGAACCTAAAGATACATCCAGACTGAAAGTAAAGGGATGGAGATCTATCTTCCATGCCAGCAGACCTCAAAAGAAAGCTGGGTAACAATTCCTATACCAGACAAATTATTTTTTAAACTAAAGTCTGTAGTTAGACAAAAAAGGACATTATATCATTTTTAAAGGGTCTATCCAACAAAATCTAACAATTGTAAATATCTATGCCCCCAACATGGCAGCAGCCAACTACATAAGACAACTATTAACCAAAATAAAGAGTCATATTGATAACTATATGTTAATTGTAGGAGACCTCAGTACTCCTCTCTCATCAATAGACAGATCATCTAAGCAGAAAATCAAAAAAGAAACAAGAGCTTTGAATGATACACTGGACCAGATGGACCTCATAGATATATACAGAACATTCTACCCTAAAACAACAGAAGACTCATTCTTCTCGAGCGCACATGGAACTTTCTCCAGAATAGACCACATATTGGGTCACAAATCAGGTCTCAACCGATACCCAAAGATTGAGATTATTCCCTGCATATTCTCAGACCACAATGCTTTAAAACTGGAACTCAATCACAAGAAAAAATTTGGAAGAAATTCAAACACTTGGAAGCTAAAGGCCACTCTGCTCAAGAATGATTGGGTCAACCAGGAAATCAAAGAACTTAAAAAATTCATGGAAAACAATGAGAACGAAAACACATCAGTCCAAAACCTTTGGGATACTGCAAAGGCGGTCCTAAGGGGGAAATACATAGCCATCCAAGCCTCACTCAAAAAAAATAGAAAAATCCCAAATTCACCAACTAACTCTACACCTTAAAGAACTAGCGAAAAAGCAACAAACGTTGCTTAAGCCACGCATTAGAAGAGAAATAATTAAGATTAGAGCAGAGATCAATGAAATAGAAACCAGAAACACAGTAGATCAGATCAACGAAACTAGAAGTTGGTTCTTTGAAAGAATTAATAAGATCGATAAACCACTGGCCAGTCTTATCCAAGAGAAAAGAGAAAGGACCCAAATTAATAAAATTATGAATGAGAGGGGAGAGATCACGACTAACACCAAGAAAATGGAAACAGTTATTAGAAATTATTATCAAAACTGTATGCCAGTAAACTGAGCAATCTGGATGAAATGGAGGCCTTCCCGGAAACCTATAAGCTCCCAAGACTGAAACAGGAAGAAATTGACAACCTGAATAGGCCAATAACCAGTAACGAGAGTGAAGCAGTGATCCAAAACCTCCCAAAAACCAAGAGTCCAGGGCCTGAGGGATCCCCTGGGGAATTCTACCAAACATTCAAAGAGGAAATAATACCTATTCTACTGAAACTGTTTCAAAAAATAGAAACAGAAGGAAAACTTCCAAACTCATTCTATGACGCCAGCATTACCTTAATCCCCAAACAAGGCAAAGACCCCATTAAAAAGGAGAATTTCAGACTGATATCCCTGATGAATATGGATTCCAAAATCCTCAACAAAATCCTAGCTAATAGGATCCAACAATACATTAAAAAGATCATGTACCATAACCAAGTTGGATTGATCCCCGGGATGCAAGGGTGGCTCAAATTCGCAAATCAATCAATGTGATGGAACACATTAATAAGAGGAGAGAGAAGAATCATATGGTCCCCTCAATTGATGCAGAAAAAGCATTTGACAAAATACAGCATCCTTTCCTGATTAAAACCCTTCAGAGTATAGGGATAGAGGGAACATTCCTCAAGTTCATAAAATCCATCTATGAAAAACCCACAGTGAATATCATCATCAGTGGGGGAAAGCTGAGAGCTTTTCCCTTAAAACAGAACACGTCAAGGATGCCCACTCTCACCACTATTGTTCAGCATAGTACTAGAAGTCCTAGCAACACCAATCAGACAACAAAAAGAAATAAAGATAGTCAAATTGGCAAAGAAGAAGTCAAACTCTCTCTTTTCACAGATGACATGATACTTTATGTGGAAAACCCAAAAGACTCCACCCCCAAATTACTAGAACTCATACAGCAATTCAGTAATGTGGCAGGATACAAAATCAATGCACAGAAATCAGTTGCTTTCTTATACACTGACAATGCAACTGTAGAAAGAGAAATTAGAGAAACGATTCCATTTACAATAGCACCAAAAACCATAAGATACCTTGGAATAAACCTAACCAAAGATGTAAAGGATCTATACTCTAGGAACTACAGAACACTCATGAAAGAAATTGAAGAAGACACAAAAAGATGGAAAAACTTTCCATGCTCATGGATCAGAAGAATAAAC
>NC_138385.1:62374843-62375108 GCF_054177405.1 Leptonychotes weddellii
CTAGAACCCTCAATTTGTTTCTCAGAGTCCATAGTCTCTCATGGTTAATCTCCCCCTCCGATTTCCCCCCTTCATTTTTCCCTTCCTACTATCTTCCTTTTTTTTTTTTTTTAACATATAATGTATTATTTGTTTCAGAGGTACAGGTCTGTGATTCAACAGTCTTACAAAATTCACAGTGCTCACCATAGCACATACCATCCCCAATGTCTGTCACCCAGCCACACCATCCCTCCCACCCCCCACCACTCCAGCAACCCTCAGT
>NC_138385.1:62375208-62419844 GCF_054177405.1 Leptonychotes weddellii
CGGTGATTGGTATTAAGGAGGGCATGTACTGCATGGAGCACTGGGTGTTATACGAAAACAATGGATCGTGGATCACTACATCAAAAGCTAATGATGTATTGTATGGTGACTAACATAACATAATAAAATTTTTTAAAAATTTAAAAAATAGAAAAAGAAAATTTAAAAAAAAAGAAAGGAAGGAAGAAATACCATTATCTCTCTTTGTAAATGATCAGGTCCTATATATAGAAAAATTGAAAGATTTTACAAAACCCTTGTTAGAACTAACAAATTCAGTAAAGTATCAGAATACAAAATCAACACACAAAAATCAGTTATGCCTATATATAGTACAAATGAGCTGTCTGGAAAAAATGAAGAAAGCAATTCCATTTAAAATAACATCAAAAACAACAAAATACTTAGGTACAAATTTAACCAAGGAGGTGAAAGGTCTACACAAAACCAAACCAAACCAAACCAAAAAACGATAAAACATTGATGAAAGAAATTGAAGAAGATACAAATAAATGGAAAGATATCCCATGTTATTTGATTGGATGATTTAATATTATAAAATGTCCATACTACTCAATGTGACCTAAAGTTTCATTGGAATTCCTGTTACAATTCCAATGGCATTTTTTTCATGGAAATAGAAAAAAAAATCTTAATTTGTATGGAACCATAAAAGACCCAAATATCCAAAGCAATCTTGAGAAAGAAGAAAAAAGCAAGAGGCATTGTGTTTTCCAACTGTATTGCAAAACTACAGTAATTCAAACAGTATGGTACTGGCATAAAAAGAGACATATAGTCCAGGGAATCAGAGTAGCGAACTCAGAAATAAACCCATGCATATGAAGTCAACTGAAGGTGCCAAGAATACACAATAAGTAACAGATCGTCTCTTCAGTAAATAGTGTTGGGAAAACTGTATATCCACATGCAAAAGAATGAAATTGGACCCTTATCTTACACCATATACAAAAATCAACCCAAAATGGATTGAAGACATAAACATAATACCTAAAACCATTAAATTCCTAGAAGAAAATATAGGAAAAATCTCATTGAATTTGGTCTTGGCAATGATATTTTTTATATGACACTAAAAACACAGGCAACAAAAGTGAAAATAAACAAGTGGAACTACATCAAGCTGCAAATCTTCTGTACAGCATAGGATAGAAACAACAGACTAAAAAAGCAAGAGAAACAGAACAAGAGAAAATATTTGCAAACCAGAAACCTAATAAGGGACTATTTCCAAAATATATGAAAAACTCATACAACTGAATAACAAAAAAATAAGTAATCCAATTAGAAAATGGGAAAAAGACTTGAATAGACATTTTCCCAAAGACATACACATGGTCAACAAGTAGATGGTAAAGTACTACACATCACTAATGATTGGTGAAATACAAATCAAAACCAAAATGAACTATCACCTCACATCTGTTAGTATTTCTTCAATCAGAAAAAGAAAAAAACCCAAGAGATAACAAGTGTTGGTGAGGATATGGAGAAAAGAAAACCATTGTACATCGTTGGTGGAAATGTAAATTGGTACAGTCATTATGGAAAACAGTATGGTGGTTTAAAAAAAAAATAAGACTAGGACTGACATAAAATCCCACAATCTCACTGCTGTGTATATACCCAAAGGAAATGAAATTACTGTCTCCAGAAGACATCTGCATTCCCAGGTTTATTGCAGCACTATTCACAATAGCCAAGATATAAAAACAGCCTATGTGTCCATCTATGGGTGAATGAATAAAGAATAATATGTCATATATATACAATGGAATATTATTCAGCTCTAAAAAGAAGAAAATTCTGCTATTTGCAATGACATGATGATCCTGGAAGACATTATGCAAAGTGAAATAAACCAGACAGAGAAAGAAAAATAGTATATAATCTCATTTATACATGAAATCTAAAAAAGTTGAACTCCTACAACCAGAGATTAGAATGGTAATTACGAAGCACAGCAGACAGGAAAATAGGGAGATGTTGATGAAACAGTACAGACTTTCATCTAAAAGATGAATAGGTTCTTGGGATCTAATGTAGAGCATGGTGACTATAGTTGATAATACTTAATTGTATACTTCAAATTTGTTAAAGAGTACATGTTAAGTGTTCTCACCACACCAAAAAAAAAAAAAGTATGGTAACTATATGAGGTTACGGTTTTGTAAATAAACATGATTGTGGAAATCATTTCATAATTTATACATTTATAAAACATCATTTTGTATACCTTAAATATATATATTTAAAATATCAATTATACCTCTACAAAGATAGGGGGGTATGGCCCATGCATAGGAAAGAAGAAGGAAATAGAAACTATTCCTGAGCAAGCCCAGACGTCAGCCTTACTAGACAAAATATTTGAATCAGTTATTTTATTTTATTTTACTTATTTTTTCCAAGTTTTTAAATAAATTCTAGCTACTTAACATACAGTGTATTAGTTTCAAGTGTAGAATTTAGTGATCCATCACATACATACAAACACCCAGTGCTCATCACAAGTGCCCTCCTTAATACCCAACACCGATTTAACCAACCCCCCTGCCCAGGTCCCCTCCAGTGACCCTCAGTTTGCTCTCCATAGTTAAGAGTCTGTTTCTTGGGGGGAAAAGGAGAGAGGGAAACAAGCCATAAGTGATTCTTAAGGACAGAGAACAAACTGAGGGTTGATGGAGGGAAGTAGGAGGTATGCGCTAGATGGGTGATGGGTATTAAGGAGGGCACTTTAAAAAAAAAAAATCAAGTTAGTTAACATACAGTGTATTATTAGTTTCAAGGTAAAGTTTAGTAATTCCTCGGTTGCATATAATACCCAGTGCTCATTACAACAAGAAGAAGGGCACTTGTTTTGATGAGTACTGGGTGTTGTATGTAACTGAAGAATCACTGAATTCTACTCCAGAAACCAATACTGCACTGGATGTTAACTAACAATTTTTTTTAAAGAGTCTGTTTCTTGGTTTGCTTCTCTCTCTTTATCCCTATGCTTGTTTGTTTTGTTTCTTAAATTTCATATATGTGTAAAATCATATGGTATATTCCTTTCTCTGACTTATTTCACTTAGCATAATACTCTCTAGCTCCATCTACCTCACTGCAAATGGCAAGATTTCATTCTTTCTTATGGCTGAGTAATATTCCACTGTATATATCCAATAATATTTCACTGTGTGTGTGTGTATATATCACCTCTTTATCCATTAACCAGTTGATGGACATTTGGTCTCTTTCCATAATTTGGCTATTATAGATAATGTTGCTATAAACATTGGGGTGCATGTTTCCCTTTGAATTAGTATTTTTGTATCCTTTGGGTAAATATCTAGTAGTGCAATTATTATTTCATAAGGTGGTTTTATTTTTAACTTTTTGAGGAACCACCATTTCCAGAGTGGCTGCACCAGTTCACATTCCCAACAACAGTGTAAGAGGGTTCCCCTTTCCCTGCATCCTTGCCAACACCTGTCACTTCCTCTGTTGTTAATTTTAGCCATTCTGACTGGTGTGGGGTGATATCTCATTGAAGTTTTGTAAATCAGTTATTTTAAATATGTTTAAAGAACTACAAGAAAACATTTCTAAGAAACAAATGGACAGTATGAGAATGATGTCTTCCCAAATATAGAACTTCAATAATAGTATAGAAATTATAAAAAATAACTAAATAAAAGTTTTGAAACTGAAAAAAAGACAATAACTAAAATGAAAAAGGCATTAGAGGTATTCAACAGCAGATTTCAATTGGAAGAATAAAGAAGCAGTAAATTTAATAATATGCCAACTAAGATTATCTAGTATTAGGAGCAGAAATTGAAAAGAATGAAGAAAAATGAACAAAGATTAAGAGAACTGTGGTACACCATCAAGTGGGGAGGAGTTAAGATGGCACAGGAGTAAGGGGGCCCTAAGCTTGCCTAGTTCCTTGAAAACATAAATATCAAATCATTCTGAACACCCAAGAAATTGATGAGTACTGAGAGAACAAACTGCACATCTACAGCTACAAAAATGGCCACATTGTGGAAGGTAGGAGCTGTAGAGAGTTGATTTGGGGTCAAAGAATTGCAGGTGCTGTGGAGGGAAGGGAGCCCTGATCATGGAGAGAAGAGCAAGAGAGAAAGAGAGAGAGAGAAAGAGTGAAAACAATGTGCAGGGGATTGCACAAGAGAGACTCTCCCCAAAACCACTGACTGGGAAAAGGAGAGGGGCTTACTACCATACGTTTTTATAAGCAGTGGAGCTCAAAGACTGAAGTTTTAGAAGTCCATGCTATTGCTATGGTCATGTTGGGCAGGTTTAGCAGTGCTCTGGTGGGGAAGGAGGGTGGAGGCCTGGGAGCAGATAGCGTGGTCTGAGGATACCCTGGGTCACACAGGTAGAAACAGTTCCCCTTCTGGGAGAGCATTTGTGAATGGTGGCACAGCCTCTCCAGGGGACAAAAGAGCTGGCAGGTGCAAACTTCCTGTCCTGTTCACTAGCATAGGAACATACACACCTGCTGAGACTGCAAACATTGGTGCCAGTTTTTTGCTGTGCTTTACCATAAACTCCAAACTGCTGTGCCTTCAAGCAACTGCTTTTCTGGGACAAAAATCATTGGCCACAGCATGGCAAGACCCTCCCCCAAAGGATCAGTGTGGGTCCATGCCACACAGATCCTTAAAATTTGGGTTTTTGAAACCAGCCCTGAACATGACATAAAACAGGAGTACTGTGCTACCGGGCAGACAGACAGCTTGAACACAGACAGGGTGAAGTCAGGGATCTGACAGAAACTGGGAACACAAGAGGGGAGATTGTTTGCTCTTCTGTGAGGGCTTCCTGAAGAGTGGTGGGCACTATCTCCCCCCTCCCAGGAAAGGTGACACCACTTTCCCCTTCACCCATCAACTGATTAATGGATAAAGAGGTGATATATACACACACACACAGTGAAATATTATTGGATATATACAGTGGAATATTACTCAGCCATAAGAAAGAATGAAATCTTGCCATTTGCAGTGAGGTAGATGGAGCTAGAGAGTATTATGCTACGTGAAATAAGTCAGAGAAAGGAATATACCATATGATTTTACACATATATGAAATTTAAGCAAGGACTGATCCTCAGTGAGCAACACAGTGCCCCCCAGGGGGGACTGGAGCCACATACACTAAACCCTGCCCCCATGCACCCTGCAGGTACATCTCTACTAGGGCAAGTCCTCCCAGAATCAGCACAGCAGCCCCCTACCCAAAAAGACCAGCAGAAACCCCTCACACACACTAAGTCTACTGATCATAGACTGCTACAAAACTTCAGTTCTAGGAATAGGACCAGGCACAGGCTTTCCACTCTCATCATTGTTATTTAACATAGTACTGGAAGTCTTAGCCTCAGCAGACAACATAAAGAAATAAAAGGCAACCAAATCAGTAAGGAAGAAGTCAAAAAGTCACTATTTGTAGATGACATGATACTCTATGTAGAAAACCCGAAGGACTCCACCAAAAAGTTGCTAGAACTCATAAATGAATTCAGCTAAAGTTGCAGGATATATTATCAATGTACATAAATCTATTGCATTTCTTTACACCAATAATGAAGCAGCAGATAAAGAAATCAAGGAATTGATCCCATTTACAACTGCACCAAAACCCATAAGATACCTAGGAATAAACCTAACCAAAACCTAAAACAAAAAAAAAAACAAAATAAACCTAACCAAAATTTAAGTAACAGATCTGTACTCTGAAGACTACAGAACATTTATGAAAGAAATTGAACAGGACACAAAGAAATGGAAAAACATTCCAAGCTCATGGATTGGAAGAACAATCATTTTTAAAATGTCTATATTACCCATGGATTAGAAGATTAAACATTGTTAAAATGTCCATCCTGCCCATAGCAATCTAGACTTTCAATGCCATCCCTATTAAAATACCATTGGCATTTTTCAAGGAGCTGGAATAAACAATCATAAAATTTGTATGGAACCAGAAAAGACACTGAATAGCCAAGGGAATGTTGAAAAAGAAACACAAAGCTGGGGACATCATGTTGCCTGATTTCAAGCTATATTACAAACCTGTGATCACCAAGACAGTATGGTATTGGCACAAAAACAAACACATAGACCAATGGAAAAGAATAAAGACTCCATAAATGGACCCTCAACTCTATGGTCAACTAACCTTTGACAAATCAGGAAAAAATATCCAATGGAAAAAGATAGTCTCTCCAATAAGTGGTGCTGGGAAAACTGGATAGCTACATAGAGAAGAATGAAACTGGACCATTCTCTTACACTATACACAAAGATAAACTCAAAGTGGATGAAAGTCCTCAATGTGAGACAGGAATCCATCAAAATCCTAGAGGAGAACACATGCAGTGACCTCTTCAACATCGGCCACAGCAACTTCTTTCAAGACACGTCTCCAAAGGCAGAGGAAACAAAAGCAAAAATAAACTATTGGGACTTCATCAAGATTAAAAAACTTCTGATTGGTGAGGGAAACAATCAACAAAACTAAAAGGCAGCCTATGGAATGGGAGAAAATATTTGCAAATGACATATCTGATAAAGGGTTAGTATCCAAAATCAATAAAGAATTTATCAAACTCAACACCCATAAAACAGATAATCCAGTTAAGAAATGGACAGAAGACATGACTAGACATTTTTACAAGGAAAACATGTGCTAACAGGCACATGAAAAGATGCTCAACATCACTCATCATCAGAGAAATACAAATCAAAACTATGATGAGATACCTGTCAGAGTCGCTAAAATCTTGAAACAACAGATGTTGGTGAGGATGTAGAGAAAGGGGAATCCTCTTACACTGTTGGTGGGAAAGCTAACTGGTGCATCCACTCTGGAAAACAGTATGATGTTGCCTCAAAAAGTTTAAAATAGAACTATCTATGACTGAGAAATTGCACTACTCGGTATTTACCCAAAAGATACAAAAATACAGATTCGAAAGGATACATGCATCCTGAGGTTTATAGCAGCATTATCAACAATAGCCAAAATATGGAAAGAGCACAGATATTGATCAATAGATGAGTTGATAAAGAAGAAGTGGTATATATATACAAGAGAATATTACTCAGCCATCCAAAAGAATGAAATCTTGCCATTTGCAGTGACATGGATAAAGCTAGAGTGTATAATGGTAAGCTAAATAAGTCAGTTGAAGAAAGACAAATACCATATGATTTCACTCACATGCGGAATTTAAGAAACAAAACAGATGAACACATAGGAAAAAAGAAAGAGAGAGAGGGAAGCAAACTATAACAACCTCTGAATGATAGAGAACAAAATGAAGGTTGATGGAAGGAGGTGGGTGAGAATGGGCTAAATTGGTGATGAGTAGTAAGGAAGGCACTTTTTATGATGAGCACTGAGTGTTACATGTAAGAGATGAATCACTAAATTGAAAAAAATGAAAAAAAATAAAAGTAGACTGATGGACTCACAATGTATAATAATGTAATTTTTATTTAAAATCAGTACAAAGGAGAAAGGGAGCTTAAAATTATATTTGAGCAAGTGTTTTGTACAGTGCTGTAATTCAATTGGTATGAATATGAAGTAGATAGTTGAGATATTCATTGTAATCCTCAGAGTAATCTCTAGGAAAATAACTTAAAAATATATAGTAAAAGAGAGAACAAAGGAATTAAAATGATACACTAGAAAGCAACTAACACAAAATAATTCAGTAATGGAGTGAGTAACAAGAACAACAAAAAAAATGAGAAAAATGGCAGAAGTCAGTATTTAGGTTAAATGTAAATTTAATTAAACTCTCCTCTTAAGGGACGCCTGGGTGGCTCAGTCGGTTAAGCATCTGCCTTCGGCTCAGGTCATGAACCCAGGGTCCTGGGATTGAGTCCCGCATCGGGCTCCCTGCTCCGCGGGGAGCCTGCTTCTCGCTCTGCCTCCGTCTCTCTCTGTCTCTCATGAATAAATAAATAAAATCTTTAAAAAAAAAAAACTCTCCTCTTAAAAGACACAGATTGGCAAGATGGATTAAAACACATGGTCCAATTATATGCTATCTACAGGAAACACACTATAGGTAAAAATAAACAAATTGTTTTGAAGTAAAAAATGGAAAAAAGTTATCCCATGCAAATTGTAGCCAAAAAAAAAAAAAAGAGTTGGAATGGATATACTAATATCAGACAAAAATGACTTTATAACAAAAATTGTTATTACAGATGACATTTTATAATGATAATTGGTCAACCATCTAGAATATAAAATAATTATAACCATGTACTTAATAACAGATTCCCCAGATACATGAAATAAAGTCAGACAGGACTGAGGAGAGAAACAGACAATTCAGGACAATATTGGGAACTTTAATACATGATTTCAATAATGAAGAGACCAACTTAGCAGATGATCAACAAGGAAATAGATGGTTTCAAGACCACTATAAATTAAACATAATAGAAACAGAGCACTATACCCAACAGCCTTAATGTATACATTCCTCTCAAGTGTATATAAAACATTCTCCAGGATAGACCATATGTTAAACCATAAATAGGTTTCAGTAAATTTAAAAGTATTAAAATCATACAAAATATGTTTTCTGTACAATGAAATAAAATAAAAATCAATAACTAAAGGAAACATAGACAATTCAAAAGTATGCAGAAATTTACAAAATGCTCCTAAGTAACCAATCATTTAAATTAGAAACTACAAAAAAAAATAGAAAATGCTTTGATATGAATCAAAACAATTCCACAGCCTACCAAAACTCATGGGATGCAGCAGAAGCAGGGTTTAGAAAAAAATTTTACCAATAAAAACCTACATTAAAAGATAAGTAGGATCTCAAATCAATAACCACACCTTCCATCTAAAGAAACTAGTAAAAAAAAAACTTAAAAACTGAGTAAGGAGAAGGAAGGAAATATTGAAGATTAGAAGCTAAATAAATGAAGAGAATGCAATAGAGAAAATCAATAAAATGAAAAGTCGTGTCTTTAAAAATATCCTTTAAGATTTTATTTATGTATTTATTTGAGAGAGAAAGAGAGAGAGCAAGTTGGGGAGGGGCCAAGGAAGAGGGAGAGAGAGAATCTTAAGCAGACTCCACACTAAGCATGGAGCCCAACACTTGGCTTGATCTCATGATGCTGAGACCACAACCTGAGTCAAAATCAAGAGTCAGACACTTAACCGACTGAACCACCCAGGTGTCCCTAAAAAGATTTTTAAAAATTGAGAAACTGTGCCTAGGCTGACCAAGAAAAAGAGAAAGAGAGAGAGAGAAGACTCAAATTATGAAGATCAGAAATGAAAGAGGGGATATTACTGCCAAACTTAGAGGAATAAAAATGATTTTAAAATGTTATAAATAATTGAAATAATAAAGATTAGACCAGAAATAAATGATATAGAAACTAAACACACACACACACACACATGCACATACACCCGCACAAGCACAACAACAAAAAACAGATCAATGACACCAGGAGTTGGTTCTTTGAAAAGATAAGCAAAATTCTAGCTAAACTCATCAAAAAAAGAAAGAAAGAAAGAAAGAAAGAACACAAATAATAAAAATACAAATAAAAGAGCAGAACTAACAACCAACACCACAGAAATTAAAAAAAAAATTAGAATATTATGAAAAACACTATGCCAACAGGCTGGACAACCTAGAAGAAATGGATAAATTCCTAGAAACATACAACCTGCCAAAACTGAAACACAGAAAATTTGAATAGACCTACCACCAACAAGGAGATTGAATCAGTAATCAAAAAACTCACAATGAACAAAAGTCCAGGACCAAATATCTTTACAGGCAAATTCTTCCAAATATTTAAAGATGAGTTAATACCTATTTGTCTCAAACTATTCCAAAAAATAAAAGAGCAAGGAAAACTTCCAAATTCATTCTATAAGGCCAGCATTACTCTGATAGCAAAATCAGATAAAGATACCACTAAAGGGGCGCCTGGGTGGCTCAGTCATTAAGCATCTGCCTTCAGCTCAGGTCGTGGTCCCAGGGTCCTGGGATCGAGCCCCACATTGGGCTCCCTGCTCGGCAGGAAGCCTGCTTCTCTCTCTCCCACTCCCCCTGCTTGTGTTCCCTCTTTCACTGTCTCTCTCTCTTTGTCAAAATAAATAAATAAAATATTTTTAAAAAGACACCACTAAAAATAGAACTACACGCCAGTATATTTGATGAACATAGATGCAAAAATCCTCAACAAAATACTAAAAAACAGAATCCAACAGCACATTAAAAAAAAATCATTCACCATGATCAAGTGGGAATTATTTGCAGTATTTAAAGTGGTTCAATATTTGCAAATCAATGTGATACATCACATCAATGAGACAAAATATAAAAACAATATGGTCCTTTCAATAGATGCAGAAAAAACATTTGGCAAAGTACAATATCCATTCATGATAAATCCCTCTACCAAGTAGGTTTAGAGGGAACATACCTCAACATAATAAAGGTCATATATGAAAAACAGCAAACATCATACTCAATGTGGAACAAATGAGCGTTTCTCCCTAAGGTCAGGAATAAGACAAGGATGGCCATTCTAAACACTTTTATTCATCACAGTACTGGAAGTCTTAGCCACAGCAATTAGATTAAAAAAAAAAAAGAAAAGGCATCCAAATTGGTGAGGAAGAAGTAAAACTTTCACTATTTGCAGATGACATGATACTATACATAGAAAACCCTAAAAACTCCACCAAAAAACTACTAGAACTGATAAATGAATTCAGTAAAGACACAGGATAAAAAAAACAAAAACAAAAACAATGTTCAGAAGTTTGTTGCATTTCTATACACTAATAATGAAGCAGCAGAAAGAGAAATCAAGAATACAATCCCATTTACAAGAGTATCAAAAACAATAAATACCTAGGAATAAGCCTAACCAAACAGGTGAAAGACTTGTACTCTGAAAAAATGGAAAGCAGTAATGAAAGACATTGAAGATGAAACCATGAATTGGAAAGACATTCCATGATCACGGATTGGAAGAACAAAATTGTTAAAATGTCTATACTACCCAAAGCAATCTACACATTTAATGCAATCCCTATACAGAACTACAACAAACAATTCTAAAATTTATATGGAAACATAAAAGACGCCAAAAAGACAAAGCAATCTTGAAGAAGAAAAGCATAGCTGGAGGTATCATAATTTCAAACTTAGCGTTATATTACAAAGCTGTCATTATCAAGACAGTATGGCACTGGCACAAAAATAGACACATAGATAAATGGTACAGAATATAAAACCCAGAAATAAACCCACAACTATAAGGTCAATTAATCTTTGACAAATGAGTAAATAATATACTATGGGAAAAAGATAGTCTCTTCAAGAAAATGTATTGGGAAAACTGCTCAGCCCTGTGCAAAAGAATGAAATAACCACTTCCTTACACCATGCACAAAAATAAACTCAAAATGAATGAAAGACTTAAGTATGAGACCTGCAAACCATAAAAATCCTAGAAGAGAACACAGGCAGTAAGGTCTCTGATACCAGTCATGGTAATATTTTACTAGATATGTCTTCTGACACAAGGGAAATAAAAGCAAAAATAAACTTGGGACTACATCAAATTAAAAAGTTTCTGCACAGAGAAGGAAACCATCAAAAAATCTAAGAGGCAACCTACTGAATGGGAAATGGTAGTACACAAATGACATCTCTGATGAAGGGTTAGTATCCAAAATACATAAAGAACTTACACAATTTGACACCAAAAAAACAAATAATCCAATTATAAAATGGGCATAAGACATGAAAAGACATTTCTCCAAAGAAGACATGCAGTTGACCAACAGACATATGAAAAGATACTCATCATTAGGGTAATGCAAATCAAAACTACAATGAGATGTAGTAGTGAGATGAGATCTCACACCTGTGAGAATGGCTAACATAGAAAACACAAGGAACAACAAGTGTTCATGAGAATGTGGAGAAAAAGGAACCCTCCTTGCACTGTTGGTGGGAATGCAAACTTGTGCAACCACTCAAGAAAACAGTATGGAGGTTCCTCAAAAATTTCCAAATAGACCTACCGTATGATTGAGAAATTGAACTGCTGGGTATTTAATCAAAATCACAAAAACACTAATTCAAAGAGATACATGCATCCATATGTTAATTGCATCATTATTTACAATAGCCAAATTATGGAAGCAGCCCATGTCCATTGACTGATTAATGAATAAAGAAGATGTGGTATATATATAGAATTGAATATTATTCAGACATAAGAAAGAAAGAAATCTTGTGATATGCAATGACATGGGTAGAATTAGAGAGTATAGTACTAAGTGAAATAAGTCTGTTGGAGCAAGGCAAATACCACATAATTTCACTCATATGTAGAATTTAAGAAACAAAACAAATGAGCAAAGTAAAAAAAAACAAAAGAGGAACAAACAAGCCAATAAATAGACTGGTAACTATTGAAAACAAACAGATGGTTACCAGAAGGGAGGTGGGTGGGGGAATGGGTGAAATAGTTGATGGGAATTAAGGAGTGTACATACTGTGATAAACACAGGGTGATATATGGAATTGTTGAATCACTATATTGTACACCTGAAACTAATGTTACACTGTATGCTAACTGTACCAGAATTAAAATAAAAATAAATAAAAAAAGAAATGATGTAAATAATTGTATGGCAACAAATCAGATAACTTAGATGAAATTAACAAATTCATAAAAAAACATAACTACTAAAACTAACTCATGAAGAAATAGAAAACCTGAAATATATCTATAATAAGTAAAATAGTAATAATGATAGCAATAACAATAATAAACTTCCCATTAAAGAAAACCCAACTCATATGATTTCACTGATAAATACTATCAAATGTCTAAGACCTCTTACAAAGGTAGAATAGGAGGAAATACTTCCCAAATATGAGAGAAGTATTACCATGGAACCAAAATCAGGCAAAGATATCACAAGAAAAGAAAATTACACCTCAATGTCCTTTGTGAATACAGATGCAAAATCCTTAACAAACTACTGGCAAAATGAATCCAATAACATAAAAATAAATAATTACACACCATGATCAAATGTGAACCATCTGAGGAATGTAAGGTTGGTTCAACATATGAAATTCAGTGTAATATATTGATCAAATACAGGACAAAAATCACAGGATAATTTCAATACATATAGAAAAAGCATTTGATAAAATCTAACATCCTTTCACGATAAAATCAAACAACAACCTAAGAATAGAAGGCAACTTCCTCAACTTCATAAAGGGGATCTGAGAAAAACCCATGCTAATATTGTAAGTAAGGATGATAAACTGAAAATTTTCCCCCAAGACCAGGAAAAACAGCAAGTATGAATACTCTTTTTTTTAAATTTAAATTCAATTTAGTTAAGGTATGGTGTATTGTTAGTTTCAGGGCTAGAATTTAGTGATTCATCAG
Organism: Leptonychotes weddellii; assembly: GCF_054177405.1. Taxonomy (NCBI): domain Eukaryota; kingdom Metazoa; phylum Chordata; class Mammalia; order Carnivora; family Phocidae; genus Leptonychotes; species Leptonychotes weddellii. The sequence continues at coordinate 62,388,738 of NC_138385.1, forward strand.
TTGCATATAACACCCAGTGTTCACCACATAAAGTGCCCTTCTTAATACCCATAACCCAATTACCGCATCTACTCACCCACCTCATCTTCAGCAACCCTCAATTTGTCCCTATAGTTAAGACTTTCTTGTGGTTTGTCTCCCTCTCTCTTTTTATCTTATTTTATTTTTCCTTCCCTTCTCCTATGTTCATCAGTTTTGTTAGTTAAATTCCACATATGAGTGGAATCATATGATATTTGTCTTTCCCTAACTGACCTATTTTGGGTAGCATAATAAACTCTAGTTCCATCCATTCGTTACAAATGGCAAGATTTCATTCTTTTTGGTGGCTGAGTAAATAGTCTATTATAATATTCCATGCACATCTTTTTTATCCATTCATCCATTGACTGACATTTGGGCTCTTTCCATATTTTGGCTATCGTTGATAGTGCTGCTATAAACATCAGGGTGCATGTATCCCTTTGAATCTGTATTTTTTGCATCCTTTGGGTAAATACCTGTTAGTGCAATTGCTGAGTCATAGGGTAGCTCTATTTTTAACTTTTTGAGGAACCTCCATACTTTTTTCCAAAGTGGCTACCCCAGTTTGAATTCCCACCAAGAGCGTAAGAGGGTTCAACTTTCTCTGCATCCTTGCCAACTTCTGTTGTTTCCTGAGGTGTTCATCTTAGGCCTTCTGACAGGTGTGAGGTGGTATCTCATCATGGTTTTGATTGGCATACCCCTGATGATGAGTGACGTTAAGCACTTTTTCATGTGTCTGTTGGCCTGTATGTCTTCTTTGGAGAAATGTCTGTTCATATTTTCTACCCATTTCTTGACTGGATTATTTGTTCTTCGGGTGTTAAGTTTGATAAGTTCTTTATAGATTTTGGATACTATCCCTTTATCTAATAGGTCAATTGCAAATACATTCTCCCATTCCATGGGTTGCCTTTTACTTTTGTTGACTGTTTCCTTTGCTGTGCAGAAGGCTTTTGTCTTTTTTTATTAAGTTCAATTAGCCAACATATAGTACCTCATTAGTTTTTAATGTAGTGTTCAATGATTCATTAGTTGCGTATAACACCCAGAGCTCATCAGATCATGTGCCCTCCTTAATGCCCATCACCCAGTTACCCCATCCCCAACCCCCTTCCTACTGCAACTCTCAATTTGTTTCCCTGAGTCCAGAGTCTCTCATGGTTTGTCTCCCTCACTGATTCTTTCCCATTCAGTTTTCCCTCCCTTCCCCTATGGTGCTCTGCATTATTCCTTATATCCCACATATGAGTGAAACCATATGATGATTGTTTTTCTCTGCTTGACTTATTTCACTTAGCATAATACCCTCCAGTTCCATCCATGTTGATGTAAATGGTAGGTATTCATCCTTTCTGATGGCTGAGTAATATTCCATTATATGTATATACCACATCTTTATCCATTCATCTGTTGAAGGGCATCTCAGCTCCTTCCACAGTATGCCTATTATGGACATTTCTGCTATGAACACTGGGGTGCATGTGGCCCTTCTTTTCACTACAACTGTATCTTTGGAGTAAATACAAGGTAATACAATTGCTGGATCATGGGGTAGTTCTATTTTTAACGTCTTGAGGAACTTCCATACTATTTTCAAGAGTGGCTGTACTAGCTTGCATTCCCACCAACGGTGTAAGAGGGTTTCCCTTTCTCCACATCCTCACCAACACTTGTTGTTCCCTGTATTGTTAATTTTAGCCATTCTGATTGGTGTAAGGTGGTATCGCATTGTGGTTTTGATTTGCACTTCCCTAATGGCAAGTGATGTGGAACATTTTTTCATGTCTCTGTTGGCCATTTGTATGTCTTTGGAGAAGTGTCTGTTCATGTCTTCTGCCCATTTCTTGACTGGATTATTTGTTTTTTGGGTGTTGAGTTTGAGAAGTTCTTTATAGATCCTGGATACCAGCCCTTTATCTGATATGTCATTTGCAAATATCTTCTCCCATTCCATGGATTTTCTCTTAGTTTGTTGACTGTTTCCTTTGCTGTGCAGAAGCTTTTTATCTTGATGAGGTCCCAATAGTTAATTTTTTGCTTTTGTTTCCCTTGCCTTTGGAGACGTGTCTTGGGAGAAGTTGCTGCAGCCAAGGTCGAAGAGGTTACTGCCTGTGTTCTCCTATAGGATTTTGATGGATTCCTGTCTCCCATTTAGGTCTTTCATCCATTTTGAGTTTATCTTTGTGTATGGTGTAAGAGAATGGAGGAGACAAGATGGTGGCAGAGTAGAAGTTTTATCTTAATGAAGCTCCAATAGTTCATTTTTGCTTTTGTTTCCCTTGCCTCGTAAAATTTACTGTGGCCTAGGGCAAAGAGTTTGTTGCTCGTGTTCTCCTCTAGGATTTTGATAGACTTCTGTCTCACATTAGGTCTTTCACCCATTTTGAATTTAATTTTGTGCATGGTATATGAAAATGGTCCACTTTCATTCTTCTGCATGCTGCTGTACAACTTTCCCAGCAATATTTCTTGAAGATGTTCTTTTTTTCCATTGGATATTCTTTCTGGCTTTGTCAAAGATTAGTTGAACATAGAGTTAAGGGTTGATTTTTGCGTTTTTTATTCTGTTCCATTGATCTATGTGTCTGTTTTTGTGCCAGTACCATACTATCTTGATGATTACAGCTTTGTCATACAGTTTGAAGTCTTGGCTATTCGGGTTCTTTTCTGGTTCCATGACAATTTTAGGATCATTTCTTCTAGTTTTATGAAAAATGTTGCTGTTACTTTGATAGTGATTGCATTGAATGTGTAGATTCCTTTAGGAAGCATAGAAATTTTAACAGTATTTATTCTTCGAATCCATGAGCATGGAATGTTTTTCCATTTCTTTGTGTCTTCCTCAATTTCTTTCATAAGTGTTCTATAGTTTTCAGTGTATAGGACTTTAACCTCTTTAGTTAGGTTTATTCTTAATTATCTTATGGTTTTTGGTGCAATTGTAAAGAGGATCAATTCCTTCATTTTGCTTCATTGTTGGTGTATAGATATGCAATAGACTTATGTGCATTGATTTTATATCCTGTGACTTTGTTGAATTCCTGTATCAGTTCTAGCACTTTTTGGTGCAGTGTTTGCAGTTTTTTTACATGGAGTATCATGTCGTCTGTGAAGAGTGATAGTTTGATTTTTCCTTGCCAATTTTGATGCCTTTTATTTCTTTGTTTTTTGATTGCTGAGACTAGGACTTCCAGTACTGTGTTGAACAACAGTGATGAGAGTGGACATCACTGTCATGTTTCTAACCTTAGAGGGGGAAGCTCTCAGTTTTTTCCCATTGAGGATGATATTAGCTGTGGGTCTTTCTATATGGCCTTTATGATGTTGAGGTACGTTCCCTCTCCCTACTTTATTCAGGGTTTCTATCAAGAAATTATGCAGTAAAGCATCTAAGGTTCTTGAAGAAGATGCTATATAAATACAAAATAATATCTATTAAAGTTGGTTTATTTGTGGAAAAAAAAGAAATTATGCTGTATTTTGTCAAATGCTTCTTCTACATCTATTGAGAGGATCATAAGGCTCTTAACCATTCTTTTATTAATGTGGTGAATCATGTTGATTGATTTATGGATGTTGAACCATCCCTGAAGCCCAGGAATAAATCCCATGTGATTGTGGTGAATATTTTTTAATGTACTGTTGTATTTGATTTGCTACTCCCTTCTTGAAAATTTTTGTATCCATGTTCATCAGGGATATTGGTCTGTAATTATCCTTTAGGTGGGGTCTTTTCCTAGTTTTGGGATCGAGGTAACACTGGCCTCAGAATGAATTTGGAAGTTTTCCTTCCATTTCTATTTTTTGGGACAGTTTCAGAAGAATAGGTATTAATTCTCTAAATGTTTTGTAAAATTACCCTGGGAATGCATCCAGCCCTGGACTCTTGTCCCTTGGGAGAATTTTGATTACTGCTTCAATTTCTTTGCTGGTTATGGGTCTGTTCAGGTTTTCTATGTCTTCCTATTTCAGTTTTGGTTAGTTTAAGTGTCTAGAAATTTATCTATTTCTTCCAGATTACCTAATTTATTGACATACAATTGCTCATAGTAGTCTCTTGTAATTGTTTATATTTTTTTGTGTTGGTTGTGATCTCTCCTCTTCAATTCATGACTTTATTTGGATCCTTTCTCTTTTCTTTTTGATATGTCTGGCTAGAGGTTTATCAATTTTGTTAATTCTTTCAATGAATTAGCTCCTAGTTTTGTTGATCTGTTCTAATTTTTTTATCTCTATATCACTGATTTCTTTTCTAATCTTTATTATTTCCCATTCTCCTGTTGGCTGTAGGTTTTACTTCCTTTTCTCTTCCCAGTTCCTTTAGGTGTAATAATAGGTTATGTGTTTGAGACTTTTCTTGCTTCCTAAGGAAGGCCTATATTGCTATATATGTCTCTCTTAGGATTTCCTTTGCTGCTTCCCAAAAATTTGGATGGCCGTATTTTTTTTCTTTATTTATTTTTTTATGTTATGTCAGTCACCATACAGTACTTCATTAGCTTTTGATATAGTGTTCAATGAATCGTTGGTTGCATATAACACCCAGGGCTCCATGCAATATGTGCCCTCCTTAATATCTATACTGGGTTCACCCATCCATGCCTCCCTCCCCTCTAAAACCCTCAGTTTGTTTCTCAGAGTCCATAGTTTCTCATGGTTCTTCTCCCCCTCTGACCCTCCCTTCATTTTTCCCTTCCTTCTCCTAATGTCCTCCATGCTATTCCTTATGTTTCACAAATAAGTGAAACCATATGATAATTGACTTTCTCTGCTTGACTTATTTCACTTAGCATAATCTCCTCCAGTCCCATCCATGTTGATGCAAAAGTTGGGTATTCATCCTTTCTGATGGCTGAGTAATATTATATATATGGACCACATCTTCTTTATCCATTCATCTGTTGAAGGGCATTTCAGCTCTTTCCACAGTTTGACTACTGTGGACATTGGGGTGCTTGTGCTCCTTCTTTTCACTACATCTGTATCTTTGGGGTAAATATCCAGTAGTGCAATTGCTGGGTCATAGGGTAGCTCTATTTTTAACTTTTTGAGGAACCTCCTTACTGTTCTCCAAAGTGGCTGCACGAACTTGCATTCCCACCAACAATGTAAGAGGGTTCCCTTTCCTCCACATCCTCTCCAACATTTGTTGTTTCCTGTCTTCTTAATTTGTGTGATTCTAACGGGTGTAAGGTGGTATCTCAATGTGGTTTTGATTTGAATCTCCCTAATGGCTAATGATGTTGAACATTTTTTCCTGTGTCTTCTTTGGAGAAGTGTCTGTTCATGTCTTCTGCCTATTTTTTGACTTGATGATTTGTTTTTGGGGTGTTGAGTTTGAGAAGTTCTTTATAGATCTTGGATACCAGCCCTTTATCTGTAATGTCATTTGCAAATATCTTCTCCCATTCCATGGGTTGCCTCTTTGTTTTGTTGACTGTTTCCTTTGCTGTGCAGAAGCTTTTTATCTTGATGAAGTCCCAAAAGTTCATTTTTGCTTTTGTTTCCCTTGCCTTTGGGGACGTGTCTTGAAAGAAGTTGCTGTGGCCAATGTTGAAGAGGTTACTGCCTATGTTCTCCTCTAGGATTTTGAGGGATTCCTGTCTCCCATTGAGGTCTTTCATCCATTTAGAGTTTATCTTTGTGTATGGTATAAGAGAATGTTCGAGTTTCATTCTTCTGTATATAGCTGTCCAATTTTCCCAGCACCATTTATTGAAGAGATTGTCTTTTTTCCATTTGGATATTCTTTCATGATTTGTCAAAGATTAGTTGATCATAGAGTTGAGGGTCCATATCTGGGCTCTATTCTGTTCCATTGATCTATGTGTCTGTTTTTGTGCCAGTACCATGCGGTCTTGGTGATCATGGCTTTGTAATATAGCTTCTAATCAGTCAACGTGATGCCCCCAGGTTTGTTTGTTTGTTTGTTTTTTCAACATTCCCTTGGCACTTTGTGGTCTTTGCTGGTTCCATACAAATTTTAGGATTGTTTGTTCCAGCTCTTTGAAAAATGCTGTTGGAATTTTGATCTGGATGGCATTGAAGGTATAGATTGCTCTGGGCAGCATAGACATTTTAACAATGTTTATTCTTCTAATCCATGAGCATGGAATATTTTTCCATTTTTTTGTGTCATCTTCTATTTCTTTCATAAGCGATCTGTAGTTTCTAGAGTATAGATCCTCTACATTTTTGGTTAGGTTTATTCCTAGGTGTCTTATGGCTTTTGGTGTTATTGTAAATAGAATCAATTCTCTAATGTCTCTTTCTACAATTACATTGTTAGTGTATAGAAAAGCAACTGATTTCTGTACATTGATTTTGTATCCTGCCGCATTGTTGAATTCCTGTATGAGTTCTAGTAATTTGTGGGTGGAAATTTTTGGGTTTTCCACATAAAGTATCATGTCATCCGCAAAGAGAGAGTTTGATTTCTTCTTTGCCAATTTGAATACCTTTCATTTCTTTTTGTTGTTTGACTGCTGATGCTAGGACTTCTAGTACTATGTTGAACAATAGTGGCGAGAGTAGGCATCCTTGTTGTGTTCCTGATCTTAAGGGAAAAACTCTCAGCTTTTCCCCATTGAGAATGATACTCGTTGTGGGCTTTTCATAGATGGTTTTTATAAAATCGAGGAATGTTCCCTCTATTCCTACACTGTAGAGAGTTTTAATCAGGAAAGATGATGTATTTTGCACAGTGCTTTTTCTGCATCCATTGAGAGGATCATATGGTTCTTGTTTCTTCTTTTATTAATGTGTTCTATCACATTGGTTGATTTGTGAATGTTGAACCACCCTTGCATCCCAGGGATAAATCCCACTTTGTGGTGATGGATAATCCTTTTAATGTACTTTTGGATCCTATTGGTTAGGATCTTGTTGAGTATTTTGATCTCCATATTCATCAGGGATATTGGTCTGTAATTCTCCTTTTTCCTGGGCTCTTTGCCTGGTTTGGGGATCAAGGTAATGCTGGCCTCATAGAACAACTTTGGAAGTTTTCCTTCTGTTCTTATTTTTGAAACTGCTTCAGGAGAATAGGTATTATTTCTTCTTTGAATGTTTGGTAGAATTCCCCTGGGAATACATCAGGTCCTGGACTCTTGTTTTTTGGGGAGGTTTTTTATCAGTGCTTCTATTTCATAACTGGTTATTGGTCTATTCAGATTGTCAATTCTCAACATGGATGCTTGTTTCTTTCCCTAGATTAGGGAAGTTCTCAGCTACAATTTGCTCAAATATATCTTCTAGACCTCTCTCTCTCTCTCTCCACCCCCTCAGGGATCCCAATAATTCTGACATTGGAACATTTCATGGCCTCATTAATTTTTCTTAGTCTGATCTCTTGGGCTTTAATATTATTTTTCCCAGGCTTCCTCAGTTTCCTTCTTTTCTATCATCTAATCTTCTAGTTCACTAATTCGTTCTTCTGCCTCATTTACCCTGGCAGTAAGAGTATCCAGTTTAGACTGCATTTCATTCATAGCATTTTTAAGTTTGGCCTGATTAGATCTCATTTCTGCCCTTAAAGATTCTATATTGTCGCTAATACTTTTCTCCAGCCTAGATATCGACTTCATAATTGTTACTCTCAAGTCTATTTCTGACATCTTGCTTATATCCATATTTATTAGGTCTGTGGCTGAGGCCAGAGCCTCTGATTGTTTTCTTTGTTGGGGGTTCCTCCTCTTAGTCATTCTGTTGGGGGATGGTTGAGGGAATGTACAGAGTCCAAAGTATTAACCACGACCCAAGCAAGATGCACCTGTTTTATAGAGACCTTAGGGTTGTTGTCCTCTTGTTCTTCCAACCTGTCTTCCAGGGGAGGGAACTGCCACCCTTGTTTCCTAGTTGATCTTCTGCTTAAATGATCTGTCCATTGCTGTGAGTGGGATGTTAAAGTCCCCTACTATTATTGTATTCTCATCAATGAGTTTCTTTAATTTTATTATTAATTGGTTTATATATTTGGCTGCTCCCAAGTTAGCAGCATAAATATTTACAATTTTTATATCTTCTCATTGGATAGACCCCTTTATTGTAGTATAGTCTCCTTCTTCATCTCTTATTACAATCTCTGGTTTAAAATCTAGTTTGTCTGATATAAAGATGGCTACTCCAGCTTTCTTTTGATGTCCTTTGGCATGATAAATGGTTCGGCACCCCCTCACTTTCAATCTGGAGGTGCCTTTGAATCTAAAATTAATCTCTTGTAGGGGCACCTGGGTGGCTCAGATGGTTGAGCGTCTGCCTTCGGCTCAGGTCATGATTCCAGGGTCCTGGGATCAAGCCCCACGTTGGGCTCCTGGCTCAGTGGGGAGTCTGCTTCTCCCTCTCCCTCTGTCTCCCCCCACTGCTCATGCTCTCTCTCTCTCTCTGTATCTCTGTGTCTCAAATGAATAAATAAAATCTTTAAAAAAATTTAAAAAATAAATTTAATCTCTTGTAAGAAGAATATCAATGGATCTTGTTTTTTTGTTTTTTGTTTTTAATCCATTCTGATACCCCATGTATTTTGATTGGAGCATTTAGTCCATTTACATTCAGAGTTATTAGTGCCATGAACTATTGTATTACTTGTAAAGTTGCTGTTCCAAAACAGGTTGTCTCTGTTCCTTTCTGGTCTTTTTTACTTTTGGGCTCTCTTTCTGCTCAAAGCGTCCCCTTTAATATTCCTTGCAGGACTGGTTTAGTCTTTACAAATTCCTGTATTTTTTGTTTGTCTTGGAAACTCTTATCTCTCTTTCTATTCTGAATGACAGTCTTGGGGGATAAAGTGTTCTTGGTTGTATATTCTTTCTATTTAACATGTTGAATATATCATTCTAATCTTTTCTGTCCCACCAGGTCTATGTAGACAGGTCTGCTGCCAGCCTTATGTGTCTACCCTTGTAGGGTAAGGACCTTTTCTCCAGAGTTGCTTTCAGAATTCTCTCTTTCTCTTTGTATTTTGCAAGTTCTGCTATGTTATGTCATGGTGTTCTCCTGTTTTGACTTTTGAGGGGGTTTTTCTATGCCTCCTGGACTTGAATGCCTATTTCCTTCCCCAGATTAGGGATGTTTTCAGCTATAATTTGTTCAAATAAAAATTCTGCCTTTTTTTCTGCTCTTCTTCTGGAACTCCTATGATACAGATATTTCACTTTATGGAATCACTGAGTTCTCTAAGTCTACCTCATGATCTAAAGTTTTTTTTTTATTTTACTTTCAGCTTTATTTTTTCCCATAATTTTATCTTCTATGTCACCTATCCTCTCCTCTGCTTCTTCATTCCTTGTAGTGATTATATCATCTATCTTGTATCTTAGTTATGGCATTTTTTATTTCAGCCTGACTAGTGTTCAGGTCTTTTATTTTTGCAGTGAGGGTTTCTCTGGTATCTTCTATGCTTTTTCCAAATCCAGCTAGTAGTCTTATGACTGTTGAATTAAATTCTTGTTCATATATATATATATATTGGCTGTGTTATCTTCCTGACCTTTCTTTTGGGCAGAATTCTTCCATCCTGTCATTTCAGCTAAGTTTGTCTCTTTTGCCTGTTATGAAAGCTTGTTATATATCCTTCACCTCAGAGTAATGCTATATTAAAAACGTCATGCAGTGTCTAGGGCCTGGCACTTCAAGAAGTGTTTCTAATTTGTGCTGTGTATACTCCACTGTTGTGTTTTGGCTGCTCTTTACCACTGGTCCATCCTCTGCAGAGTTCCTCCTGGCTTGCAGTGGGGAATGTTTGGGCCTTTATCTAGGTTTGTTTTGATTTGTTTGTGAAAAAACCTGAAAAAAAAGGGAAGGGGAAAAAGAGAAAAAGGAAACAAGGCCTGTCTCATCCAACAAAAGAAAAAAAAGGAAAAGGAACAACAAATAAACCAAACAGATAAAAAACAAAAAACAAACAAACAAAAAACTATAAGCCTGATTCCAAAGAAAAAAAAAGAAAACTAAATAAATAAAAAGAAAGAAAAAAAGAAACCTGGTGCAAAAGAGAGAGAGAGAGAGAAGCAAATGAAAAACAACAACAACAATCTAACAAACAGATAAAAACCTGCCAGCCTTATTTCAAGGGAAAAAAATGAGAAAGAAAATACATCCTGGTCCTTTTCCCACCAGAACTGAAAGGGACACACTGTATGATCTGTAGACTTGGTGCTTGTGGCATGCTGCATGTATTGCTTCTCTAGGGGAGAGGCCTGCTGTGCTGGCTTAGAGTCAATCGTGCCCCAGTAAAAAAAAAAAAAAAGAAAAAAATGCTTGCCAGGCACAGGGGTGTGAGGTTTAATATAAGTAGCTCCCACCTCCACTGGAGGCCGCTGTGTTGCTCTCTGAAATCCAACTGTGTTGGTACCAGCGGAACAATGGCATTGCCCCCAGGGACAGGGGATCTCACCCCCCCACCCCCGCTGTTCAGAAGCCCCTCACTGAAAGGCAAGGGCCATTAGCACTCCCAGCATGACAGCTGTCCTGCATTTTATCTTTGGTTCTGGCTGGTATTGAGAGCTCCAATCTTAAAGGAGCCAGCACCCCTTGGATCTTGTTCCTTCCTCCAGAATAGAGCCTCTCTGTGCTCTGACTAGTGCTCTTTATTTCACAAAAACAGTCCCATGCCTGCAGGGTGCACAGAATCTATGGCATAGAGATAAAAAAACAGTTACCAGATTATCCAGCCTTGCCCAAACCTTTGTTCACTACTGATGAAAACCCATTTGCTGGTGCCTGCAGGGTGTTTTGTCTTTGAATAGGCAATATACCTTCTTCCAAATGTACTCCAGGAAGGAGAATGGTCTTTCCCAGTGTGACCCAGGAGATCCCTACGCCACCTTGTGCACCCAGAGCTGTCCTTCCCTCTAGAAGTACACACTACAGCTCAGCTCTGGAAAAAGCTGTGCACTTCCAAAAGTTTGAGCTACACTCACTGTCTGCAAAAAAACTGCCCACTCAGTTCCCCCAGCTCCCCAGTCTGTGGTCCTGGAGGTTTTTTTCTTGTGTGAACCCAATGGACACTGCATTCTCTCAACCCTTCTCTCCCTTTTCTCTCCCCATGGAAAAGATTCTCCCCCAGTTCACTTCCATGCACCTTGCACCTATCACACTGTCTCCCTCCAACTGTGGAAATCCTTCTTCCAACCCTCAGATTGATTCCCTGGGTCTTCCAAGTGATTTGACCTCAAAACAGCCTCATTGAAGGGATGAAGAAAGCTCTAGGTCCCCCTATGTCTCCACCGTCTTAATTCCACCCTCTGAATACTCTTGATAATTCCAATCAACATTATTATTAAAGTTAAAGCCAAGTCAATTAGTCAAGGAAAACAAACAAACAAACAAAAACTGCAAAGGGTGTTTACCATTTACAGGTGGTATGTTTCATGTAAAAAATACTAGGGAACTTGGGCACCAGGGAAGCTCAGTCAGTTAAACATCCAGGCTCAGGTCATGATCTCAGGGTCCTTAGGCTCCACACTCAGTGGGGAGTCTGCTTGAGGATTCTCTCTCTCCCTCTCCCTCTCCCTCTGCACCTCCCTCTGCTTGTGCTTGCTCTTTTTCTCCCTCTCAGATAAATGACTAAATCTTTAAAAAATACTAGGGAACCTACAAATAATATATTGTAATTAATAAATTAATAGAATTAATAAACAAATCAGCAATATTGTATGATACAAGAACTGTATACAAAAATTAATTATATTTCCATACACTAGCAATGAACAATCTCAAAATGAAATTAAGAAAATGTCATTTATTAAGAGAAGAAGGTGGCAGCTAAGTAGGAGGACCCCAGCCTCACCTAACACAACTAGAAAACTATCAAATCATCCTAAATACTTCAGAAATAGTCCTGAAGGCTGTCTAAAAAACTCCACAACTAAAGGGAAAGAAGAGGCCACATTGAAAAAGGTAGAAGTGTGGAGATGGGGTTTAGGTGAGAACTGGATCAGGGGTGCTGCAAGGGAAGAGAGCTGTGGTTGCAGAGACGGGAAAGAAAGAGGAGCACACAGAAAAACCCAAAAGGAGAAAGTTTTCTCAAAACCATTTGCTTGGAAAACAAGAGGGGATGAATTTTGTGAGTTTTTACAACCAGTGGGGCCTAAAGCCTGAAGTTTTAAAGGTCAATGGGCTTCAGTGGGAGAGAGCACAGGACACTACACTGCTCCTTTAGAGAAGGCAGGAAAACTAACCCAGGGGTAGACAACCTGGAAACAGCAACCTGAAGAATGCTTGGGACCCACAGTGGGGAGATTATTTGCTCTTCTGGTAGCATGTCTCTGAAGAATGCTTGGGGCACACAGTGGAGAGAATATTCGCTCTTCTGGTGGTATGTCTCTGAGAGGCAGTGAAAACAGATGCCTCTCTGGGAATGAAGTTGCTGTCTGGCACCATTTCCCTCCCCCACCCAGCAACATTAACACAGAGCCACCTGGGGAAGCAGTGCAGCACAGACTCTAGCTGTCTAACTTGCATACACTAAGCCCAAACCCCATGTGTTATGGCAGGGTGCCATTCTCACACAAGTTTGCATCAGTCCCAGCACGTCAGACCCCTCCCCCAGAGGACCAGCACAAAACCCATCCACACCATGTCTCCAGACCAGAGAGTTCTGCAAGCCTCTGTTCTGGTGCAGGTTGTGTCAGCTCTCGTTTCACAAGCAGACCAAAGCACGCCTAGTTAAAATTCACCACACTCAGGTCAGAGACCAAACACTGCTCACATCAGCCAAGGAGAGCCTCTGGAGAAGACTCACCTGAAGGATAGAGCAGCCAAAACACAATAGCAGAGTGCATGCAGCATGCACCAGAGTTAATCTCTGAAACACCAGGCTCTGGGCACTAGGTAAGCTCTTCTTCATAAGACTGTTACTTTCAGGAGCAGGAGACATAATTGGCTTTTCTAACACAGAGAAGAAGACAGAGACTTAGAGAAAATGTGAAGATGGAGGGATTTATCCCAAATGAATGAATAAGATAAGGCCATGACCAGAGATTTAAATGAAGGAAATATAAGTAATATGCCTGGTGGAGAATTTGAAGCAACAATCCTAAGGATACTCACTGGACTTGAGAAAAGAATGGAAGACACCAAGTGAGATTATTACCATAAAAAAAGAGTTAAAAAAGAATCAATCAGAGATGGAAAGTACAATAAAAAAGATTGGAAACAAGCTTGAAGCAATGAGCAACAGACTGGAAAGTAGAGGAACGAATTAATGACCTAGACCTCAAAGTAATGGAAAGCAATGAAGTTGGACAAAAGAGAGTAGGAAGAAATATGCAAGACAAGAATAGATGTAGGGAACTGATTCCATCAAAGGTAATAACACTCATATTATAGAATTACCACAATAAGAAGAGAGAGTAAAGAGGGTGGAAAATTTATTTGAAGAAATAATACCTGAAACCTTCTCTAATCTGGAGAAGGAAACAAACATCCAGAACCAGGAAGAACAGAAAGTTCTCATCAACAAAAGCAGACCAACACTAAAAAAAAATATTGTAATTAAATTTTCAAAATATATTGATAAAAAATTCTTAAAAGAAGAAAGAAGAAGTCCTAAAATTACAAGGGAAAACACATAAGGCTAGGAGATTTCTCAAAAGAAATTTGGCAATATAGAAAGGAGGGGAATGATGTATTCAATGTCTTGAATGGGAAAAATCTGCATGCAAGAAGACTCTATCCAGCAAGGATATCATTCAGAATAGTGGGAGAGATAAAGACTTTCCCAGAAAAACAAAAACTAAAGGAATTTGAAAACACTAAACCAGTCCTGCAAGAAATATTAAAGAGGATGCTTTGAGTGCAAAAGAGAGACCAAAAGTGACAAAGACAAGAAAGGATAAAAAAAAATCCTCAGAAACAATGACAAAACAAGTAGTAAAATGGCAATAAACACATATCTATCAACAATTATCTTGAGTGTAAATGGACTAAACACTCCAATCAAAAGACATGTGGTGTCTGAATGGATAAAAAACAAGACTGATTTATATGCTGCCTACAAAAGACTCATTTCAGACCTAAAGATATCTGCGAATTGAAAGTGAGGGGTGGAGAACAATTTATCATGCAAATGAACATCAAAAGAAAGGTGGAATACCCCTTCTTATATCAGACAAACTAGATTTTAAACCAGAAATTGTAATAAAAGATGGAAGATACTATATCATAATAAAAGGGTCTATATAAAAAGAAGAGTCTAACAATTGTAAATATTTATTCCGCTAACAAGGGAGCACCAAATATATAAACCAGTTAATAATAAAATTAAAGAAACTCATTGATAATAATATAATAATAGTAGGGGACTTTTAACACCCCACTCATAGAAATGGACAGATCATCTAAACAGAAGATCAACAAGGACACAAGGGCTTTGAATGACACACTGGACCAGATGGACTTCATGGATAATTACAAAACATTCCAACCTAAAACAACAGAATAGTCATTCTTCTCGAGTGCACATGGAACTTTCTCCAGAACAGATAACATACTGGGTCACAAATCAGGGCTTAACTGGTACCAAAGATTGGGATTATTCCCTGCTTCTTTTCAGAACAAAATGCTTTGAAACTTGGACTCAGTCACAAGAGGAAATTGGAAGGAACTCAAACACTTGGAGGTTAAGGAGCATCCTACTAAAGAATGAATGGGTCAAACAGAAAATTAAAGAAGAATTTTTAAAATTCATGGAAACTAATGTGAATAAAAACACATGTGTTCAAAACCTTTGAGATAAAGCAAAGGAGGTTTAAGAGCAAAGTACATTGCAATACAAGCCTCACTCAAAAAAGTAGAAAAATCTCAAATATACAAGTTAACCTTACATCTAAAGGAGCTGGAGAAAAAACAGCAAATAAAGCCTAAACCAAGCAGGAGAAGAGAATTAATAAAGACTAGAGCAGAGATCAATGAAATAGAAACCAGAACAGTAGAACAGATAAACGAAACTAGAAGGTAACTCCTTAAAAGAATTAATAAGATTGATAAACCTTTAGCAAGACTTCTCAAAAACAAAAGAGAAAGGACTCAAATTAATAAAATCATGAATGAAAGAGGAAAGATCACAACCAACACCAAGGAAACACAAACAATTTTAATAACATATTATGAGCAATTATATGCCAACAAATTAGGCAATCTAGAAGAAATGAATGCATTCCTAGAAACTTATAAACTAACAAAACTGAAACAGGAAGAAATAGACAATCTGAATAGATCCATAACCAGCAAGGAAATTGAAGCAGTAATCAAAAACCTCCCAAAAAGCAAGAATCCAGGGCCAGATGGCTTCCCAGGGGAATTCTACCAAACATTTAAAGAAGAAATTATACCTATTCTAAAGTGGTTTCAAAATATAAAAATGGAAGGAAAACTTCCAACCTCGTTCTATGAGGCCAGCATTACCTTGATACCAAAACAAAAGACCCCACCAGAAAGGAGAACTACAGAACAATATCCCTGATGAATATGGATGCAAAAATTCTCACCAAGATACTAGCCAATAGGGTCCAACAGGACTTTAAAAGGATTATTCACCATGACCAAGTGGGATTTATTCCTGGGATGCGAGGGCATTCAACATTCACAAATCAATCAATGTGATTCTTCACATTAATAAAAGAAAAGACAAGAACCTTATGATCCTCTCAATTGATGCAGAAAAAGCCTTTGACAAAATACAGCATTATTTCTTGATTAAAACTCTCCACAGTGTAGGGATAAAAGGAACATATCTCAGTATCATAAAAGCCATCTATGAAAAGCCCACAGTGAATATCATTCTCAATGGGGAAAAACTGAGAGCTTTTCCCCTAACGTCAGGAAGATTCTCACCACTCTTGTTCAACACCGTACTAGAAGTCCTAGCCTCAGCAATCAGAAAACAAAAAAAAAAAATAAAAGGCATTCAAATTGGCAAAGAAGAAGTCAAACTGTCACTCTTCACAGATGACATGGTTCTTTAGGTGGAAACCCAAAAGACTCCACCCCCAAATTGCTAGAACTCATACAGGAATTGAATAATGTGGGAGGATATAAAATCAATGCATAGAAATCAGTTGCATTTCTATACACTAACAATGAAGCAGAAGAAAGAGAAATCAAGGAATTGATCCCATTTACAACTGTACCAAAACCCATAAGATACCTAGGAGTAAACCTAACCAAAGAGGTAAAGGATCTGTACTCTAAAAACTAGAGAACACTTACTTATTAAGAAATTGAGGAAGACACAAAGAGATGGAAAAACATTCCATGCTCATGGATTGGAAGAATAAACATTGTTAAAAATGTCTATGCTACCCACAGTAATCTATACGTTCAGTGCAATCCCTATCAAAATACCATCAACATTTTTCACAGATCTGGAACAAACAATCCTAAAATTTGTATGGAACCAGAAAAGACCCCAAATAGCCAGAGGAATGTTAAAAAGAAAGCCAAAGCTGGGGGCATCACAATGCCTGACTTCAAGCTATATTACAAGCTGTGATCATCAAGACAGCATGGTACTGGCACAAAGAAGACATATCAATGGAACAGAATAGAGAGCCCAGAAATGGACCATCAACTCTATGGTCAAATAATCTTCAACAAAGGAAGAAAGAATATCCAATGGAAAAAAAGACAATCTCTTCAGTAAAGGGTGCTGGGAAAATTGGACAGCCACATGTAGAAGAATGAAACCGGACCATTCTCTTACACCAATCACAAAGATAAACTCAAAATGGATGAAAGACCTAAATGGAGGACAGAAATCCATCAAAATCCTAAAGGAGAACACAGGAAGCAAACTCTTCGACCTCGGCCACAGCAACTTCTTGCAAGACACCTCTCTGAATGCAAAGGGAAACAAAAGCAAAAATGAATTATTGGGACTCCATCAAAACCACAATGAGATACCACCTTACATCAGTCAGAATGGCTAAAATTAACAAGACAGGAAACAACAAATGTTGACAAGTGTGGAGAATGGGGAACCCTCCTATACTGTTGGTTGGAATGGAAGCTGGTACAGCCATTCTGGAAAACAATATGGAGTTTCCTCAAGAAGTTAAAAATAAGAATGCCTGGGGGGCTCAGTCGATTAAGCAGCTGCCTTCAGCTCAGGTCATCATCCCAGGGTCTTGAGATTGAGTCCCGCATTGGGACAGTAATGTCCACAATAGCCAAACTGTGGAAGGAGCTGAGATGCCCTTCCACAGATGAATGGATAAAGAAGATGTGGTTTATATATACAATGGAATATTACTAAGCCATCAGAAAGGATGATTATCTACCATTTACATCGACGTGAATGGAACTGGAGGGTATTATGTTAAGTGAAATAAGTCAGTCAGAGAAAGACAATTATCATATGGTTTCACTCATATGTGGAATATAAGAAATAGCACAGAGGATCATAGGGGAAGGGAGGGAAAAACTGAGTGGGAAGAAATCAGAAATGGAAACAGACCATGAGAGACTCTTGACTCTGGTAAACAAACTGAGGGTTGTGAAGGGGAGGTGGGTGGGATGATGGGGTAACTGGAGGATGGGCATTAAGGAGGGCACATGATGTGATGAGCATTGGGTGTTATATGCAAGTGATGAATTATTGAACACTATATCTGAAACTAATGATGTACTAATTGAATTTAAGTAAAAATAAATAACGCAGAATATAGTAGGGGACTTAACACCCCGCTCACAGCAATTGGCAGATCATCTAAGCAGAAGATCTACAAGGAAACAAGGGCTTTGAATTGCACACTGGACCAGATGGACTTCACTGATATATTCAGAGCTTTTCATTCTAAAGCAACAAAATACACATTCTTCTCAAGGACACATAGAACAACCTTCCAGAATAGATGACATACTGGGTCACAAAACAGGGATCAACTGGTACAAGAACAGAAATTATTCCATGCATATTTTCAGAACACAGTGCTTTAAAATTTGAAGTCAACTAGAATAAAAAAATTGGACAGGAACACTAATACACAGAGGTTAAAGAGCATCCTACTAACGAATGAATGGGTCAGCCAGAAAGTAAAAGAAGAATTAAAAAAAATACATGGAAAAAAATGAAAATGAAAACACGACAGTCCAAATTTGGGGGATGCTGCAAAGGCGGTCCTACAGGCCTTTCTCAAGAAACAAACAAACAAAAAGTCTCAAATACACAAGCTAAAATTACACCTAAAGGAGCTGTGAAAAGAATGGCAAATAAAGCCTAAATCCAACTTGAGAATAGAAATAATACATATTACAGCAGATCAAAGACATAGAAATTAAAAAAAAGGTGGATCAGATCAACGGAACTAAGAGCTGGTTCTTTGAAAGAATTAATAAGATTGATAACCCCTAACCAGACTTATCAAAACGAAAAGATACAGGACCCAAATAAATAAGATCATGAATGAAAGAGGAGACATCACAGGACGCCTGGGTGGCTCAGTCAGTTAAGTGTCTGCCTTTGGCTCAGGTCATAATCCCAGGGTCCTGGGATCAAGTCCCGCATCAGGCTCCCTGCTCTGTGGGGAGCCTGCTTCTCCCTCTGCCTCTGCCTCTCTCTCTCTCTGTCTCTCATGAATAAAATAAAATCTTTAAAAAAAAAAGAAAGAGGAGACTTCACAACCAACACCAATGAAATACAAATAATTATAAGAGAATATTATGAGCAATTATAAGTCAAGAACCATATTATCCTCTCAATTGATGCATAAAATCATTTGACACAATAGAGCATCTTTTCTTGATAAAAACTCTCCATCCTGTAGGGATAGATGGAACAGAGCTCAATATCATAAAAACCATATATGAATAACACACAGCAAATATCATCCTCAATGGGGAAAAACTGAGAGATTTTCCCCTAAGGTCAGGAACACGACAGCAATGTCCACTCCCACCACTGTTGTGCAACATACTACTTGAAATCCTAGCCACAGCAATCAGACAGCAAAAATAAATAAAATGTATCCAGGTGAGCAAAGAAGTCAACTTTCCCTCTTTGAAGATGACATGATATTCTATGTAGAAAAAATGAAAGGCTCCACCAAAATATTGCTGGAACTGATACAAGAATTCAGCAAAGTCACAGGACGTAAAACAAATGCACAAAATTCTGTTGCATTTCTCTACAGCCATAATGAAGCAGCAGAAAGGGAAATCAAGGAATCAGTCCCATTTAAATTAAGCCAAAAACCATATGATACCTTGGAATAAACCTAAACAAAGAGGTAAAAGATCTGTACTGTTTTCACTATAGAACAGTTATGAAAGAAATTGAAGAAGACACAAAGAAATGGAAAAACTTTCCATGGTCATGGATTGGAAGATTAAATATTGTTTAAAATGTCTATGCTATCCAAAGCACTCTACACAGTCAATGCAATCCTTATCAAAATACCATCAGTATTTTCCATAGAGCTAGAACAAACAATCCTAAAATTTTTATGGAACAAGAAAAGACCTCAAATAGCCAAAGGAATGTTGAAAAAGAAAACCAAAGCTGGAGCCAACATAATTCCAGACTTCAAGCTGTATTTTAAAACTGTAATCGGGCGCCTGGGTGGCTCAGTTGGTTAAGCGACTGCCTTTGGCTCAGGTCATGATCCTGGAGTCCCGGGATCGAGTCCCGCATTGGGCTCCCTGCTCGGCGGGGAGTCTGCTTCTCCCTCTGACCCTCCCCCCTCTCATGTGCTTGCTCTCTCTCATTCTCTCTCTCTCAAATAAATAAATAAAATCTTTAAAAAATAATAAAAAATAAAACTGTAATCATCAAGACAGTATGGTACTGGCACAAAAACAGACACACAGATCAATGGAACTCAAAAGAAAAACCCGAAATCGACCCTCAACTCTATAGACAACTAATCTTCAACAAAGCAGAAGAGAGTATCCAATGGAAAAAGTCTCTTCAACAATGGTGTTGGGAAATTTGGACAGCCACATGCAGAAAAATTAAATTGGGCCACTTTATTTTTATTTTTATTTTTTTTAGATTTTATTTACTATTTATTTGAGAGAGAGAGAAAGAGTGAGTGAGAGAGAGAGCACAATCCAGGGGGGAGAGGCAGAGGGAGAAGCAGACTCCCCACTGAGCAGGGAGCCCAATTCAGGGCTCCATCCCAAGACCCTGGGATCATGACCTTAGCAGAAGGCAGAAGCTTAACTGAGCCACCCACACGCCCTGGACCACTTTCTTACACCATACACAAAAATAAACCCAAAATGGATGAAAGACCTAAATGTGGGAAAGGAATCCATCAAAATGCTAGAAGAGAACACAGGCAGCAACTCTTTGACTTCCACTGCAACAACTTCTTGCTAGACATGTCTCCAATGGCAAGGGAAACAAAAGCAAAAATGAACTATTGGGACTTCATCAAGATAAAATTTTTCAGTTAACAAAACTAAAAGGCAACCCATGAAATGGGAGAAGATATTTGCCAATGTCTTATCAGATAAAGGGCTAATATCCAAAATCTGTAAAGAACTTATCAAACTCAACACCCAAAGAACAAAAAATCCAGTCAAGAAATGGGTAGAAGACATGAACAGACATTTCTCCAACAAAGACATACAAATGGCCAAAAGGCACATGAAAAAATGCTCATTGCTCGGCATCAGGTAAATACAAATCAAAACCACAATGAGATACCACCTCACACCAGTCAGAATGGCTAAAATTAATGAATCAGGAAACAACAGATGTTGGCAAGGATATGAAGAAAGGGGAACCCTCTTACACTGTTGGTGGGAATGCAAACTGATGCAGCCAGTCTGGAAAGAGTATGGAGGTTCATCAAAAAGTTAAAAATAGGGCACCTGGGTGGCTCAGTCGTTAAGCATCTGCCTTTGGCTTAGGTCATGATCCCAGGGTCCTGGGATCGAGCCCCACATTGGGCTCCTTGCTCAGTGGGAAGCCTGCTTCTCCCTCTCCCTCTCCTCCTGCTTGTGTTCCCTCTCTCTATGTGCCTCTCTCTGTCAAATAAATGAATAAAATCTTTTAAAAAAGTTAAAAATAGAGCTACCCTACAATCTAGCAATTGCTCTCTATATATTTATCCAAAGGATACACGTATAGTGTTTTGAAGGGTCACATGCACCCTAATGTTTATATCAGCAATGTCCCCAATTTCCAAAATGTGGAAAGATCCCAGATGTCCATCAACAGATGAGTGGATAATGAAGTTGTGGTATATATATGCAATGGAATACTACTCAGCCATCAAAAAGAATGACATTTTTCCATTTGCAATGACTTTGATGGAACTAGAGGGTATTATGCTAAGCAAAATAAGTCAGAGAAAGATGAATACCATATGATTTCTCTCATATGTGGAATTTAAGAAACAAAACTGTATTGTATTGCCAGAGAACATACATGGTTTTATTAGTTTATGCCCTTGCATAAGGTGTATCCATATGTTCCATGTGCATTTGAGAAGAATGTACATTATGTTTTTGCTGGGTGGTTCAACTTTTGACCCTGCTGCTTTCTAATTGTGTGACCAGTAGCTTTAGGCTCCTTATCTGCAAATGGCAATAATAAAACTTGCATCAAAATGTTTTTATGAGAAGAAAATTGTATAATATATATGAAGGAACAATCACATTGACTAGGACACAGTAGACACTCAGTAGATGTTCTTTCTCTTCCTTTTGTTTTATAATCACAGTGAATTATTAACCATGAAACTCTCAGCAAACAATTCATTCTATTTCATGGTATTGATTTTATATAGGGAAAAGTTCTGAAAGGACAGACCAGTGAGAGGATTGCAATGATCAGTAAGTCTTCCTGGAGAAGGTGGGACTTAAGTTTGGCTCTAAGAGATGGATACCCTCTGGATGGATAGTCCAGTATATCTCAAAATTCTTCATTATGGCACTGGAATTCTGTAAAATGGGCCAGGGTGTTCCACTATTTAAATGTATTTTTCCAATTTTCAAAACAACTAACTTTTTTAATTTGAAAATTTCTTTCTATACATTCTTAAAAATTATTTGACAATTGCTATGGCTTCTTTAAATTAAAATACAGAATAAGATAGTAGTAAATTTAGCACAATCATATAGTTAGCTATTTTATGTTTAATAAAGCTACTTCATTATATTCTACAAAAAGAACCATGACTTCTGGTGCTCTGCCACCAAATACATTTGAGACTTAGTGGGTGGGTGGAAAAGATGAAGCATATGGGGAACAGCATAAAGATATAAGAAAAAGTATCAAATGCTACAGTGAACAGACACATCTGGAGTGAGCAGTATGCGTTATGGATTAATAGAAAATAATGGCTAGGTAATAATAAGGTATAGTATAATTCTGAGTAAAGTACTCATCTGAGCTCATTCTCATAACAACTTTGTGAAATGAAGAGAGCAGTGAAAATGATACCATCAATAATAACAGCTTTTTATTATTGAACACTTATATACAGACATAATTTCTATATGCCTTACATATATTAGCTCTAATGCTCACAACAACCCTGAAATAATAGGTGTTATTACCCTAATTTTACAGTTGAGTAAACTAAGGCTCAGAAAGTTTAAGTCATTTGTCCAAGGCCATACACCTAGAAAAGAGCAGATGCTTAAATTTGTCTGATTTGTCTGATCCCACCTCCAATATACTATTCTAACAGAATGGAAAGAAGAAAGGAAAGAAGTGAAAAGGAGAAGGCAGTAACAAGTACATGACATTATATCTCACCACCAATAATCCTAAGGTTAGATCTTCCAGAAAATAAACTAAAATGATTTTTGAAGTCCATTTCATAAAAATAGCTTCAGCTCTGTCGATCCTGAAAATCAACAGACCCCACTTTGAAAGGCCCAATTGCAATATTGAAGTTATGGGGGGGGGGGTGCAGCACTAGGTTCACTTTAGAACTCATGGTCTAGAGTCATTTATCCAACCTGAAATGAAAAGCTGTCTAAATTGACATCCTTTATCATTTATTTGCTTTTCCTCCTTGTGGAGATTATAACCAACAAAAGCTCCTATGTAAGAGGAATATTTAAAGCAATCCAGGAGTTGAAGCATGAGGAGTCTCCCTGACTGGTTCTCTACCAAGGTATTTTCTTTCTATAAGGAGAAGTCCAGAGATTGTCAAAGTCAGGGATTAGTACCAAGGCTTGACTCAGAACCCCATTCCTTCTTGAAAGGATGCAACATTCAGGATACTCATTCAGAAGGAATAACTGTTTTGCCTCTTAGAAAAGGTTTGGATTGTCAATCAAGACCCTTCACGGAGAATATAAATGCTGAAACTTAGAGCTTAGACTAGAGAAAGTGTAACATCTATTTTAGTTCCAGAAAGAATAATATAATCTAACATAGAATTTTGACCCTCATGGAAGGGAAGCTTTATTGCTCCTTCTCTATTCATGATATACTTAAGACCAAGAAAGACAGAGTAAAAGGCCTCTGAGAAGCTGGAGAAGGTGACACTGAGTCTAAAACTAAAGCTCATACAATTTTACTCATAGGAGAGTTCCTTCATTCTGTATTCAAAGCGAACTAAATTGTATGACTAAAACAACTCGTTTCTTTAAAATTTAAAAAGTATGAATAAACAACTTTGATAATATTTGATTTTGGAGAAAATACCATCTTTTGCAAAAACAAAAAAGACTGATACTGTTTTTAATTACAGGAAATGAACTACCCTACAATTCAGCAATTGTGCTACTAGGTATTTACCCAAATAATACAAAAATACTAATTCAAAGGGGTAAATGCATCCCAATGTTTATAGCAGCATTATCTACAATAGCCAAGTTATGGAAGGAGCCCAAATGTCCATAGAATGGTGAATGGATAAAGGAAATGTGGTATACAGTGGAATATTACTCAGCCATAAAAAAGAATGAAATTTTGCCATTTGCAATGACATGGATGGAGCTAGAGAATATTATGCTAAGCTAAAATAAATCAATCAGAGAAAGACAAATACGATATGATTTCACTCATATATGAAATCTAAGAAAAAACACAAAGGAACAAAGAGAGAGAGAGAAACTAAGAAACAGACTCTTAACTATAGAGAACAAACGGAAGGTTACTGGAGGGAAGGTGGGCAGGGGGGATAGGCTAAATAGGTGACAGGGATTCAGGAGTGTACTTGTAATGAACACCAGATGTTGTATGGAAGTGTTGAAACACTATATTGTATGCCTGAAGCTAATATTACACTGTATGTTAACCAACTGAAATTTAAACAAAAACTAAAAAAAAAAAAACAACAAAATACTGAACACCAGACTTATTAAATCAGAATATACATTTTAACAAAATCCCCAGGTAAGTTTGAGAAGCACTGGTCTATGCTTGAGAAACGTTTCTCCAATTGTGTTTTTTGACTACTTTCATCAGAATAATCTGGGGTATTGGTTAAAAAAAAATACTTAAGGTTCTTAGGCTCTACTCCAGACCTACTAAGTCATATCTCTCATAATGAAACCTGGTACCTTATTAACATGAACATTATTAACAAATATAGTAGGGCAGTAAATCTCAAATTTGAGCATACACCAGAATTACTTGAAGGGACTGTTCACAGATTTCTGGAATCTACCCCCAGAGGTCTCTGATTCAATAAGTCTGGGATTGGGCCTGAAATTCTTCATTTCTAGCATGTTTCTCAGTGATGTTGATACTACCAGTCCAAGGACGACAATAGGAGAATCACTACATAGACATGACTTTAACAAGCTTAGTTATTTGGTTGTCCAAGGTAGATTAGCAGGAACAATTAGAAAGGGAGTAGTCAGAGGCAGGCATACCAATAACAGCAAGAAGCAACATCTAATAGGCTGAGAAGGGGGGGAACAAAAACTATTCAAAAAGAGACAATAGGAAATAAACATTTTTCTGAGACTATTGAATTTATGTGCCAAGAACCCTCCTGCCCTTATCACATGACTACCAGTATCCTAGGCCTTGAGGATTATCATTGTATCTTATATGGTAGTGATGTGTGATAATGGATGTTCATTAATAATGACCCTCAGTAATAAAGAAAATGTTTAAAATTCTGTTTAGTTTACCATTGAAGCAGGTATAGAATTGTACAATATATCTTAGGAATATTTCCATTGAAGTTTAACTTTTAAACACTAATGCTTAATTGTCTTTTAAACTCACTTTTGAAAACCACTCTATGAATTCCAAATGTTACAGGATAAATGAGGATTATCTATAATGCAGTTCATACAATCCAAAGGTGATAATAACAAGATCTAACATTTAAAAAGCAAGTTCATTTTTCATGTAACACTCACATTAATACTTTGAAATGCGTGTTATCACCATTTCTTAGAGGATGACTATCTAAACTAAGGTTCAGATAACTAAATTAAATTGTTGAAATCACACAAGTAGTAAGCTGGTAGTGGGGCTAGATTTGAACTTAGGTCTACCTGACTCCATTTCTCTATATCATTTTTCTTTCTTTACAGGAAAAATAAGATGTCACGCTGAGAAACAGGATAAATAGTTCACTTGAGTCTCTGCAAGGAATACTTTTTGTATGGCTTCCTTTAAGACAAATACTCAAACTTTATTAGCATAAACTGTTTTTTTTTCACATAGGGAAACCACAAGAACTCCTTTAATGCTTCTGTGTGCCATAACTTACAATATGCTCTTTTTCCTTCACCTCTATGGATTTCACTGTTGCCTAGAGTTACTCCTACATCTTTCTACACCCAATTCTTCTTGCCCCAGGCTCCAGTTCTTCAGTTACATCACAGATGGACTTAGTGGAGTTAGGAGAGGAAATCAGAGAGAAGAAGAAAGAAAGCCTTAAGGCCCCTGTGGTTGTCTTTCCTCTCCCATTTCCTGATCTTCCCTGTGCCTGGGCTGAACTCCAAATCCTTCTCACATCGTCATTCTGCTCCTGTGATAAGTGCCTCAAATGGGAGGTGTTGGTCCTCTGACATGCAAATAAAATTCAGTTATCCCTCCAAGAATTCAGACCCCACCATTCATACATATGCACATATTCAGTTGTTCTGAGATGCTTTATAGTAGGAAATCATTTGGTTTCCTGTAGCTGTTGGCAGTTGGTATTTTTCAAAACCTCCAACAAAGCAGTGTGTTTGTTTCTTTCAGGAGGAACAAATGAAAAGAGGAATTATTTTCTTCCATAATGAGTCTCAAAAGAAATAAAAATAAAAGGAGAGGTTTTGTATGCAGCAGATCTAGATAAAATTCCTGCCACTGCCAGTTACAGTTAGATGACTTAGAACATCACTTAATCTATCTGATTTATAAAATGGGGGTTATAGCTCTTATCATTCTTACTTCACAGAATAATTATGAAGCTCTGTTGAGATAATAAATATGAAAGTACCCTGGAAAGTGTGAAGGGGTGTATGGATATAAATTGTGATTGCTAATACAATTCTGTATTTCTAGAATTTCACATATTTCTATGTAATCATTGTTATTAATGGTTGGATTTTATAGTACTATTCATTTATTCAAAATGCATTTATTAAGCACTTTTTTTTTTTACAGGCACTATATAGGAATTAGGCATACAGAAATATACCATACACAATTATTTTACTGGGGGTGTGAATTTATTCATATATATTTTTAGGTTAACTAGGTTTTGGTGGTGATGGGAAATTGGTGACTGGCCTGGGAATCTAACCACCATTTTTATGCCAGTAATTTAGAAATTAACTTTATTATGCTGTATATTATGGAGTCAAATCAGTAAAATGAGGGATTAGCCAGCTCCAAACTCATCCCTCCACAGAAACATTGAAAAACAAGTAGAAACTCAGAACTAACTTAGTCACTACTGTGGAAAACAGTCAAATGTTTATAGCAAACAAACAAACATAGAATCAAGAAAAATCTAACTCAAAAATTGTAGGAAAGTTGGAGCACCTGGGTGGCTTGGTCAGTTAAGTGTCTGCCTTTGGCTCAGGTCATAATCCTGGAGGTCCTAGGATTAAATCCAATATCAGGCTTCCCACTCAGTGGGGAGTCTGCGTCTCCCTCTCCCTCTGCCTGCCACTCCCCCTGCTTATTCTCTCTCTGCCAAATAAAGAAATTAAATCTTTAAAAAATGTAGAAAAGCTTTTTAATGTTTTTATTCATCTTTTCCCTACCCCCTCCCAGCTCAGCTATGATATTTAAGATGTGTATGACCCTGGCCCCTGGTTGCAGAGGGAGCAAACAAAACTTCATTTGCACATTATTGTGTTAGCCTGTCCTAACCTGTCTGAGGGCTACCTAAAAGACTGAATCAAGGTGCTGATATCTGTTTTACCTAACATGGAACTCAGAGTGGAAAAGTGGCGGACATAGTTTGGAAATAATTTAAAGGTAGATGAAAAATCTGCAGGCATTAGGGTCAAAAGATTACAGTTGAAGGTTCTGGTTCAAAGTGAAGACATAAGAAGATCCTGAACTCACCAACTCCCACAGACACACCAAATCTACAGCTATATAAGGAACAATTTTCTCTACCTAAATTCTAGCACAGTGACCTGATTCACATTGGGTAAATGAGAAAAAAAAAATACCAAAGCAGGTAGGAAGGGCTGAGATATAATTTTGCCATGCACCCCACCTCCACTGCAGCAACCCATGATTAGGAGGAAATTCAAAACCTGGAGCTTCTTCTTGAGGAGCAAAAGGTTCATAACCCACAGTGATCATCCTAACTTTTAAGATGAACTGGAGAGACAAGGCCCTCAGAGATTTAACTTTGAAAACCTCTCTGATTACTTCCCATTCAGTTTTCCCTCCCTTCCATGAGAGACTCTTAACTATAGGAAACAAACAGTGTTCCTGAGGGGAGGTGGGTGGAGGGATGGGGTAATTGGGTGATGGGCATTAAGGAAGGCACATGATATGATGAGCACTGGGTGTTATATGCAACTGATGAATTATTGAACTCTACATCTGAAACTAATGATGTATTATATTTTGGCTAATTGAATTTAGATAAAAAAAAGAAAACCAATGGGGCTCATGCCTATGAGATCTGTGGGGCTATGGCCAACTGAGAAATGGCTCTTAAAGGGGCTGCTGCCCAGACTCATCTGCTTCAGAATCCAGCACAGAAGCAGTCCTTTGAAAAGTGCCTAGACTCTATGTGAAAGACTCATTTCCTAATTTGGTCTGAGGGGCAGGGCCTGCTGTAGTACTTTCCAAGGACAGAAGCTGGTGGGCAAGATCTTTCTACTCTCACTCTACCTTACTAAAGCTGGTGGGCATCATCTTTTTTTTTTTTTATTTTCTCTTTCTTTTTTTGTTTTTCTTTCTTCATTCCTTTCCTTTCCTTTTTTTTTTTTTTTTTTGATGGTGCCATTTTTACACTCCCTTTATGCCTCACTCAAGTCAATGGATACCATCTTCATGCTTTCCCACTGCTGCTCTCCTGAGCACCAGTATCTCCTATAGAGGAACTTATACCCACATTTTGTGCTTGGTTTTTGTGGCTGCCGTGCAGGCAATACCCCTTGAGCTCTAGTGTCCAGGGGGACTTGCATTCCTGGGTCTCATGGGAGTGTAACAATAGTAAAGAAAGTTCTTGACAGGCTACAACACCCAGAACACTGCACAGACAGCAGACTGAAGCATACCTCAAGCTTTCTATTAAAGAGGCTTACTTGCTCACTCTGGAGCTTCAGCATTAGGGGCATGTTTCAGATTTGGCAAACATCTAGAGGCTACAGAGATGCTCTCAGAGAATATAGGCTGAGGGATGCCATCTTTTTGCTTTCCCTGTGTCTTGCTACAGTTCACTGGTATCTCCCATAAAGGAGTTTAGGCACTCCTCTGGAGCCCTGAATTTTGCAACTGCCACCCAGAGGACACTTCTAGATTGCCTGGCTCTGATGGACAGTGGGGATGATGCTTGTTTTCCCACAGGACTGTATATATTTGCATACTTTATTTTTTTTTTAAAGATTTTATTTGTTTATTTGAGAGAGAGAGAGTGAGCAAGAGAGAGCACAAGCAGGGGAGGGGCAGGGGGAGAGGGAGATGCAGGCTCCTGGCTGAGCAGGGACCCTGACATGGGGCTTGATCCCAGGACCTGAGCCAAAGGCAATGCTTAACTGACTGAGCCACCCAGGTACTGCAATACATTTGCATACTTTTAAGGACACTGTCTGAGGGTTTGTCTCCCAATCAGCTTGAATCTAGGTGCTGATTGAGATCCGTCCCTTCGGGACACTAACAGGTTTTGGCACACCCTCAAAAACAGGGAGCTATTAAAAATAAAATAGGCTGCTTGGATAATCACAAACATTTGAGAGACAACCAAGAGCCAGAGCAGGGGTGAATGATAAGTTTCATGTCCTACCCAAGGCCAAACCTTTAAGACTGGGAAAGGTGGCTATTTCATCTAATACATAGACATCAACACAGAGAGTCAAGCAAAATAAAGAAACAGAAAAATATGTTCCAAATGAAATAAGATAAAAACTCAGAAAAAAATCTTAATGAAATAAAGATACGTAATTTACCTGATGAAGAGTTCAAAGTAATGCTCATACAGATGCTCACCAAATTAGGGAAAAGGATGGATAAAAACAGTAAAAAACAAAACAAAACAAAATGTTCAAAAAAGGCATAGAATATATAAGAAAGTATCAAACAGAAGTCACATAACTGCACAATACAATAACTGAACTGAAAAATACACTAGAGGGGTTCAATAGCAAACTAGAAACAGAATAGATCACTGTATTAAAAGATAGGATGGGGCAGAGCAAGATGGCGGAGGAGTAGGAGACCTGGATTTTGTCTGGTCTCAGGAATTCAGCTGGATAGGGATCAAACCATTCTGAACATCTACAAACTCAACAGGAGATCGAAGAAAAGAATAGCAACAACTCTCTGAACAGAAAAGCGACCACTTTCTGGAAGGTAGGACGTGCGGAGAAGTGAATCCGAGGTGATATTCGGGAGGATAGACCGCGGGGGAGGGGCCTCCGTCAGCCGCTTCTGGCAAGTGATAGAGCCTCAGAGCCCAAAATCGGAACTTTTAGAAGTCTGCTCTGCTGAGGGACGCCGCTCCGGTGGCTAAGCTGGGGGTGGAACCCTCGTGGGACAGTGTGGTCTCAGGACCCTCGGGGTCACAGAAAGACCAGGGGTCCCTGAGTACCATGGAGCTCCCAGGTATCGGAACAGGGAAGCCGGCTGCAGAGACGGAGCCTGGGCGCGGGCTCTCAGCTCGGGGTTGCCATGAACCGTGATCCATGGCACAGTCGGGCCCCTGCTCCTCTAGCAGGGACCCAACAAATGGCAGATCCGGGGAGACTCCCCTTCCTCCCCCGGAAGGAGCGGCGCGGGAGTGCACCGCAGGGATCTGCTGGGTTTGGAGACTCCACACCGAGTCTGGTGCCAGACATAGAAATGCTCAGTCACAGGCCGGGTGAGCACGGAGTGCGGCCGGAGACCAGGGAGACGGGAGTGACTGACTGCTTTTCTCTGGAGGCTCACTGAGGAGCGGGGCTCCGAGTTCTCGGCTCCTCGGGGGTGGAGATTGGGAGGCCGCCATTTTCACTCTCGGCCTCCAAAGCTGTACGGGAAGCTAGCAGGGAACAAAAGCTCCTGAGAGCAAACCTGAGCAGATTACTTAGCCCGGACCAGGCAAGGGCATGGCAATTCCACCTCTGGCAAAGACATTTGGAAACCACGGCAACAGTCCCCTCCCCCAGAAGATCAGCAAGAACAGCCAGCCAAGACCAAGTTTACCCATCAATGAGAACGGCAGAACTCCAATGCTAGGGGAATAATGCACATAGAATCCATGGCTTTTTTACTATGATTCTTTAGTCTTTCAAAGTTAATTTTTTTTTTTGAATTTCTCTTTTTCCGTTTTTCAACCAACATCTTGTCAATCCCTTTTTTAAAAAACATTTTTATTTTTCATTTTTAGAGTCATATTCTATCCCTCTATAGTAGTTACCCGAATTTTTGGCATATTTATATGTTGTTCTCTCTTAAAAATTTTTTTTTAAAGATTTTTATTTATTTGACAGAGAGAGACACAGCGAGAGAGGGAACGCAAGCAGGGGAAGTGGGAGAGGGAGAAGCAGGCTTCC
>NC_138385.1:62420344-62431042 GCF_054177405.1 Leptonychotes weddellii
ATGACTAACAGACACATGAAAAAAATGTTCATCATCATTAGCCATCCGGGAAATTCAAATCAAAACCACACTGAGATACCACCTTACACCAGTTAGAACGGCAAAAATTTGCAAAGCAAGAAACAACAAATGTTGGAGAAGTTGTGGAGAAAGGAGAACCCTCTTACACTGTTGGTGGAAATGCAAGTTGGTACAGCCACTTTGGAAAACAGTGTGGAGGTGTCTCAGAAAATTAAAAATAGAGCTACCCTATGACCCAGCAATTGCACTCCTGGGTATTTACCTCAAAGACCCAGATGTAGTGAAAAGAAGGGCCCTATGCACCCCAATGTTCATAGCAGCAATGTCTGTAATACCCAAACTGTGGAAACAGCCGAGATGCCCTTCAACAGATGAATGAATAAAAAAGATGTGGTCTGTATATACAATGGAATATTACTCAGCCATCAGAAAGGATGAATACCCAACTTTTACATCAACATGGATTGGACTGGAGGAGATTATGCTAAGTGAAATAAGTCACGGAGATAAAGTCAATTTTCATATGGTTTCACTTATTTGTGGAACATAAGGAATAGCATGGCGGACATTAGGAGAAGAAAGGGAAAAATGAATGGGGGTAAATCGGAGGGAGCGATGAACCATGAGAGACTATGGACTCTGAGAAACAAACTGAGGGTTTTAGAGGGGTGAGGGTAGGGGGATGTGTTAGCCTGGTGATAGGTTTAAGGAGGCCACATACAATAGCCAAGATATGGGAGCAGCCCAAGTGTCCACTGATAGATGAAAGGATAAAGATGTCACACACACACACACACACTGAAATATCACTCAGCCTTAAAAATTAGTGAAATCTTGTCATTTGCAACAACATGGATGGACCTAGAGGGTATAATGTTAAGTGAAATAAGCCAGAGAAAGACAAATACCACATGATTTCACTCATTTGTGGATTTAGGAAACAAAACAAAAAGCAAAGGGGAAAAAAATAAGAGAGAGAGGAGAGACAAATCAAGAAACAGACTCTTAATTATAAAGAATAAACTGATGTTTACCAGAGGGGAGAGGGAGTGAGAGGATGGGTTAAATAGGTGATAGGGATTAAGGAGTACATTTGTCCTGATGAGCACAGGAATTGTTGAATTACTATGTTGTACACCTGAAGCTAATATAACACTGTATATTAACTAACTGGAATTAAAATAAACAGCTTAAAAATTAAAAAAAATAAAACTACACTGTATAAAAAAATGAAAATAACCAGTGTTGGTGAGGATATGGAAAAACTTTGCTGGTGGAAATGCAAAATGATTCACTCACTGTAGGAAAGTTTGGCAGTTCCTCAAATAACTAAACATAGAATTACCATATGGCCTCACATTTCTAATCTTATGTATATAATCCAAAAGAACTGAAAACATGTACTCAAAGAAGTGCATGTCACACATGCTTGTTGCAGCATTATTCACAATAGCCAAAAGATGGCAACAGCCAAAATGTTCATTAAGGGATGAATGGATAAAAAATGAATATTATTTAACCATTAAAGGAAATGAAGTACTGATACATACATGCTACAATGTGGATGAATCTCAAAACATTATGCTAAGTGAAATAAGTCAGACAAATTGTATGATTCTATATATATGAAATATTCGGGTTATACATGAAATATTCAGTATACATAAATCCATAGCGACAGAACTACACTTGGTTGTTGCCAAGGGTTAAGGGAAGAGAATCTGCTTCATAAGTAAGTGGTTTTACCTTGGAGGGATGGGAATATTTTCCAACTAGAGAGAGGTGGTTGGACAATTGTGAGTTTACTAAATGACATTTAATTATTCAACTTTAAAATGGTTACTGTTTGTTATGTGAATTTTACCTCAATAAATTATTTTTTAAGAATTATATATGTGGGCGCCTGGGTGGCTCAGTCGTTAAGTGTCTGCCTTCAGCTCAGGTCATGATCCCAGGGTCCTGGGATCGAGTCCCACATCGGGCTCCCTGCTCTGCGGGAAGCCTGCTTCTCCCTCTCCCACTCCCCCTGCTTGTGTTCCTGCTCTCGCTATCTGTCTCTCTGTCAAATTAATAAATAAAATCTTAAAAAAAAAAGAATTATATATGTAATAATGCTTACTGTAGAAAAATTGGAAAACAGAGAAGCATATAAGGAAGAAAATAAATGTCACTTGTATTTTCTCATCTAAAGATGATTATTGGGCGCCTGGGTGGCTCAGTTGGTTAAGCAACTGCCTTCGGCTCAGGTCATGATCCTGGAGTCCCGGGATTGAGTCCCGCATTGGGGTCCCTGCTCAGCGAGGAGCCTGCTTCTCCCTCTGACCCTCCCCCCTCTCATGTACTCTCTCTCATTCTCACTCTCTCAAATAAATAAATAAATCTTTTAAAAAAAAAAGATGATTATTTAATGTTTTGGTTAATGATCATTATAATATTGTTGTTTCCTTGGAAAATATGTTTCTTTTTTTTCTTTTTTTAATTTAAATTCAATTAGACAACATATAATACATCATTAGTTTCAGATGTAGTGTTCAATAATTCATCAGTTGTGTATAACACCCAGTACTCATCACATCACATGCCCTCCTTAATGCCCATCACCCAATTACCCCGTACTGCCACTCACCTCCCCTCCAGCAACCCTCGGTTTGTTTCCTATAGTTAAGAGTCTTTTATGGTTTTTCTCCCTCTCTGATTTCTTCCCATTCAGTTTTCCCTCCCTTCCCTATGATCCTTTGCACTGTTTCTTATATTCCATATATGAAACTGTAAGATAATTGTCTTTCTCCGAATGACTTATTTCACTTAGCATAATAAACTCCAGTTCTACCCATGTCGAGTAAATGGCAGGTATTCATCCTTTCTGATGGTTGAGTAATATTCCATTATATATATGTACCACATCTTCTTTATGCATTCATCTGTCAAAGGACAACTCAGCTCCTGCCACAGTTTAGCTATTGTGGACATTGCTGCTATGAACATTAGGGTGCAGGTGCCCCTTCATTTCACTACATCTGTATCTTTGGGGTGAATATGCAGTAGTGCAATTGCTGGGTCGTAGGGTAGCTCTATTTTTTAACTTCTTGAGGAACCTCCACACTGTTTTCCAAAGTGGCTGTACCAACTTGCATTCCCACCAACAGTGTAGGAGGGTTCCCCTTTCTCTGGACCCTTGCCATCATTTGTTGTTTCTTGTCTTGTTAATTTTTGCCATTCTACCTGGTGTAAGGTGGTATCTCAATGTGGTTTTGATTTGCACTTCCCTGATGCCAAGTGATGTGGAGCATTTTTTCATGTCTCTTTTGGCCATTTGGATGTCTTCTTTGGAGAAATGTCTGTTCATGTCTTCTGCCCATTTCTTGACTGTATTATTTGGTTTTTGGGTGTTGAGTTTGAGAAGTTCTTTTTAGATCTTGGATACCAGCCCTTGATCTGTTGTGACACTTGCAAATATCTTCTCCCATTCATTCTGTAGGTTGCCTTTTAGTTTGTTGACTGTATCATTTTCCATGCAGAAGTTTTTTATCTTGATGAAGTTCCAATAGTTCATTTTTGCTTTAGTTTCCTGTGCCTTCAGAGATGTGTCTTGCAAGAAGTTGCTGCAGCTGAGGTCGGAGAGGTTGCTGCCTGTGTTCTCCTCTGGGATTTTAATGGAATCCTGTCTCCCATTTAGATCTTTCATCCATTTTGAGTTTATCTTTGTGTATGGTGTAAGAGAATGGTCCAGTTTCATTCTTCTGCATGTGGCTGTCCACTTTTCCCAGCACCATTTATTGAAGAGACTGTCTTTTTTCCATTGGATATTCTTTCCTGCTTTGTTGAAGATTAGTTGGCCATAGAGTTGAGGGTCAATTTCTGTACTCTCTATTCTGTTCCATTGATCTATGGGTATCTTTTTGTGCCAGGACCATGTTGTCTTGATGATCACAGCTTTGTAATATAGCTTGAAGTCAGGCATTGTGATGCCCCAGGTTTGGTGGGAAAGTATGTTTAGAGTTACAGAAAACTAACTTTACCCTTGGAATTAAGCCATATATACTGAAGACTGCCTTGTAATAATTACCTACTATAAAGTCCAACCTGATTCAAGTTAGTGGCATGACCTTCCCTGAGATAAAGTAGCATCTAGGTAGAAATTGACATCCAGAATAAGTGAGCAAAAAGATAAAGCTGTGGCTCTTCTCTCATTTTTTTTTTTTTTTGTACTTTGGGTTAAAACATCTTCCCAGAATAGTCAGGGTTTTTTATTTAGGAATGCAAAGAACCTGGACTCTGCTTTTAGGAGTATAATTCAGAAACAATAAGCAGAACTAAGCAAGTTGCCTTCTAATCTTCCAGTTGCCATATTGTTGAAATGTGGTAATTAGAAGAAAAAGAAAGAGTTTGCATTGAAATAAATATAATACTTTTATTTCAATCAACATTATTAAAAACTTTAAAAGTAAAAGAAAAGTTGAATTCAAGTCAATTTGTAAGAATAATGAAAAAAATCTGTGGCACTATTGTCTAAAATTTACAGAATTTGGGAGATAAATAACTATATAAAGATACAGATAAGTTCCGTTAGGAGACACCAGACCATTTTCTGCTCCAGATTCCTTTTTAACAAACTTCAGATGGGAGTTAGATCAGATGATCTTTGAGGACCCTCTTTGCCCTGAGATTTTAGTAGGGAAGTTGTCCATCCTTAAAACCATATCCTCACTGTCAGCTCTGTGTAAACACATCAATCACATGCACTTACACTTTCATACTTTAGTAAGTATTAAGAACAATTTACATTGTTTAATGCTTTTTTCCCCATAACCTAAATGTTATTGAAAAGCTGACACAAAATATAGGAGATCATTGTTGTATACCTTACAAAATAACATTATCTTGGTAGATTAACTGGAATTATTGAACTGATAAGGCTTTCTGCCATATAACACAAATTTAGGAGGTTGTGTGGATCATTACTGTTGCTTTCTTCTAAATGAAAATCCTTCTGTGAGTCTGGCCTTTCCTCCTGTTGGCTGGCACAACATTGTTGAACAGCCTACACAAAGAATCACTATTTGATCATGGCTGAAAACTGGTAATTTTGTAGCAACCTGGACATTTGATATCTATAAAATAGGAATTGGGGCTTTGAGCTTGCCTTTCTTTTTATGTTTTTTTCTTTTCCTCTTCCAAGGACAGGTGTAGTAAATCTTTAGCCAAAGGCATGTCGATCCTTTCACAAGCCCAACCAGTCCCTAACTGCTTTTTAATTTACCAAAAGCTTTTATATGTCACCTTTTTAAACCATAGCAATGATACAGGGGGAAGGGTATAACATCATCCCTGTTTTACAAATGAAGAAACAAATTCAGAGACAGGCTTATTCATTCCCTTTTAAAATCTAATTAAACAATTTACAAGAACTACCTGAGGAACCATATCCTTCATGCAGAAAACATGGACTGCTTTAGACAAAACTTGAATCAGAACACTTTTCTCTGAATTCCTATTGCACTTAAAGTATGTTATATGAATTTTACTACTAAACTGTTTTTTTACCTTGCCCTCTGTGTTGTATAAGTAAATACATAGATTTTAACAATCAAAATCCAAAAAATGAGTTTGAATACTGACTTTGCCACGTCCCAGCTGTGTGACTTTGGGCAAGATGCCTAAGTTCTCTGACCCTGAGTTCCCTTATCTGTGAAATGAGAATAACATTCCCTGCCTCACAAGATAGTTTTCCTTGTCAAATAAGATAGTAGATGTAAGTTACCTCTCCATGTTCCCCATCAGGCTGTAATCCCCAGGAGGGCATTGCCTATATCTTTAACTTCTGTTGCCTCTTCAACAGAGTTGTATTCATAGTAAATATCTGATACCTACTTTTCCATGGAGTGGAAAGTGTTGGAATGCATGTTTTTGTGACAGTAGGCTTCTTCTTAATGCTCATTGTGCAGAGCCTTTGATTCTAATATACCTAAATCTCTTTTGCAGGATCTGATTAAAACTTAACATGCAAATAAGCAAATTAATGACTTCCACATTCACAAACCATTTATTTATAAGAGAAATTGAGGGTTTTTTTTTATTTTAACTCATAAACTCCCCATTTTCTGAAATCATTATTAATAATGCTTTTAGACACAAACCCTCCATTGGTGGCTTTTGTTGTTGCTATGAAACCTATAACAAGCAGCCAATCCATTCATTAATAGAGATAAATCACTTTAAGATCCTTAAAGTCTGCAATTATATTTATTGGGGAGATAGTGGAAGAAACATAGGAAAAGAAAAGGAGGGAGTACAGAAGTTGCTGCAAAAGTCTATACCAACACATTAAATGTGATACATAATCCCTAGATAAATAGATATCTTCTTATATACCATCATTTTTTTCTTGATATTTGTTGCATTTATGAGGGTGATAGGCCTAAATATTAAGCTTCTGTAGTTAGTTTCTTCCAATGATCTTAAAGTGTGTTA
Source organism: Leptonychotes weddellii (assembly GCF_054177405.1). Classification (NCBI taxonomy): domain Eukaryota; kingdom Metazoa; phylum Chordata; class Mammalia; order Carnivora; family Phocidae; genus Leptonychotes; species Leptonychotes weddellii. The sequence goes on from NC_138385.1 coordinate 62,426,837, forward strand.
CAAATACTATTTCCTTAATCCTTCGTAATCCAAGAGCTATGAAAGAAGCATTTATACTTGAGAGAGGAGCAAGATGGAGGAGGAGTAGGAGACCTAATTTTGTCTGGTACCAGGAATTCAGCTAGATAGGTATCAAACCATTCTGAACACCTACAAACTCAACAGATCAAAGAAAAGAATAGCAGCAACTCTCTGAACAAAAAAGCGACCACTTTCTGGAAGGTAAGACATGTGGAGAAGTGAATCCAAGGCGATATTTGGGAAGATAGACTGCGGAGGGGAGGGTGCTGGCTACCGGCAAGTGATAGAGCAGAAGAGCACAAAATTGGAACTTTTAGAAGTCTGCTCTGTTGAGGGATGTTGCTCCAGTGGCTAAGCAGGGGGTTGGAACACTCGCTGGGACAGTGTGGTCTCAGGACCCTCGGGGTCACAGAAAGACTGGGGGTGCCTGAGTGTGGCAGAGCTCCCAGGTATCAAAACAGGGAAGCTGGCTGCAGAGACGGAGCCAAGGAGTGGGCTCTCAGCTCTGGGTTGCCATAAACCATGATTCACGTAACAGTCAGGCCACTACTCTTGAAGCAGGGACCCAACAAGCAGCAGATCCAGGGGAACTCCCCTTCCTCCCCGGGAGGAGCAGTGCCAGAGCGCACTGCAGGAATCTGCTGGGTTTGGAGACTCCAAACAGGGTTGTGTGCCAAAGATAGAAATGCTCAGTCACAGGCTGGGTAAGCACAGAGTGCGGCCGGAGACTGGAGAGACAGGAGTGATTGACTGACTGCTTTTCTCTGGGGGCTCACTGAGGACTGGGGCCCCAAGTTCTCGGCTCCTCAGGGGCAGAGATTGGGAGACTGCCATTTTCTTTCTCTCCCTCCAAACCTGTACGGAAAGCTTTCAGGGATCAAAAGCTACCACAAGCAAACCCGAGCAGATTAATTACCCCGGCTTCTGACATGGGCCGTGCAATTCAACCTTTGGCAAAGGCATTTGACAATCACAGCAACAGGCCCCTCCCCCAGAAGATCAGCAAGAACAGCCAGCCAAGACGAAGTTTACCAATCAATGAGAATGGCAGAACTCCAGCACTAGGGGAATACAGCACATAGAATTCATGGCTTTTTCCCCATGATTCTTTAGTCTTTCAAAGTTAATTTTTTTAATTTTCTTTATTTTTTCTACTTTTTTGAATTTTTCTTGTTCCCTTTTTCAACCAACATCTTATCAATCCTTTCTTTTAAAATCTTTTTTATTTTTCATTTTTGGAGTCATATTCTATCCCTTCATTGTAGTTAACCTTATTTTTTGTGTATATATAAGTTGTTCTCTCTTTAAAATTTTGGGATACAGTTTCTTCTAACAGACCAAAATACACCCTAAATCTCTAGTGTATGGCTTTGTTCTAGTCTCCTGCCTGATCACATTCTCTCCCTTTCCTTTTTGTTCTTTTTTAATTTCTCTTCTTTCTTTTTTCAGCAACTTCTTATCAATTCCTTTTAAAAAATCTTTTATACTTTTCATCTTTACATATTCCATCCCCTTCATCATATTTACCCTTATTTTTGTACATATATAAGTTTTTCTTTCTTTAAAATTTTGCAAGGCAGTTTCTTGTAATGGACCAAAATACACCCAAAATCTAGTGTGTGATATTGGTCTATTCACCAGCCTGATCATATTTGATCATATTCTTTTCTTTTTCTTTCTTTCCCTTACTTTTCTCCCTGGTTTCAGGTCTCTTCTGATTTGTTTAGTGTATATTTTTCTGGGGTCATTGTTACCTTGTTAGCATTTTGTTCTCTCATTCATCTATTCTCCTCTGGACAAAATGACAAGATGGAAAAACTCACTTCAAAAAAAAAGAACAAGAGGCAGTACCGACTGCCAGGGACCTAATCAATATGGACATTAGTAAGATGTCAGAACTAGAGTTCAGAATGACGATTATAAAGATACTAGTTGGGATTGAAAAAAGCAGAGAAGATACTAGAGAATCTCTTTGTGGAGAAATAAAAGAACTAAAATCTAACCAAGTCAAAATCAAAAAGGCTGTTAATGAGGTGCAATAAAAAATGGAGACTCTAACTGCTAGGATGAATGAGGCAGAAGAGTGAATTAGTGATATAGAAGACCAAATGATGGAGAATAAAGAAGCAGCTGAGAAAAAAGGAGATAAACAACTACTGGATCACGAAGGCAGAATTCCAGAGATAAGCGATACCATAAGACAAAACAATATTAGAATAATTGGGATCCCAGAAGAAGAAGAAAGAGAGAGGGGAGCAGAAGGTATATTACATCAAATTATAGCAGAGAACTTCCCTAATTTGGGGAAGGAAACAGGCATCAAAATCCAGGAGGCACAGAGAAACCCCCCTCAAAATCAATAAAAATAGGTCAACACCCTGACATCTGATAGTAAAACTTACAAGTCTCAGAGACAAAGAGAAAATCCTGAAAGCAGCTCGGGACAAGAGGTCAGTAACATACAATGGTAGAAACATTAGATTGGCTGCAGAGTTATCCACAGAGACCTGGCAGGCAGAAAGGACTTGCATGGTATATTCAGAGCAATAAATAAGAAAAATATACAGCCAAGAATACAATATCCAGCTAGGCTTTCATTGAAAAAAGAAGGAGAGATAAAAAGCTTCCAGGACAAACAAAAATTAAAAGAATTTGCAAACACCAAAACAGCCTTACAAGAAATAATCAAAGGGGTCCTCTAAGCAGAGTGAGCCTAAAAGTTTCATAGAACAGAGAGGAATAGAGACAATATACCATAAGAGTCACCTTACAGGCAATACAATGGCACTAAATTCATATCTTTCACTAGTTACCCTGAATGTAAATGGGCTAAATGCCCCAATCAAAAGACACAGGGTATCACATTGGATAAAAAAACAAGAACCATCGATATGCTGCCTGCAAGAGACTCATTTTAGACCCAAAGACACCTCCAGATTTAGAGAGGGGGGTGGAAAAGCATTTACCATGCTAATGGACATCAAAAGAAAGCTGAGATGGCAATCCTTATATCAGAAAAATTAGATTTTAAACCAAAGACTATAATAAGAGATGAGGAAGGACACTATATCCTACTTAAAGGGTCTATCCAACAAGAAGATCTAACAATTGTAAATATCTATGCTCCTAACATGGGAGCAGCCAATTATATAAGGCAATTAATAACAAAAGCAAAGAAACACATCCACAACAATACAATAATAGTGGGGGACTTTAAGACCCCCCTTCCTGAAATGGACAGATCGTCTAAGCAAAAGATCAACAAGGAAATAAAGGCTTTAAATGACACACTGGACCAGACGGACTTCACAGATATATTCAGAACATTCCACCCCAAAGCAACGGAATACACATTCTTCTCTAGTGCCCACGGAACATTCTCCACAATAGATCACATCCTAGGTCACAAATCAGGTCTCAACTGGTACCAAATAATTGGGATCATTCCCTGAATATTTTAGGACCACAATGCTTTGAAACTAGAACTCAATCACAACAGGAAAATTGGAAAGAACTCAAATACATGGAGGTTAAAGAGCATCCTACTAAAGAATGAATGGGTCAATGAGATAACTAAAGAAGAATTAAAAAAAAAATCATGAAAACAAATGAAAATGAAAACACAACCATTCAAAATCTTTGGGATGCAGCAAAGGTGGTCCTAAGAGGAAAGTATATAGCAATACAAACCTTTCTCAAGAAACAAGAAAGGTCTCAAATACAGAACCTAACCCTACACATAAAGGAGCTGGAGAAAGAACAGCAAATAAAGCCTAAACCCAGCAGGAGAAGAGAAATAATAAAGATCAGAGCAGAAATCAACGAAATAGAAACCAAAAGAACAGTAGAACAGATCAACAAAACTAGGAGCTCATTCTTTGAAAGAATTAATAAGATTGATAAACCCCTAGCCAGACTTATTAAAAAAAAAGAAAAATGACCCAAAACAACAAAATCATGAATGAAAGAGGAGAGATCACAACCAACACCAAAGAAATACAAACATTTATAAAAGCATATTATGAGCAACTATATGCCAGCAAATTAGACAATCTGGAAGAAATGGATGCATTCCTAGAGATGTATCAACTACCAAAACTGAACCAGGAAGAAATAAAAAGTCTGTACAGACCTATAACCACTAAGGAAATTGAAGCAGTAATCAAAAATCTCCCAACAAACAAG
>NC_138385.1:62431142-62444162 GCF_054177405.1 Leptonychotes weddellii
GAATTAATACCTATTCACCTGAAATTGTTCCAAAAAATAAAAATGGACAGAAAACTTCCAAACTCATTTTATGAGGCCAGCATTACCTTGATCCCCAAACCAGACAAAGACCCCATCAAAAAGGAGAATTACAGACCAATATCTCTGATGAACATGGTTGCAAAAATTCTCACCAAAATATTATCCAGTAGGATTCAACAGTACATTAAAAGGATAATTCACTACGACTAAGTGGGATTTATTCCTGGGCTGCAAGGTTGGCTCAACATCTGCAAATCAATCAATGTGATACAGTACATTAATAAAAGAAAGAGCAACAACCACACTATCCTCTCAATAGATGCAGAAAAAGCATTTGACAAAGTACTCCATCCTTTCTTGATTAAAACTCTTCACAGTGTAGGGATAGAGGGTACATACCTCAATACCATAAAAACCATCTATGGAAAACCCACAGTGAATATCATTCTCAATGGGGAAAAACTAAGAGCTTTTCCCCTAATGGCAGGGATGTCCACTATCACCACTGCTATTCAACATAGTACTAGAAGTCCTAGCCACAGCAATCAGACAACAAAAAGAAATAAAAGGCATCTGAATTGGCAAAGAAGAAGTTAAACTCTCACTCTTTGCAGATGATATGATACTTTATGTGGAAAACCCAAAAGACTCCATCCCAAAACTGCCAGAACTCATACAGGAATTCAGTAAAGTGGCAGGATATAAAATCAATGCACAGAAATCAGTTGCATTTCTATATACCAACAATAAGACAGAAGAAAGAGAAATTAAGGAGTCGATCCCATTTACAATTGCACCCCAAACCATAAGATACCTAGGAATAAATCTAACCAAACAGGCAAAAATCTGTACTCAGAAAACTATAGAATACTCATGAAAGAGATTAAGGAAGACACAAAGAAATGGAAGAAATTTCCATGCTCATGGATTGGAAGAACACCTGTGAAGATGTCAATCCTATCTAGAGCAATCTATACATTTAATGCAATCCCTATCAAAATACCATCAAGTTTTTTCAAAGAAATGGAACAAATGATCCTAAAATTTGTATGGAACCGGAAAGGACCCCAAATAGCCAGAGGAGTGTTGAAAAAAGCAAAGCAAAGCTGGTGGAATCTCAATTCTGGACTTCAAGCTCTATTACAAAGCCCTAATCATCAAGAGAGTATGATACTGGAACAAAAACAGACACCTAGATCAATGGAACAGAATAGAGAGCCCAGAAATGGACCCTCAACTCTATGGTCAACTAATCTTCGACAAAGCAGGAAAGAATGTCCAATGGAAAAAAGACAGTCTCTTCAACAAATGGTGTTGGGAAAATTGGACAGTCACATGCAGAAGAATGAAACTGGACCATTTCCTTATACCACACACAAAAATAGACTCAAATGGATGAAAGACAGGAATCCATCAACGTCCTAGAGGAGAACAAAGGCAGCAACCTCTTCGACTTCAGCCGCAGCAACTTCTTCCTAGAGACATCGCCAAAGGCAAGGGAAGCAAGGGCAAAAATGAACTATTGGGACTTCATTAAGATAAAAAGCTTTTGCACAGCAAAGGAAACGGTCAACAAAACCAAAAGACAACCGACAGAATGAGAGAAGATATTTGCAAATGACATATCAGATAAAGGGCTAGTATCCAAAATACATAAAGAACTTACCAAACTCAACACCCAAAGAACAAAGAATCCAATCAAGAAATGGGCAGAAGACATGAACAGACATTTCTGCTAAGAAGACATCCAAATGACCAACAGACACATGAAAAACTGCTCCACATCACTGGGCATCAGGGAAATCCAAATCAAATCCTCAATGAGATACCACCTCACACCTGTCAGAATGGCTAAAATGAACACATCAAGAAACAACAGATGTTAGCGAGGATGCAGAGAAAGGGGAGCCCTCCTACACTGTTGTTGGGAATGCAAGCTGGTGCAGCCACTCTGGAAAACAGTATGGAGGTTCCACAAAAAAGTTGAAAATACAGCTAACCTACAACCCAGCAATTGCACTCCTGTGTATTTACCCCAAACATACAAATGTAATGATCTGAAGGGGCATGTGCACCCCAATGTTTATAACACTAATGTCCACAATAGCCAAACTATGGAAAGAGCCAAGATATCCATCAACAGATGAATGGATAAAGAAGATGTGGTATATATATACAATGGAATATTATGCAGCCATCAAAAAACAAAATCTTTCCATTTGCAATGACGTGGATGGAACTAGAGGGTATTATGCTAAATGAAATAAGTCAGAGAAAGACAAGTATCATATGATCTCACTGATATGAGGAATTCTTAATCTCAGGAAACAAACAGTGTTGCTGGAGTGGTGGGGGGTGGGAGGGAGGGGTGGCTGTGTGATGGACATTGTGGAGGACATATGATATGGTGATCACTGTGAATTTTGTAAGACTGATGAATCACAGACCTGTACCTCTGAAACAAATAATACATTATATGTTAAAAAATAAAAGAAGATAGTAGGAAGGGAAAAATGAAGGGGGGAAATCGAAGGGGGAGACAAACCATGAAAGACTATGGACTCTGAGAAACAAACTGAGGGTTTTAGAGGGGAGGGGTTGGGGGGATAGGTTAGCCCAGTGATGGGTATTAAGGAGGGCACGTATTGCATGGAGCATTGGGTGTTATACACAAACAATGAATCATGGAACACTACATCAAAAAGTAATGATGTGTGGTGACTAACATAACATAATAAAATAAAATTTAAAAAAAGAAGCATTTATACTCTATTTGTGCGATTCCTTGAATATGGTTAGCAGTGTCAGTCTCAAATGTGAATAAATTTTATGAATTTTTATTTACATTATAGTTAGTTAACATACAGTGTAATTTTAGTTGCAGGTGTACAATGTAGTAATTGAAACATACATATAACACCCGATGCTCATTATAACAAATGCACTCCTTAATCACCATCACCTATTTAACCCATCCTTTCACCCACCTCCCCCAATAATCAACAGTTTGTTCTCTACAGTTAAGAGTCTACTTCTTAGTTGGCTTCTCACCCTTTTTTGACTGCTCCTTTATTTTGTTTCTTAAATTCCAAATATAATTGAAATCATATGGTATTTGTTTTTCTCTCACTAATTTCCCTCATACCAACTATTCTTTGTACATTCATCAGTCAATGCACACTTGGGTAGTTACCATAGTTTCACTATTGTAGATAAAGCTGCTATAAACATTGGGGTGCATGTATCCCTTTGAATTAGTATTTTTGTTTACTTTGGATAAAACCTAGTACTGCAATTGCTGGATCATAGGGTAGTTCTATTTTTAACTTTTGAGAAACCTCCATACTGTTTTCCAGAGTGGCTGCACCAGTTTGCACTCCCACCAACAGTGTAAGAGGGTTTCCCTTTCTCTCCATCCTCGATAACACCTATTGTTTCTTGTGTTGTTAATTTTAGCCATTCTTACTGGTGTGAGGTGATAGATATCTCATTGTAGTTTTGATTTGCATTTCCCTGATGATGAGTGATAAGCTTCTTTTCATGTGTCTATTGGTCATCTGGATGTCTTTTTTTTTTTTTATGTTCAGTTAGCTGGCATATAGTACATCATAAGTTTTTGTTGCAGTGTTCTGGTTGTCTTCTTTGGAAAAATGTCTTTCCATTTCTTCTGCCCAGTTATTAATTGGCTTATTCATTTTGGGGTGTTGGGTTTTATAAGTTCTTTCTATATTTTGGATCGTAACCCTTTATCAGATATGCCTTTTACAAATATCTTCCCTCATTTCATAGGTTGCCTTTTACTTTTGTGGATTTTTTTCTTTTGTTGTGCAGAAGCTTTTTATTTTGATAAAGTACAAATAGTTTATTTCTTTTATTTCCCTTGCCTCAAGAGACATGTCTTGAAAGAAGTAGCTATGGCTGATGTCAAAGTCATTACTGCCTGTGTTCTCCTCTAGGATTTTTATCATTTTAGGTCTTATATTTAGGTCTTTAATCCTTTTTGAATTTATTTTTGTGTATGGTGTAAGAAAAAGATCCAGTTTCATTCCTTTGCATGTTGCTGTCCAGTTTTCCCAACATGTTTTTTTTTTAGAAGACTATCTTCTTCTCTTTGGATATTGTTTCCAGCTTTGCTGAAGATTAATCAACCATAAAACTGTGGGTTATTTCAGCTTTCTTTTAGCATTCATTAGCATGATAGATAGATCTCTATCCCCTTTCAATCTGCAGGTGAGTCTCTTGTAAGCAGCATATAGATGGATCTATTTTTTTTTATCCATTCTGACACCCTATGTCTTTTGTGTGGAACATTTAGTCCATTTACATTCAGAGTGATTATTGAAAGATATGAATTTAGTGCCATTGTGTTACCTGTAGAGTTGGTGTTTCTGATGTTTTCTGGTCCCTTCTAGTTTTCGTTGCTTTTGGTCTTTTATTCCTGCATTCAAAGAATCCCCCTTAAAATGTCTTGCAGGGCTGGTTTGCTGGTCATGAAGTCCTTTACTTTTTGTTTGTCTGGGAAACTCTTTATCTCTCTTATGCTGAATGGCAGTCTTGCTAGATAAAGAATTCCTGGCTGCATACATTTTCCATTCAGCATGTTGAATATTTCCTGCTACTTCTTTTTGGCCTGCCAAGTTTCTGTGGACAAATCTGATGCATATCTAATTTCTCCTCCCTTGTAGGTAAGGACTATTTTCCCTTGCAGCTTTCAGGAGTCTTTCCTTGTCTGTGGATTTTGTCAATTTGACTGATATGTCTTGGCAACGGTTGGCTTTTGCTGAATTTAATGGGAGTGCTCTCTGCTCCTTGGATTTAGGTGTCTGTGTCCTTCCCCAGATTAGGAATTTTTTCAGCTATAATTTGTATGAATAAACCTTCTGCCCCTTTATCTCTGTCTTTCTCCTCTGGGGCTCCTATGATATGAATGTTATTATGTGTTAAGAAGTTGTTAAGTTCCCTATGTCTACCTTCATGGCCCATTACTTTTTTCTCCTTCTTTTCAGCTTCGTTATTTTCCATAGTTTTCTCTTATATATCACTGATTCACTCCTCTACTTCCTGCATCCTTGTTTTTATGCATCCATTTGGGATTGCATCTTGGTTTTAGCATTTTTAACTTTGGCCTGATTAGATTTTAGTTCTTTTACTCTGCAGTAAGGGATTCTTTAGTGCCTTCTATGCTTTTTTCAAACACAGCTAGTATTCTTATAAGTGTTGTTTTAAATTCTAGTTCAAACATCTTGCTTGTATCTGTATTGATTAAATCCCTGGCCTTGAGTTATACTTCCCCTTTTTTTTTCTTTTGGGAGTGAATTTCTCTGTCTCATATTTTTTTCCAGAAAAAAAAATGAAGGAAGAAAAAACAAAACAAAACAACAAAGAAAAACAAAAAACAAGCCCTTCAAAACTAGATCCTGTGTGTTTTGTTCTGCTTGTTAAAAACATCTTCATCATGGGGTGCCTGGGTGGCACAGTCAGTATAGCATTTGACTCTTGGTTTTGGCTCAGGTAATGATCTCAGGGTTGTGAGGTCAAGTCCCACATCAGGCTCTATGCTCCACGTGGAGTCTGCTTAAGGCTCTCCCCTGCCCCGTCTGCCATCCCCCCCTAAAATAAATAAATAAAATATATTTAAAAATCTTCATTCCCCCAATAAATAAATGAATAAAATGAAAGTAAAGAAAAAATCATATATATATATACATATATAAAAATAAAAATTAAGAAAATTTAGTCAAAATTTTAAGAAAGGAATTGAAAAAATTAGAAAACAATTGAAAAATAATAATAATAATAAATAAGGAATAAAAGCAAAAAAGAAGCTGTATCTTATTTTCTCCTAGAGCTGAGGCTTTGCAGCTTTCTATGATCAGTAAATTTGGTGCAAGAGGGTTGTTTGTGCTGATCTTATGGGAGAGGGGCCTGTTCCACTGTTTCTCAGGTGAACTTACCCTAGTGGAAATATGCCTCCAGGACACAGTGGGGCAGGGCTTGGTGTAAGCAGCTCCAGCTTCCACTATGTGGTGTTGTTTTGCTCCCTGAAGGCTTTCAGTGCTGCTGGGTGGGATGAATGTGGAGGTGTCCCACTCTCTAGCTCCAGAGCTGAAAATTCACACCTCCCACTCCTCAGTGAGCCCTTACAGAAAAGCAATCAATCACTTATGTCCCCAGTTACCCTCAAAACCCTACATTCACCCTGCCTATGTCCAGGCCTTTTAATCTCAGGCATATGACTGAGTTTCGAAACTCCAAATTTTAGGGACTGCAGCAGCACGTACCTGTGCTTTTCCTCCCTGGGGAGAGTGTCACCACACTTTTGCCATTTGCTGGCCCATCCCAGGAAATCAGCTGCATGACCACACAGTGGTTCTCAGTTTATGGCAAAACAGAGCAGAAAGCTGGCACCAAGACCTGCTATACTCAGTCGGCTTCCACACTCCTATGCCTGGGAACACTGCAGCATGTTGGCATTATCCATTCTTCTTGCAACCCTGGTGATCTTCAGACCATGGTGTCACACCTGGGTTTCCACCCCACTTCCCCACCTGAGCACCTTTAAGCCAGGCACGTCCCTCAGTGTAGCAGACATCTTGAAGTCCAGATTTTGTGCTCTGCTGCTTATAATACTTTCCAGTAGCCTCCATTTACAGGCTCCCTCCCTCCCGCTGTATCCATAGCTATATCTCCCCCAATTCAACCCTCTACACCTCCCCCATTTCAAAAGGTGGTTGTTTTTCTACTTGTAGACTTACAGTTTGTTTTTTTTTTTAAAGATTTTATTTATTTATTTGACAGAGAGAGACACAGCGAGAGAGGGAACACAAGCAGGGGGAGTGGGAGAGGGAGAAGCAGGCTCCACGCAGAGCAGGGAGCCCGATGTGGGACTCGATCCCAGGACCCTGGGATCATGACCTGAGCCGAAGGCAGACACTTAACCGACTGAGCCACCCAGGCGCCCTGTAGACTTACAGTTTTTGTTCTCTCAGACTTCTGATTGATTTTTTGGTTGTTCCGAATGATTTGATAACTACCAACACAACTCAAACACAGGGATGAGACAACCTTAGGGTACCCCTGATCCTCTGACATCTTCATTGACTTAATTTATTTTCTGGTTATGTCTGTTCAAGAGTTCTATTTCTTTCTGTTTCAGTTTTCGTAGTTTATATGTCTCTAGGAATTTATTCATTGTTGCAAGTTGTCCAATTTTTTGGCATATAGTTTTTCATAATATCCCCTTATAATTGTTTGTATTCATGTGGCATTGGTTATTTCTCTTCTCTAATTTATGATTTTAGTTATTTGTGTCCTTTCTCTTATATATTTGATAAGTGTGGCTTGAGGTTTTTCAATTTTATTAATTTCTTCAAAGAACCAGCTCCTGGTTCCATTCATATGTTCTATTGTGTTTTTTTCCCTCGTTTCTATATCATATATTTCTGTTCTAAACTTTACTTGCTTCCTTCTGCTGGCTTTAGGCTTTATTTGTTGTTCTTTTCCTAGCTCCTGTTAAGTGTAAGGTTAGTTTGTTTACTTAAGATTTTTCTTGCTTCTTGAGGTAGATTTGTTTTGCTATATTTCCCTCTTAGAACTGCTTTTGCTGCAACATAAAGGTTTTGGACCATCGTATTTTCATTTTCATTTGGTTTCATGTGGGGTTTTTTTTTTTAATTTCTTCTTTGATTTCCTGGTTGATTAATTCATTGTTTAGTAACATGTTATTTAACCTTCGTGTATTTGTGGTCTTTCCAAATTTTTTTCTGATGGTTGAGTTCTGGTTTCATAGCATTGTGTCAGAAAAGGTGCATGGTACAACTTCAATCCTTTTTTTATTTGTTGAGGCCTGTTTGGTTCCCTAACATGTGACCTATTCTGGAGAATGTCCCAAGTGTACTTGAGAAGAATGTGTATTCTTCTGTTTTAGGGTGGAATGTTCTGAATACATCTGTTAACTCCATCTGGTCCAGTGTGTCATTTAAAGCCATTGTTTTCATGTTAACTTTCCATTTAGATGATCTGTCCATTGATGTAAGTGGGGTATTAAAGTCCTCTACTATTATTGTATTATTATTGATTGCTCCTTTATGTTTGTTATTATTATTTTTTAAAATACTTGGGTGCTCTCATTTTAGGTGTGTAAATATTTAAAATTGTTAGATCTTCTTGTTGGATTGGTCCCTTGTGATTATATAGTGCCCTTCTTTGTCTCTTGCTACAGGTTTGTTTTAAAGTCTAGTTTGTCTGATAGAAGTTTTCTTTTTGACATCCATTTGCATAATAAATGTTTCTCCATCCCCTCACTTTCAATCTGCAGGTGTCTTTAGATTTAAAATGAGTCTCTTATAGGCAGCATATATGGATCTTTTTAAAAATCCATTCTGACATGTTATGTCTTTTGATTGGAGTGTTTGGTCAATTTACATTCAAAGTAATTATTGATAGAAATGTATTTATTACCATTTTATTACTTCTTTTTTTGTTTCTGGAGATTTTCTCTAATCTTCCTTGTGCTTATCACATTTGCTCTCTTTTGCACTAAAAAAAGTCTCCTATAATATTTCTTGTGGGGCTTGTTTAGTGGTCACTAACTTTAATTTTTGTTTGTGTGGGAAGCTCTTTATCTTTTCTTCTTCCTGAATGATAGCCTTCTTGGATAGAGTATTCTTGGCTGCAGATTTTTTTCCATTCTTCACTTTTTTTTAGTTTTTTTATTTAAGTAATCTTTGTACCCCATGTGGGGCTCAAACTCATGACCCCAAGAAGATCAAGAGTCACATGCTCCACCAACTGAGCCAGCCAGGTACCCCTCCATTCTACACTTTCAATATATCATACCATTCCCTTCTGGTTTGCCAAGATTCTGTTGAGAAATCTACAAGTAGTGTTATTGGTTTTCCTTTGTAAGTTATGGCTTTCTTTTATATTGCTGCTTTTAAGATTCTTTATCAGTATATTTTCAAATTTAATAACAATGTATCTTGGTGTTGGCCTGCTTTTGTTGATTTGGATGGGATTACTCTGAGCTTCCTGGATCTGGATATCTGTTTCCTTCCCCAGATTAGGGAAGTTTTCAGCTACTTTTTTTTCCTTTTTATTTTATTTTATTTATTTATTTTAGGGAGAGTGAGCCCACAAGTGAGCAGGGGGAGGAGTACAGGGAGAAGGAGAGAGAGAGAATCTGAAGCAGACTCCATGCTCAGCACAGAGCAGGATGTGGGGCTTGGTCTCATGACTGTGAGATCATGATCTGAGCCAAAACCAAGAGTTGGACACTTAACTGACTGAACCACCGAGGTGCCCCTCATCTAGTCTTTTTTCAAATAAATTTTCTGCCTCCTTTTCTCCTTTCTTCTTCTGGGACTCCTATAATAAGAATGTTATTACATTTGATGGAGTCACTGATTTCCCTATGTCTATTCTTGTGGTCCATAATTTTTTGATTCTTTTGTTCATCTTGATACTTTTCCTATACTTTGTCTTCTGTCATTAATTCATTCTTATGTTTCTTACATCCTGCTGTTCATTACATCAAGGATGTTTCCAATCTTCTTTACTTCACTCTTCCTGTTTGATTGATTCTTTTTTTTTAACTCTTTTATCTCTGTGCCAAGGGTCTCACTGATTTCTTCTATTCTTTTCTCAAGCCCAGTGAGTATTATTATGATTATTGCTTTAAATTCTCCATCAGGCATTTTATTTATATCTGTTTTGCTTAGATCTCTGGCCATGGCCTTATCTTGTTCTTTCATTTGGGATGAATTCCTCTGTCACTTTGTCTAAACCTCTGCCTTCTCTGTGTTAGAAAAGCCAGTTATATCTCTTGCTCCCGCAAGTAATGGTCTTATGAAGAAGAAGTTATGTAGTGCCCAGTTCTGGGTGCTTCAGGGAGTGTCTCCTGTGTGTGCTGTGTGTTCTCTTCTGTTGTGTTTTAGCTGCTCTATCCCTCAAGCCAGTCATCTGCAGAGGCTCTCCTTGGCTGTTGTGGGCAGTGTTTGGTCCTTGACCTAAATGTGGTGAGTTTTAACTAGGTGTGCTCTGGTCTGCTTTGAAATGAGATGTGACACCACCTGCACCAGAACTGAGGCCCTGCAGAAATCTCTTGTAAGGAGACATAGTGTGGGCTGGGTTTGTGCTGGTCTTCAGGGGGAGGAGTCTGTTGCACTGGGACCGAGGCAAGCTTAACCGAGGGGCAGTTCCATGAGAGTGCAGGGATGGCAGGCCTGGTGTATGCAAGTTAGGCAGCCAGTGTTGGTGCTATGCTGCTTCCCACAGGTGGCTCTGTGTCAATGCTAAGGTGCAGTGGAGGGAAATGGCACAGGCCAGCTCCGTTGTTCCCAGAGAGGCATCTTCATGAACACTGCCTCTCAGGGATGTGCTCCAAGAAGAGTGAATAATCTCCCCCACTGTGTGCCTCAGGCATTGTTCAGATTGCTGTTTCCATGCTGTCTGCTCCTGGGTTGTTTGCCTGCCTTCTCTCCAGGAGCAGCAGAGTGCCCTCTGGTCTCTGTAACAACCGGGTGGTTGGACTTTATCCCAACCGTTGATCTTTAAAACTCCATGTTTTAATCCCTGTTGCTTGGAAGAAGATACGAAATTCAGCCCCTCTCCTTTTACAATCCAATGGCTTTGAGGAAACATTTTCCTTGTGCATTCTCCTGTATGCTCTTCATTCTCTTGACCTTCTCTGGGACCACAGCTCCCTTCCCTCCAGAGTACCTGCAATCTATTTCTCCCCTAAACCCTGTCTCTGAACTTCTTACCTTCTTCAATGTAACTTCTTCTCTCGTTTTGGTTGTGGAGTTTGTTCTGTCAGTCTTCAGGTATATTTCTGGAGCTTTTGGATTGATTTCATAGTTATCTAGTTGTGTTAGTGGGACAGGCAAGCCTAGGGTACTCCTAATCCCCCACGATCTTCCTCTTTCAGTAATTATTTCCATTAAATTCATTTCATACATGAATTCCACTTATTGTAAGTCCTGATACAATCACCTAGGCAGCTTGATGTTGTGGAAAGAATATTGGGCTTAGAGACACACAGTCCAAAGTTGGATTTCTGGTTCTATCATGTACTAGCTATGTGACTTTCTGCAAATTTTTCAACCTCAATTTTTTTAGAAAAGGTATTTTGAAACTCTTAATTTATTATAAAATTTGAGCCTCCGTTTCTTTTTTTTCCCCTATTCCAAGTATTTACTTATGTTCCAGTTAGTTAACATATGGTGTAAAATTAGTTTCATGTATAGGATTTAGTGATTCATCACATACAACACCCAGTGCTCATCACAAAAAAAATGCCCTCCTTAATCTCCAACCCCCTTTTAACTCATCTCCCTGCCCACCTCCCCTCCAGCAACCCTCAGTGTGTTACCTATAGTTAAGAATCTGCTTTATAGTTTGCTTCTCTCATTTTCCCCCATATGTTCATCTGTGTTGTTTCTTAAATTCTACATGAGTGAAATCATATGGTATTTGTCTTTATCTGACTGACTTATTTTCCTTAGCATAATACTCTCTAACTCTATTCACATTATTGCAAATGACAAGATTTCATTCTTTTTGGTGGCTGAAAAATATTCCACTACATATATTAACTTCATTCACATTATTGCAAATGACAAGATTTCATTTATTTTTTAAGATTTTATTTATTTATTTGAGACAGAGAGAATGAGAGACAGAGAGCATGAGAGGGAGGAGGGTCAGAGGGAGAAGCAGACCCCCCGCTGAGCGGGGAGTCCGATGCGGGACTCGATCCCGGGACTCCAGGATCATGACCTGAGCCAAAGGCAGTCGCTTAACCAACTGAGCCACCCAGGCGCCCAAGATTTCATTTTTTTTGATGGTTGAATAATATTCCACTATATATATATAGTGGAATATTATATATATATATATATATATATATATATATATATATATATATATATCACATCTTCTTATATATTCATCAGTTGATGGACATTTGGGCTTTCTGCATTGTTTGGCTATTGTTGATAATGCTGCTATAAACATTGCAGGGCATGTACCCCTTTGAATCTGTTTTCTTTTATCCTTTAGGTAAATACTAGTAGTGCAATTGCTGGGTCATAAGGTAGTTCAATTTTTAACTTTTTGAGGAACTACCATACTGTTTTCTATAGTGGCTGTACCAGTTTGCATTCCCAATAACAATATAAGAGGGTTTCCCTTTCTCTGCATCCTCACCAACACCTGTTGTCTCTTGTGTTGTTAATTTTAGCCATTCAGAGAGGTATGAAGTGATATTTCATTGTAGTTTTGATTTATATTTCCCTGATGATGAGGGATGTTGAGCATGTTTTCATGGTATCTATTAGCCATCTGGATGTCTTCTTTGGAAAAAAAAAATGTCTATCCATGCCGTCTGCCCATTTTTCAACAGGATTTTTTTGGGGGGTGTGGATATTGACAAGTTCTTTATACTTTTTGTGTACTTTCCCTTTATCAGATATGTCATTTGCAAATATATTCTCCCATTCTAAAGGTTACCTTTAATTCTGTTGATTGTTTCCTCTGCTTTGCAGAAGGTTTTTACATTTTTATCTCAGTTTTGCCCCATTGAGGATGATATTAGCTGTGGGTCTTTTGTATCTAGCCTTTATGATTTTGAGGTATGTTCCCTATATCCCCACTAGGTTGAGGGTATTTTTTTTAACCAATAATGGATGTTGTATTCTCTTAAACGTTTTTTCTGCATCCACTGAGAGTATAATATGATTCATATCATTTCTTTTATTAAAGTGGTGCATCATGTTGATCGCTTTGTAAATATTAAACCACACCTGCAACCCAGGAATAAATCCCACTTGATTGTGATGAATGATTCTTTTTTTTTTAATTTTATTATATTATGTTAGTCAACATACAATACATCATTGGTTTTTGATGTGGTGATCCACGATCCATTGTTTTCGTATAACACCCAGTGCTCCATGCAGTACGTGCCCTCCTTAATACCCATCACCGGGCTAACCAATC
>NC_138385.1:62444662-62542792 GCF_054177405.1 Leptonychotes weddellii
TTGAGGTCTCCTACAATTAACATATTGTTGTCAATATGACTTTGTTTTGGTTAACAGTTGGCTTATGTAGATGGCTGCTCCCTTGTTAGGGGCATAGATATTTACAGTTGTTAGATCTTCTTGTTGGATAGACCCTTTAAGAATGATATAGTGTTCTTCTGTGTCTCTAAGTACAGACTTTAGTTTAAAATCTAATTTGTCTGATAAAAGAATTGCTACCCCAGCTTTCTTTTGAGGTCTGCTGGCATGGAGGATGGATCTCCATCCCTTCATTTTCAGTCTGGATGTATCTTTAGGTTCAAAATGAGTCTTTTGTAGTCAGGATATGGATGGTCCTGTCTTTTTATACAATCTGCAACCCTGTGCCGCTTTATGGGAGCATTTAGGCCATTCACGTTGAGAGTGATTATTGAAAGATATGAATTAATTGTCATCATGTTGCCTGTGAAGACGTTGTTTTTACAGATTGTCCCTGTAAATTTGTGTTGTAGATCACTCTTGGAGTCTTTCTCCTTTTATAGAACCCCCTTTAGTATTTCTTGCAGGGCCTGCTTAGTGGTCACATATTCTTTCAGTTTCTGCTGGCCTTGGAAGCTCTGCATCTCTCCATCCATTCTAAATGACAGACTTGCCAGATAAAGTATTCTTGGCTACATGTTTTTCTCTTTTAGTACCCTGAATATGTCTTGCTAGCCCTTTCTGGCTTGCCAGGTCTCTGTGGATAAGTCTGATGTTATTCTGATGTTCCTCCCTTTGGACTTAAGGAATCTCTTCCCCCTAACTGCCCTTAAGATGGTTTCCTTGGTTTTAAAGTTTGCAAGTTTTACTATTACATGCCAGGGTGTTGGTCTGTTTTCCTTGACCTTGGGAGGGGTCCTCTCTGCCTCTAGGGTGTGAGTGTTTGTTTCATTCCCCAGATGAGGGAAGTTCTCAGCTGCGATTTGGTCAAATACATCTTCTAGTCCTCTCTCTCTCTCTCCACTCCCTCTGGGATTCCAATTATTCTGACATTGGAATGCTTCATGGTGTCACTTATTTCTCTGATTCTATTTTCATGGATTCTGAGTTGTTTTTCCCTGGCCTCCTCTTTTCCCTTTTTATCTATTATTTTGTCTTCCTGGTGGCTAATTCGTTCTTCTGCCTCACTTTCCCTAGCTGTTAGATTATCTAGATTGGATTGGATCTCATTGATAGCATTTTTAAGTTCTGCCAATTCAGCTTTCTTTTCTGCCCTTAGAGACTCTATGTTGCCATTAATTGATTTCTCCATTCTAGCCATTGTCTTTACAATTGCTAGCCTGAATTCTATCTCCGACATCTTGGTTATATCTGCATCCATTTGTAAATCTGCAGCATAAGTCATGGTCTCTGAGTCTTTTTTATTTTGGTGGCTCCTCCTCCTAGTCATTCTGTTGATGGTTGTTTGAGGGAATGTATAGAGTCCATATTATTGACCGGAACCCAAGCAATATGCACCTGTTTTCTTGGGACCTTAGGGTTGCTGGCCTCTTTTTGACCTAGGTTGATGGAGCTAGAGAGTATAATGCTAAGTGAAATAAGTGAGTTAAGGAAAAATACCACTCAATTTACTCACATGTGGAATTTAAGAAAGAAAACAAATGATCTTCTGAGGGAGGGTCCTGCCGCGCTGTTACTCAGGCAACCCTGTTTGGGCGGAGTTGCCCTGCCTCCCTGTGGCGGGGGATGTGTTCAGCGGGGATCAGTTTTGGGGCCTTTTGTTCTCTGATGACTTTCCCTGGTGGCTTTCTGCGTCTCTTCTGCAAGTCAGAGCAGAAGAGACTGTTTCCAACCCTCTGCCTCAGAGCAGAGAGACCGCAGTCTGTTCTTCAGTGAGCTCCCCAGGCCACACCATCTCCATTTCTGTCTGTGCTGCTATAAACTGCAGCGTCCTGCGTTGTGCGCCCCTCCGCAGCACCCCTAGTCCTGCCTCCATGTCAGAGCACGTCTCTGCCCTTTGTGCTTCTAAAACCGCCAGCGGCTGCAGTTCACACACATGACCCTGCCGCTCCAGGTTTCCAACCCGGGGGCTGCCCTAAAGTCCTTTTCCCGCCACTACCAGTCCATGAGTCTGTACCTTCTCCCCAGTTGGTGAGGCTGTCGCTCACCGGCTGTGTAGGATGCCCACGGACAGGCTCCCTCCCGCTGCAATTTATCCTCCGATATCTGCCCGCGGAATCACGGCTCTCCGCTTTGTACCTCAAAACCAACCGCCTGCGATATTCTCCTTATAGAGATCCAGATCTTCTTACATCTCAGGCTGGTTTCGTCGGTGCTCAGAGTGGTCTGGTAGATAACCAGCTCAATTCCGGGGACCAGTTGAAATAGGGTCCCCTAGTCCTCTGCCATCTTTCCTTCTCCTGTGGTAAATGATTCTTTTAATATATTGTTGGATTCAACTTGCCAGTATTTTGTTAAGAATTTTTGCATACACATTCATTAGGGATAATGACCCATAGTTCTTTTCTTGAGTGGGGTCTTTGGTTTTGGAATCAGGGTAATGGTGGCCCGATAGAATGAGTTAGGAAGTTTTCCTTCCATTTCAATTTTTTGGAACAGTTTGAGAAGAAAAGTTATTAACTCTTCTTTAAATGTTTGGTAAATTTGCCTGTGAAGCCATCCCTGGACTTTGGTTTGTTGGGACTTTGTTGATTACTGATTCAATTTCTTTACTGGTTATTGGTCTCTTCAATTTTCTATTTCTACTTGTTTCAGTTTGGTAGTTTATATGTTTCTAGGAGTTTATCCATTTCTTCCAGATTGCCAAATTATTGGCACATAATTTTTCATAATATTCTGTTGTAATTGTATTTCTGTGGTGTTGGTTGTGATCTCTCCTCTCTCATTTGTGATTTTATTTAGTGGGTTCTTTCTCTTATTTTCTGATAAGTCTGGCTAGGGGTTTATCAATTTTATTAAACTTTTTAAAGAAACAGTTCCTTGTTCCCTTAGTGTTCATTTGATTCCCTCTCCCTTCACATTCTTATGAAATTTTATTGTCCACAAAGTACACTCACATTTATTATTTCAAGTTATTCACACAAAACTATATGAGATATGGATTATTTCCCCCATATTAGAGATGAGAAAACTGAAGTTCAGATAGATGAATGGCTATAGAAGATACGATACATATACAATGGAATAAAAAAGAATGAAATCTTGCCATCTTCAACAATATGGATGGAGCTAGAGAGTATAATGCTAAGTGAAATAAGTGAGTTAAGGAAAAATACCACTCAATTTACTCATATGTGGAATTTAAGAAAGAAAACAAATGATCAAATTTAAAAGAGAGAGAGGAAGAGAGACAAACTAAGAAACAGACTGTTAACTATAGAGAAGAAACTGATAGTTGCCAGAGGAGAGGTGGGTGGTGGGGATGGATGAAATAGGTGATGTGTACGCTTATCATCATGAGCACTGAGTAATGTGCAGAATTGTTGAATCACTATATTCTACACTTGAAACTAATATAATATTGTATGTTAGCTATACTGGAATTAAAATTTAAATTTAAAAAATTTTTAAAAATTAAAAAATTTTTAAAAATCTTAATAAGGAGGGCATGTGTTGTGAAGAGCACTGGGTATTATATGCAACTAATGAATCATTGAACACTACATCAAAAACTAATGATATTATATATTTGTTGGCTAACAGAACATAATAAAAAAACAATAAATAAAAGAAAACTGAGTACCAGAGAGGCAGAACTAAAATTCAAATTCAGGTTCTTTGACTACAAATCAAAAGATCTTGCCACTATACCACAGTTGCCAATAATTTTTATTAGTCAGTTATAAAAAATATTATTAAAGATGTAATTAAAAGTTTAAACACCATGTGGAAGAACTTCTAAAGACTGTAATTTAATAAAATTATATCAGTATTTCCACTTTTCTTTGAAACTATGACTTCAGCCTAGCAACTTCATATTAGACATGTCACCAGAGGCAAGGGAAACAAAAGCAAAAATGAACTATTGGGACTTCATGAAGACAAAAAGCTTCTGCAATGTGAAGGAAACTTAAACATTTCTAAATTATGAAAATAAAAGAGGCTTAAATTCCTTAGACTGATCAAATGTCCAAAGGTATGTGACATGAGTCTACAATCAGTTGAAATAAACTTTAAACTGCTGCTTTAGCTAAATAAATAAAGCAGATTTCATAATAGAAGGCTACATTTCTACAATTACCTGCTCTAGGTACATATACCTGCTCTGGAAAATTTGGTTTCCATTTACATACTATCTAAAGAAACAAAGAAGAAGCAAAAAGGAAAAATGTCAGAACCACAGTCATTTCATTGCTGAGAATAGTTGCTTCTTTCTCTAGCATTGCCTTTTCCTTAGGTGCATATATTGGGGTTACTGAAGAATTCTCTGAATATGCTATGTCAGAAACTTTCCTCAGAAAATTAAAATTAAGTAGAGGTTTAATTCTTCATAAGAAAACCATGAAATTATATAGTTATAGCTTTCTTTTAGGTATTAGTCTTCTTTACATACAGTGTTAGAAGTCAGAGAGACCTGTGTCTAAAACACAATCCTGAACTTAATAGCTGCATGGCCTTGGATAAGTCAAGTAATCTATTCAAGACTTGTAAAATGAAGATAATACCACATACATCATAGGATTACTATGAGGATTAAATGGGATAACACATATTTTGATACTTGGTTAGTAAATCTCAATAAATGATAGTTCATTTTCTCTTACTCCCTCCTAGGCTTATTTCCTGTTAAAAAATCTAAAAAGCTAAGAATAAAATCTTCTTCAGATTTGCATTACCACTTTGATAGCTCAACTTTTCTGGAAGTAAGCTTAATTTTCTTATAAAAGTAGTCACAGCTTGTCATATTATACAGATCATGACAATCTTCTTACAATAGTCTACTTTAACACACAAAGCCCTCAACAACAATAACCACCAAAGTACCTACCTCTTAACATTTCCAGTGTTTGGCACATATCCTCGACCAGCTTAATTTTTCTTTGGAGGTCTATAGTCCACATCTGTATTTCTTACTTGTGTGGCTTATTCATCATATCATGGCTTTTATCCTCTGTTGCCGAGTCAGAATTGTAAAAAATAATCCAAAGCCATGGAATGAGAGATTCCTACAGAGTTACATAAGCAGAAGGCAAACCTATGGTGAGAATTCAATGAATCATTCTCTGAAACACACTTTACCCATTTGAAGTTCTGTACTACAGTCAGGACAGCAAAAGATTTGGATCTCAAAGGTTGATAGTTCTTCTCAATGATTGTGCTAATCTGAGGTGTTTTATACATATTGACTCAGAATCTTCTATAGGCCTAAGAGAACTTATCTTGTAACTATGGATAATGCTCAATCTAAAAGAACCATAGCCAAATTATGTACAGACAGACAGACAGACACACACACACACACACTTAAAAAAGAAAAACATATATGAACAGTGAATTTAAGGAGAACTACTTTATCTAGACTTTTCATTAAGTAGCAGAATGTTTCCAGATAGATCCTATGTACAGTTTGCAGATTAAGTATTACTATTCCCTCTTGTTGATCTATGCAAAGTGAAGTAAGATCATAAATGTTAAAGGACCACAATTTAGAATAAACATTAATTTCCTAAGGACTTGGAATGTATATTTCCACCTTAGAGAGACTTTTCTATTTTTTAGTTCACTTGCAGTCATATTAACTAAAAAGTCACACATACAATTTACAAAGTTGACAGAAACAAGAAAAACACTTGGATAAAACTAGCCTTGAATCTTCTTACTTATTCCCTTCTACCTCACTTCAAAATAAATGAATGAATCATCTTTCTGAAAAATTTAAGATGTTAAATTATTACACTAATAATCAATTATCATTTTATAACTTTAAGTTGCTTAAAACATGTTTCTCAACTAGAAGTTAGAGCATTAAACCATGGTCTGGGAGCAAAGTATGGCCTAACAAAGGATTGTGGAGGTCCTTATCATTATTTCCACTTACTAGCTTTATGTATTTTTTCATTCCCTGAATATTACTTTTAGTAGTGTGGTAGCTACACTTTCCGAACTTTAAATCTGACCATAATATCTCATAAATAAGGTTTTTGTGTTGCTTCTTTGTGCCAGATGCAATCCAAAAGATGTAAATTGGACTTTGAAA
The DNA here is from genome assembly GCF_054177405.1 of Leptonychotes weddellii. Classification (NCBI taxonomy): domain Eukaryota; kingdom Metazoa; phylum Chordata; class Mammalia; order Carnivora; family Phocidae; genus Leptonychotes; species Leptonychotes weddellii. The sequence continues at coordinate 62,450,838 of NC_138385.1, forward strand.
AAACTGGAACTTATGGAACGCTCTGATGGCTTGGAAAGATAATGGGAGATAATTCTTGAAATTAAAAATGTCTTGGAAAATTAGGTTACTATATGAATAGGACATCTGAGTGAATGATACTGGATTAGTGAAAAAATCTGCTAAAATTCACAACAGGAGGAACTCTTCCCCTCATTTGCATCCTACAACTTGCCTGACTGCTGGCACACCCTGCAGTTGCCCCACAGAAACGCCTTGATTACCTGTAGTTCTTCCTGAAATTAGGCCAGTGTCTAGGGCACTGGCTCCTCATCTCATTCAGGCTTATTCCAAAGAAGTAAAATTTGGTGTAGATGCCTGAGCTTTAATGCGTCAATGTGTAGACCTTTTAGTTGATGCTGTAGCTGTTACTGTGGGGCCAAGGGAAGAACAGTGATTATTGAACAGAGTTGGAAAAGACCCAAAGTAACAAAAGATGGTGTAACTGTTGCAAAGTCTATTGGCTTAAAATATAAATATATAAAAATATTGGCACTAAACTTGTTCAAGATATCAGCAACACAAATGAAGAGGCTGGGGGTGGCACCCTTACTGCTATTTTCTTGGCACACCCTATTGCCAAGGAAGGCTTAGAAAAGATTAGCAACAGTGCTAATCCTGTGGAAATCAGGAGAGGTGTGATGTTAGCTGTTGATGTTGTAATTGCTGAACTTAAGAAGCAGTCTAAACCTGTGACAACCCCTGTAGAAATTGCTCAGATTTCTACGATTTCTACAAATGGAGACAAAGAACTGTGCAACATCATTTCTGATTTAATGAAAAAAACCTAGAAGAAAGGGAGTCATCACAGTAAAGAATGGAAAAACACTAAAGGATGAATTAGAAATTATTCAAGGCATGTAGTTTGAGTGTGAGTATATTTCTCCATATTTTATTAATACACTGAAAGGTCAGAAATGTGAATTCCATTATTCTATATTCTATTGAGGTGAAAAGAAAGTTTCCAGAGTCCAATCCACTGTACCTGTTCCTGAAATTGCCAATGCTCCCTATTAGCCCTTGGTCATAATTGCTAGATGTTGATGTAGAAGCTCTGAATAAACTCATTTTGAATAGGCTAAAAATTGATCTTTTGGTTGTAGCAGTAAAAGCTCTAGGTTTTGGTGACAATAAAAAGAACCAGATTAAAGAAATGGCTGTTGTGACTGGTGGTGCAGTGTTTGGAGAAGAGGGATTGACACTAAATCTTGAAGAAATTCAGCCTCATGACTGAGCAAAAGTTGGAGAGGTCATTGTGACCAAAGATGATGCCATGCTCTTGAAAGGAAATGGTGACAAGGCTCAAATTGAAAAATGTTTTCAAGAAATCATCAAGAAGTTAGATATCACAACTAGTGAACATGAAAAGGAAAAACTGATTGAACATCTGGCCAAACTTTCAGATAGAGTAGCTGTGCTGAAAGTTGGTGGGACAAATGATGTTGAAGCAAATGAAAAGAATGACAGAGTTACAGATGCCCTCAATGCTACATGTGCTGCTGTTGGAGGCATTGTTCTGGGAAGGGGTGATGTCATGGTTTGGAGCATTCCAGCTTTGGATTCAATAATTCCAGGTCCTGGGGTGCCTGGGTAGTTCATTTGGTTAAGCAGCTGCCTTTGGCTCAGGTCATGATCTCAGGGTCCTGGGATCGAGCCCCATGTTGCATCAGACTTCATGCTCAGTGGGGACTCTGCTTCTCCCTCTCCTTTTGTCCCTCCCCCTGCTTATGTGCTCTCTCTCTCAAATAAATAAATAAAATCTTTTAAAAATACATTATATGTTAAAAAAAAGAGAGAAGATAGTAGGAAGGGAAAAATGAAGGGAGGGAAATCGGAGGGAGAGGTGAATCATGAGAGACTATGGACTCTGAGAAACAAACTGAGGGTTCTAGAGGGGAGATGGGTGGGGGGATGGGTTAGCCTGGTGATGAGTATTAAAGAGGGCACGTATTGAATGGAGCACTGGGTGTTATACGAAAACAATAAATCATGGAACACTACATCAAAAACTAATGATGTAATGTATGGTGATTAACATAATAAAATTAAATTAAAAAAATAATTCCAGCTCCTGAAGATCAAAAAATTGATATAGAAATTATTAAAAGAACACTCAAAATTCCTGCAATGACCATTGCTAAGAATGCAGGTATTGAAGGATCACTAATAATTGAGAAAATTATGCAAAGTTCCTCAGAAATGGGTATGAGGCTATGCTCAGAGATTTTGTGAATATCGTGGAAAAAGGAATAATTGACTCAACTAAGGTTGTAAGAACTGTTTTATTGGATGTTGCTAGAGTGGCCTCTCTGCTAAGTACAGGAGATCTAGTCACTGAAATTCCTAAAGACCCTAGAATGGGTGGAATGGGATGTGGTATGGGAGGTGGCATGTCCTAATTCTTAAAATAGTACTTTATTAATAAACTGTGAGAGGAAGTTCAATGCAGTAATCCTTACCAATAACTTAGAGAAATCAGCTGAAGGAAATGATTGAAGAAAAGCCTGGCTGATGTTTAAGAAAATAACTATAACCAACAGTCACTGGTTTCAGTTAACAACATATAATGGTTTACTGCTGTCATTGTCAATGCCTACAGAAAATGTATTTTGTATTTTTGAATAAAAACACATTTGTACATTCCTGATAACTAAGTGTAAGGGTCATGTAACAAATGTGTTGCTTTCAACTTAAATCACTGAGGCATTTTTACAACTATTCTGTTAAATTCAGGATTTTAGTGATTGCCATCACCAGATAAAAAAATGAGAAGCAGCCTTTCCGTGGAGAGTAAGAATAATTGTGTTTGAAGTAGAAAAATAATCTAATTATATGACACTCTCTGTTAATAAAAATTTGTTTAAAGTTTTTTAAAATTTTTATTTAAATTTAATTTAATTAACATATACTGTATTATTAGTTTCAGAGTTAAAATTTAGCGATTTATTAGTTGTGTACAACACCCCATGCTCATTAATTCAAGTGCTCTCCTTAATGCCCATCACCCAGTTACCCCATTCCCCCAACCACCTCCCCTTCAGCAACCCTCAGTTTGTTTCCAGTAGTTAAGAGTCCCTTATGGTTTGTCTCCCTCTCTGTTTTCATCTTATTTTATTTTTCCTTCCCCACCCCTAAGTTCATCTCTTTTGTTTCTTAAATTCCACATATGAATGAAATCATATTACTATATGATTTTGTCTTTGTCTGAGTGTGTATTTGTCTTTCTCTGAGTGACTTATACGCTTAGCATAATATCCTCTAGTTCCATCCATGCCATTGCAAATGGCAAGATTTCATTCTTTTTGATGGATAAGTAATATTCCACTGTATCTATACACCACATCTTCTTTATCCATTCATCTGTCAATGGACATCTGGGCACTTTCCATTTATTAGTTACTGTGAAAATTAATGCTATAAACATTAAGGTGCAGGCGCCCCTTCAAATCACTATGTCTGTATCCTTTGGATATAGACCTAGTAGTGCAAATGCTGGGTCTTAGGGCAGCTTTATCTTCAACTTTTAAAAAATATTTATTTATTTATTTATTTACTTATTTCTTTATATTAACATATGTTGTATTACTTCTTTTCAGAGGAAGAATTTAGTGATTCATCAGTAGCATACAATACCCAGTGCTCATTACTTCAAGAGCCCTCCTTAACGCCCATCACCCAGTTACCCCATCCCCCCAACCACCTCCCATCCAGCAACCCTCAGTTTGTTTCCTACAGTTAAAGGTCTCTTATGGCTTGTCACCCTCTCTGTATTCCTCTTACTTTATTTTTCCTTCCTGTCCCCTATGTTCATCTGATTTGTTTCTTAAATTCCACATATGAGTGAAATCATGTGATATTTGTCTTTACCTAACTGGCTTATTTCACTTAGCATAATACCCTCTAGTTCCATCCATATCATTGCAAAATGCCAAGACTTCATTCCTTCTGATAGCTGAGTAATATTCCATTGTATATATATATACCACTTCTTATTTATCCATTCTTCTGTCAATGAACATCTGGGCTCTTTCCATATTTTGACAATTGTGGACATTACTTCTATAAACATTGGATTGAATGTGCCCCTTTGCATCACTATTTTAGTATCCCTAGGATAAATAACTAGTAGTGCAATTGCTGGGTAGTAGGGTAAAGCTATCTTTAATTAATTAATTTATTTTTATTATTTATTTATTTATTTATTTATTTATTTTTATTAACACATACTGTATTATTAGATTCAGGGGTAGAATTCAGTGATTCATCAGTTGCATATAACACCCAGTGCTCATTACATCAAGTGCCTTCTTAATGCCCTTCACCCAATTATCCCAAAACCTACCCACTTCCCCTCCAGCAACCCTGAGTTTTCTATAGTTAAGAGTCTCTTATGGTTTCCCTCCTTCTCTGTTTTTATCTTATTTTTTATTTCCTTTCCTTCCCCTATGTTCATCTCTTTTGTTTCTTGAGTTCCACATATGAGAGAAATCATATGGTATTGGTCTTTCTCTGACTGACTTATTTTGCTTAGCATAATACCCTCTAGTCACATCCATGTTATTGCATAAGTCAAGATGCATTCTTTTTGATGGCTGAGTATTATTCCATTGTGAATATATATACCATATCTTCTTTATCCATTCATCTGTTGGTAGACATCTGGGCTCTTTCTGTATTTGGCAATTGGGGACATTGCTGCTATAAACATTGGGGTTCAAATCACCATTCGAATCAGTATTATTGTATCCTTTGGATAAATACTTAGTAGTGCAGTTGCTGGGTCAAAGGGTAGCTCTATCTTTAACTTTTTGAGGAAACTTCATACTCTTTTCCAGAGTGGTTGCACCAGTTTGTATTCCCACCAACAGTGTAAGAGGGTTCCCCTTTCTTTGCATCTTCACCAACAGCTATTGTTTCCTGACTTGTTAATTTTAGCCATTCTGACTGGTGTGAGGTGATATTTCACTGTGGTTTTGATTTGTATTTCCCTGACACCAAGTGATGTTGAGCAGTTTTTCATGTATCTGTTGGCCATTTGTATGTCTTCTTTGGAGAAATCTCTGTTCATTTCTTCTGCCCATTTCTTGACTGGATTTTTTTGGTTTTGGGTGTTACATTTGATAAGTTCTTAATAGATTTTAGATACTAGCCCTTTATCTGATAAGACATTGGCAAATATTTTCTCCCATTTCATAGGTTCCCTTTTAGTTTTGTTGACTGTTTCTTTTGCTATGCAGAAGCATTTTATCTTCATGAAGTCCCAATAGTTCATCTTTGCTTTTGTTTCCCTTGCCTTTGGAGACAGGTTTAGCAAGAAGTTGTTGCAGCCAAATTGAAAGATATTGCTGCCTGTGTTCTCCTCTAGGATTTTGATGGATTCCTGTCTCACATTTAGGTCTTTCATCCATTTTGAGTTTATTTTGGTGTACAGTGTACAGTGGTCCAGTTTCATTCTTCTGCATCTCACTATCCAATTTTCCCAACACCATTTATTGTAGAGACTGTCTTTTTTTCCATTTGATATTCTTTCCTGCTTTGTAGAAAATTAGTTGACCACAGAGTTGAGAGTCCATTTCTGGGTTCTCTATTCTGTTCCATTGTTCTATGTGTCTGTTTTTGTGCCAGTACCATGCTGTCTTGATGATTACAGCTTTGTAATAGAGCTTGAAGTCCGGAATTGTGATGTCTCCAGCTGGTTTTCTTTCTCATCATTCCTTTTGTTACTTGAGGTCTTTTCTGATTCCATGCAAATTTTAGGATCATTTGTTCCACCTCTATGAAAAATGCTGATGGCATTTTGATAGGGGTTGTATTGAATGTGTAGATTGCTTGGGTAGCATAGACATTTTAACAATATTTGTTCTTCCAATCCACGAGAATGGAATGTTTTTCCATTTCTTTGTGTCTTCCTCAATTTCATTCATAAGTGTTCTATACTTTTCAGAGTACAGATCCTTTACCTCTTTGGTTAGGTTTATTTCTAGGTATCTTATGGTTTTTGGTGCAGTTGTAAATGGGATCAATTCCTTGATTTATCTTTCTTCTGTCTCATTATTAGTGTATAGAAATGCAACCGACCTCTGTGCATTGATTTTATATCCTGCCACGTTGCTGAACCCTGTATGAGTTCTAGCAATTTTGGGGTGGATTCTTTTGTGTTTTCTACAAGGTATCATGCCATCTGTGAAGTTCAACTTCTTCATTGCTGATTTGGATGCCTGTTATTTCTTTTTGTTGTCTGATTGCTGAAGTTGACTTCCAGTAATACGTTGAACAGCAGTGGTGAGAGTGGACATCCCTGTCATTTTCTTGACCATGGGGGGAAAGCTCTCAGTTTTTCGCCATTGAGGATGATATTTAATGTGGGTTTTCATATGTGGCTTTTATGATGTTGAAGTATGTTCCCTCTATCCTTACACAGTGGAGAGTTTTTTCAAGAAATGATGCTGCATTTTGTCAAATGCATTTTCCGCATCTATTGTGAGGTTCATAAGTTCTTGTCCTTTTTTTTATTAATGTATCACACTGATTGATTTGTGGATGTTGAATCACCCTTGAAGCCGAGGAATAAATCCCACTTGTTCGTGGTGAATAATCCTTTTAACGTACTATTGGATCCTACTAGCTAGTATCTTGGCGAGAAATTTGGCATCCATGTTCATAAGGGATTTTGGTCTGTAATTCTCCTTTTTAATGGATTCTTTGTCTGGTTTTGGGATCAAAGTAATGCTGGTCTCATAGAATGAGTTTGAAAGTTTTCTATTTTTTGAAACAGCTTCAGAAAAATACATATTAATTCCTCTTTAATATTTGGTAGAATTCCCTTGGGAAGGCATGTGGCCATGGACTCTTGTTTGTTGGGAGATTTTTGATTACTGATTCAATTTCCTTGCTGATGATGGGTCTGTTCAGGTTTTCTATTTCTTCCTGTTTCAGCTTTGGTAGTTTATGTTTCTAGGAATACATCCATTTCTTCCAGATTGCCTAATTTGTTGGCATATAATTGCTCATAATATTCTATTAGAATTGGTTATAATTCTTCAGTGTTGGTTGTAATGTCTCCTTTTTCTCTCATGATTTTATTTATTTGAGTTCTTTCTCTCCCTCTGTCTCTCTCTCTTTTTTTTTGATGTCTGGTTAGGGGTTTATTGATCTTATTAATTCTCTTGAAGAAGCAGCTCCTACTTTCCTTGATCTGTTCTACTATTTTTCTGATTTCTTTATCATTGATTTATGCTCTAATCATTAGTATTTAGTCTGGATTTAGTCTCTATTTGCTGTTTTTTTTTCCAGCTCCTTTAAGTGTGAGGTTAGGTTGTGTATTTGAGAATTTTCTTGTTTCTTGAGAAAAGCCTCTATTGCTATACTCTTCCCTCTTAGGACTACCTTTTGCTGCATTCCAAAGGTTCTGAAATGTAATGTTTTCATTTTCATTTGCTTCCATGTATTTTTTAAATTATTATTTAATTTCCTTGTTGTCCCATTCATTCTTTAGTAGGATGCTCTTTAACCTCCATGTATTTTTGTTCCTCCCAATTTTTTTCTTGTACTTGACTTCAAGTTTCAAAGCATTGTGGTCTCAAAATAAGCATGGAATAATCTCAGTCTTTTTGTATCAGTTGAGAACTGATTGGTGACCCAGTATGTGATGTATTCTGGAGAATGTTCCATGTGCACTTGAGAAGAATGTGTATTCTGCTGTTTTAAGATGAAATGCTCTGAATATATCTGTTAAATCCATCTGGTCCAATGTGTCATTCAAAGCCCTTGTGTCCTTGTTGATCTGCTTAGATGATCTGTCCATTGATGTGAGTGGCGTTCTAAAGTCCCCTACTATTAATGTATTATTGTCAATGTGTTTCTTTAATTTTGTTATTAACTCGGTTATATAATTGGCTGCTCCAAAGTTAGGGGCATAAATATTTACAATTTTTAGATCTTGTTGGACAGGCCCTTTATTATGATATAGTGTCTTTCTTCATTTCTTATCACAGTCTTTGGTTCAAAATCTAGTTTGTCTGATATATGGATTGCTACTCCAGCTTTCTTTTGATGTCCATAAGCATAATGAATTGTTCGTCACCCCCTCACTTTCAGTCTGGAGGCATCTATGAGTCTAAATGAGTCTCTTCTAGACAGCTTATTGATGGGTCATGTTTGTTATTTTTTTGTTGTTTGTTTGTTTCTTTGTTTTATCTAACCTGAAACCCTATGTCTTTTGATTGGAGCATTTAGTCCATTTACATTCAGGGTAATTATATAAAGATATGAATTTAGTGTCATTGTATTACCCATAAAGTCCCTTTTTCTGTAGATTTTCTCTGCTCCTTTCTGGTCTATGTTACTTTTGGGCCTTCTCTTTGCTTACAGGATCCCCCTTTAATATTTCTTGTGGGGCTGGTTTAGTGTTCAGGAACTCCTTTATTTTCTGTTTGTCTTGGAAACTCTTTTATCTCTCCTTCTATTCTGAATGACAGCCTTGCTGGAAAAAATACTCTTGACAGCATATTTCCCCCATTTAACACACTGAATATATCATGCCAGTCTTTTCTGGCCTGCCAGGTCTCTGTGGACAGGTCTGCTGCTAGCCTTATGTGTCTACCCTTGTAGGGTAAGGATCTCTTGTCCTGAGCTGCTTTCAGGATTTTCTCTTTATCTCTGAAGTTTGCAAGCTTCACTATTATATGTCATGGTGTTGATCTAATTTTATTGATTTTGATGCAGGTTCTTTGTGCCTCCTGGACTTGAATGCCTGTTTCCTTCTCCAGATTGGGGAAGTTCTCAGCTATAATTTGTTGAAATAAACCTTTGCCTCTCTCTCTCTCTCTGTGTGTCTTCATCTTTTGGGACCCCTATTATCTGGATATTATTTTGCTTTATGGTATCACTGATTTCTCAAAGTCTCCCTTCATGATCCAGTAGTTGTTTTTCTGTCTTTTTCTCAGCTTCTTTAATTTCTATCACTTTTTTCTTGTATATCACTAACTCTTTCTTCTGCCTCATTTATACTCTTAGAGCCTCCATTTGGGACTGAATCTCAGTAATAGTATTTTTAATTTCGACTTGATTAGATTTTAGTTATTTTATTTCTCTAGTAAGGTATTCTCTAGTGTTTTCTATGATTTTTTCAAGCCCAGCTAGTATCTTTATAATTGTTGTTTTGAATTTTTGTTCTGACATCTTACTTATATCCATACTTATCAAATCCCTGGCAGTGAGTACTACCTTCTGTTCTTTCTTTTGGGGTGTGTTTTTCTGTCTCATCATTATATCCAGAAAAGGATGGAAGAAAGAGAGAGAAAAGACAAATATAACAACTACAACACCAAAAAAACAAAACAAACCAGAAGAAAACAAAAACAAAACAAAATAAGAAAAAAAAATCAAAGAAAACATAAAACAGAACAAAACACTAAACTAGATCCTGGGTGTGTTTTGGTCTGTTTGTTAAAAGAAACTATTCCCAAAATAGGGAAGAAAGAAAAAAAATATATATATATATATACACAAATAAAATAATATATATATACAAAAATAAAATAAAATGAAAAGAAACCAAAATAAAAAAATGTATATATTATATATAACATATATATAAAAATAAAAATTAAGAAAGAATTGAAAAAAATAAGAAAATATCCAAAAAAAATAAAACTGAAGTACTAAAAAATAATTTAAAAACCCATGAACGTTATATACTGTTTTCCCCAAGAGCTGAAGTTTTGCAGTTCTCTATGATGGGTAAACTTGGTGTTAGCTAGTTTTTCCTGCTGGTCTTCTAGGGGAGGGGCCTGTTGTGCTGATTCTCAGGTGTTCTTGCCTTTGTGGAGTTGTGCCTCCCTTGACATGCGGCTGGTTCCATGTAAGTGGTTCCAGATTCCACTATATGGCACTCTTTTGCCCCCTGAAGACTTTCAGCAGCAACAGAGGAGATGAAAATGGCAGAGCCCCACTCTCTAGCCCTGGAGCTGAAAGTTCACACCCCCCACTTTTCAGTGAGCCCTTACAAAAAAGCAGTCGATCACTCTTGTCTCCCTGGTTTCTGACCAAACTCTGTGTTCACCCAGCCTGTGACCCAGCATTTTTATCTCAAGCATGTGACCCAGTTTTGAGTCTCCAAAATTTACAGACTCCTATGGCTTGGACCCACATGGTTCCTCCCAGGGGAGTGAGGGGGGTCTCACCCCATTTCTACCTTTTGCTGGGCCCTTGCCCAGAGAGTGATCACACCACCATGCAATTGCTGTCAGTTTATGGCAACACCAAGCAGAAAGCTGTCTCCTAGTCTTATTTTCAGCCAGCTTCCCCGCTGGACTCAGGCACCTCTGTTCTTCTTGTGACCCCAGGGATCCTGTGACACCATACTGTCCCACCTCAGATTCCACCGTGCTTTGCCACTTGAGTACCATAATGTCAGCATCGTCCCTCACTGTAGCAGACTGCTGAAAGTTCTGATTTTGTGCTCTACTTCTTATAATACTTTGCAGTATCTTACTTAAGCAAGCTCCCTCCCCTCCACCTTATCTTCCAATATATCACTCTAGATTCACATCTCTGCACCTCTTACCTTCCAAAAAGTGGTAGCTTTTCTATTTGTAGAATTACAGCAATTCTTTTCTAAGATGTCTGATTGATGTTGCTGGTGCTCAGAATGATTTGATAACTATCATCTGAATTCCAGGGACCAGAAGAAATTAGGGTCCCTTACTCCTCTGCCATCTCAACTCCTCTCTCCCCTATTTTCTGAACCTAAAATTGTTTAACGTTTTAAAAAAATGTCAAGACAAGAGAAACTGGCAATATTTAACGTGAAATCATTAGAAAATATATTCCACAGTTCATTTAGAAATATGTGAATTTCAGGAAAATTGCACGTGACTTTGTCCAAAGAAAGCCATGACTCTCTCTTAGATGTGAAACATGTTGAAGAGTGAAATGCTGCTCTGGAGTTGATACCTCATATATATGTTATCAGGATCTTAGGGTTACTTACTGCTCAACTTGACATTACCAATTTGTGGAGAAATATATTCCCACTGACATCTAAGTTGGCCATACCAGTAAATATGCTATTAGCTGAAGTTTCTTATTGCCATAGCTATTATGATGAATGGGTCAGCCTTGTTTATCCACATATGACCCTGAGAGATTCCCTTCTGATTCTACAGTTTTAATGATTTATAGATGCAATAATACTACATTTGTGGACAGCCAAGAAAAGGCTCACAATCTGCCTCTGGAGTCTAAAAGGATATTAAGAAGACTGTTCTCCATAGCTTTCATTCTGCTACACTAAACTTCTTAAGGACAAGGTGAGACTTATTCTAAGTCCCCTGTGCTAAGCATCACATATAGTAGATGCTCCAAAAAATAGCTGCTAAATAGCTTATAAGATCCTCCAGGAAGAAAGCACTTTCTTTTTTTTTAGATTTTATTTATTTATTTGACAGAGAGAGACACAGCGACAGAGGGAACACAAGCAGGGGGAGTGGGGGAGGGAGAAGCAGGCTTCCTGCAGAGCAGGGAGCCCGATGCAGGGCTCGATCCCAGGACCCTGGGATCATGACCTGAGCCGAAGGCAGACACTTAACGAATGAGCCACCCAGGCACCCCAAGAAAGCACTTTCTTGACCTTCCAAGTTTTTCTGAATAGCAGCTATTTCTTTGATTTGGTTGTTATCTTATAGGCAAGCAAGATAGGAGGCAAAGTTTTGAGGCAGCAGATAAAATTATTCACACAATGATGCAAATGTGGATATATGTCTCGAAGGAGCTGCTACTCACCTACCTTCCTGTGTGCCCAGGATGAGGGAGATAGGTGGGTGGTCATTATCTGTCTTTCCAAGTGCCACCTATGAAACTATGGTCCTTAAAAGAAGCAGCAGTATCTTGAAACTTGGCTGTTTAGATTACTTCTTTGTAGAGGAGTAAGAAGAAGCACAATTGGTGACTATTAACTATATGTCTCCCTCAAAGTGAAATATTGCTAGAATACAGAAGGGAGTGAAGGAAATTAAGAAATGGTATCAGTCTTTGCTAGCTTTCCAAAAATCTAAACTTTACAGTGGTCTGACTGGACAGGAGAGAGAGAGAAGCAAATTAAAATAAACATGAACTTGCAACAGCAAAGAACAAATGCATACACAAAAGGAATTTAAGAATTTTCTAAGTTTCATGAGCAAGTTAAAGGGATAACTATCACAACACATTACCAAGATGAGGAAGAAAGAAGTCTCTATAAGAAAAAGAAGCCAAACCAGTAAACTTGTTTTCTATTTCTACCAGTTGGAAAGAAGAATCATCTCTCTTTGTACAGCTGTTAAATCAGAAATGATTTGTTCCCCTCCTGGGGATAAAAACTTTCATTTGCTCTAGTATGTATATGTGTATGTACTAGAGCAAAAGAATATGGTATGTATAGTACATACTAGTATGTCTAGTACTAGTGTGTATAGTACATACTATATATACATATATATAAATATGTGTGTGTGTATTACTATATATAATATACCAAGGACAATATCACACAGTTCGTATGTAGTAAATCATTAATATAGGTTAGCCAATAAGAACCAAACCAATCCGAATTGAGATTATTAAGTAGTGTGATATGTGTACTAGCCCATAGACTGACTTACTTTCATATATTTTCTTTGGGGGAATTAGCTTTGTATGGTCTTGTTTTATGTTCAATATTTACACAAATATTGCTTTAAGAAGGCCATTAAACCAAACAAAGAATAAATCTGTACAATTAAGGAGCCCAACCTCCATGTGTAAATATTAATCATGTTCTTTCATGATAAAAATACATTCCAATCAAAAGGCTTTATTTGAGTTTGACAAAGTGAAAGTGACAGATAGTTTTTTTTTAGTGCCCCAAATCTCTTACTGGAGTCCAGAACAAACCAATACAATTCAGACTGAGCATAAATATTGTTGATGTGCTAAAAAGTGAACAGTCATGATGATATTCTTACCACGTTTAAGTCAACATAAATCAACTTTCCAAGAATGTCAAAATTTATCTATTATTACTTAAACCTTAAAGGAGCTCTCTAGCTATAGTCTTTAGTACGAGAAACACTAGAAGAAAAAATTCTCAAGAAAGATGTTTTCATAAATTTAATCAGAAGAATAAATTAATATCGTAAGTGAAATAAGTCAGACAGAGAAAAAATACTATATAATTTTACTTATATGTGGATTGTAAAAACCAAAACCAACCAACCAACAAAAAAGAAATGGAATCATAAACACAGCAAATCAACTGTTGGTTGACAGAAGGAATGGGATTGAGGGGAATGAGTAAAATAGGTGAAGGGGACTACAAGATACAAGCTTCCAGTTAGAAAATAAATGTCACTGGGATGAAAAACACTGCATAGGGAATATAGTCAATAATATTGTAATACTGAATGGTGATAGATGGTAAATAGCTTAATGTATAGAATTAAGCATAGCTTAATGTATAGAACTGTGGTGAGCATAGCTTAATGTACTGAATTATCAAATTAGTATGTGTACACCAGAAAATATAATATTTTCTGCCAAACATACTTCAATTTAAAAAATCTCATACCTCAAAAAAAGTCATACAAATTAGTTTACCAAACAAATCCATATATTTACCTCAATTGAGTTTTAAAACCAACATATGAAACAAACAAGGTAAATATTTTTATTTCTCCAATACCTAAATGAGAAAACTGAGGCTGTGAAATATTATGTGGCTTATTCTGTGTCATAAAACTCCAGACTAGTGGAGCTAGAACTAGAATATAGCTCCTCTGACCCAGAGTACCTTTTTCCTTCTGCATTTTAGACCACTGCTGAGTAGTATTCCACTATATGGATATATTATAATTTGTTTATTCATTCACTTGCTTATAAACCTTCGGGGTTATTTGGAGTTTTACAATAAAGCTGCTATAAATATGTGTATACAAAACTTTGCATGGGCATATGCTTTCTTTTCTCTTGGTTAATAACTAAGAGTGGAATGACTGGTTCGTATGGTAGTTTTATGTTTAACTTTTTAAGAGATTGTCAAACTGTTTTTCCAATGTAGTTGTATCAATTTATGTTCTCACCAGCAATGTATGTATGAGTTCTAGTTTCTCTACATCTTTGTTAACATACTCAGTTTTTGGTGTACTCAGTATTTTTTATTTTAATTTTAGTCATTCTAATATGCAATAGTATCTCATAATGTTTTTAATTTGTATTTACCTAATGATTTGGACATCTTTTCTTATGCTTATTTGAAGTCATTATCTCTTTTATGGTGAAGTGATTATTCAAATATATTGCCTTTTTAAAAATTGGATGATCTGTTTTCTTATAAGTAGTCTCTTATTTTTATTTTTATTTATTTGTTTGTTTATTTTTTCAGGCAAGAATAAACCATACTTTGGTTCAAAGATTTTACAAAGCAGTAAACTATGAATTTAACACTACCATAATTACTAATACAGTAATATACTAATAGCAACCATGTATTATAATCTCAATTTTATGTGTTGAAATCAAATGATAATAAAAATAAAAGTATACAAAATTGTCTTAAAAAATGAAAACTCAATGTGAGCAAAACAGTTTTTGATTTCTGTTTAAAAATAAAGATGTTCAAAAAAGTACTCATAGGTATTAATCATGCTAAAGGACTCAGTTGGAAATAATTGTGGTTTGTTTATAAATATATCCTCCCAATCAGTATATAATCTGAAAGAGCTAATTCTTGCTGCTGTGAAAAAAAAAATAACACAAAATTACATTCATGACCCAATTATGAAACAACTAATATACTGCTTTATTTTTTTATTTTATTATGTTATGTCACCGTACAATACATCATTAGTTTTTGATGTAGTGTTCCATGATTCTTTGTTTTCATATAACACCCAGTGCTCCATGCAGTACATGTCTAATATACTGTGTTATAAGGCAGCACGTTAAAAATGTATATTATTTTGCTTTCATTTATGATTAACTTTTCTCTATTTTATATAGTATTTTGTTTATATTTTGAATATGACTGTATTTTTTTAATTTAAATCAATTAGCCAAGGTATAGTACATTATTGATTTTTGATATAATATTCAATGATTCATCAGTTCATTGAAGTATAATTAACATATATTAATTTCAGGTATAAAATAATAATGAATCAACAGTTTTATATTTCTCAGTGCTCACCACAATAACTCTTTTTTTTTTTAAAGATTTTTATTTATTTATTTGAGACAGAGAGAATGAGAGGGAGGAGGGTCAGAGGGAGAAGCAGACTCCCTGCCAAGCAGGGAGCCCGATGCGGGACTCGATCCAGGGACTCCAGGATCATGACCTGAGCCGAAGGCAGTTGCTTAACTAACTGAGCCACCCAGGCGCCCTCACCACAATAACTCTTAATCCCTTTTATTTACTTAACCCATCCCCTTCTCACCCTCTCTGACAACCACCAGTTTGTTTTTTGTATTTAGAAATCCGTTTTTATTTGTCTCTTTTTATTTTTGTTTTTTTTCTTTTGTTTCTTAAATTTCACATTTGAATGAAGTCGTATTTGTCTTTGTCTGATTTATTTCACTTAGCATTATAACCTCTAGGTCCATCCATGTTGTTGCAAATGGCAAGATCTTATTCTTTTTTTTAATTTAAATTCAATTAGCCAACATATAGTACATCATTAGTCTCAGATGTAGTGTTCATCAACTTATCAGTTGTGTATTACATCCAGTGCTCATCACATCACATGCCCTCCTTAATGCCCATCATCCAATTACCCCATCCCCCACCCACCTCCCCTCCAGAAACCCTCAGTTTGTTTCTTATAGTTAAGAGTCTCTCATGGTTTTTCTCCCTCTTTGATGACTTCCCATTCGGTTTTCCCTCCCTTCCCCTATAAGATCTTATTCTTTTTTATGAGTAAGTAATATCTCATTGGTTTTCATATATATATATATGAAATATATATATATATATCATATCTATCTATATATATGTATCTCATATCTCCTTTATCCCATTTGGCATGGGACCCCATGCCCATATATATATATATAACCATATACAACCCCATATGCCCATATATATATATATATATATATATCTCATATCTCCTTTATCCATTTATCTACTGATGGACACTTAGGTTGCTTTGATACCTTGGCTATTGTAAATAATGCTGCACTAAACATAGCAGTGCACATATCTTTTCAAATTAGTGTTTTTTGTGTTCTATGAGTAAATAACAAGTACTGGAATTATTGGGTCACTTGAAACTTCTATTTTTAATTTCCTGAGGAAACTCCATTCTGTTTTCCACAATAGCTGCACCAATTTGCATTCCCACCAACAATGCATGATGGTTCCTTTTTCTCCACATCCTTGCCAACACTTGAAATTTCTTGTCATTCTGACAATTGTAAGGTGATATCTCATTGTGGTTTTGATTTTCATTTCCCTGATGATTAGTGACATTGAGCAACTTTTCATGTGTTTGTTGACCATCTGTATATCTTCTTTGGGAAAATATCTATTCAGGTCCTCTGACTATTTTTTAGTTAGACTGTTGTGTGGGGGTTTTTTTTGTTTTGTTTTTTTGGTGTTGAGTTGCATACATTCTTTATAAATTTTGCAGATAAACCCATCATCAAATATATTATTTGCAAATATCTTCTCCCACTCAGTAGGTTGCCTCTTTATTTTACTGATGGTTTCCTTTTCTGTGCAAAAGCTTTTCATTTTGGTGTAGTCCCAGTAGTTTATTTTTTCTCTTATTTCTCTTGCCAGAGGAGACATATCTAGAAAAATATTTTTATGACCAATGTCAAAGAAATTACTGCCCATGTTTTTTTTCTAGGAATTTTACAGTTTTAGGTCCTACATTTAGGGCTTTAATCAATTCTAAGTTTATTTTTGTGTATGGTGTAAGAAATTGGTCCAGTTTCATTCTTTTACGTGTAGCTGTCCAGGTTTCTCAACACCATTTGTCAAAGAAACTGTCTTTTCCCCGTTATATATTCTTGCCTACTTTGACATAGATTAATTGGCCATAAAACCTTGGGTTTATTTCTGCACTCTATTCTATTCCACTGATCTATGTGTCTATTTTTGTGCCAGTACCATAATACTGTATTGATTACTACAGCTTTGTACTATATCTTGAAATCTGGAATTGTGGTACATCCAGCTTTTCTTTTTTTTTCAAGATTGTTTGGACTGTTCAGTATCTTTTGCAGTTTCACACAAATAAATTTCCTAGAGGAGAACACAGGCAGTAATTTCTCTGACAATGGCCACACCAACATTTTTCTAGTTATGTCTCCTAAGGCAGGGGAAATGAAAGCAAAAATAAACTATTAGGACCACATTAAAATAAAAAGTTTGTGCACAACAAAGGAGATTATCAACAAAATGAAAAAAACAACCTACTGACTGGGAGAAGATATTTGCAAATGATATATCCAATAAGGGGTTAATATTCAAAATATATAAACAACTTATATAAGTCAACACCAAAAAAAAAAAATCTGATTAAAAAATAGGAAGAGGATCTGAACACACATTTTTCCAAAGAAGTAAAGATGTTCAACATCACTAATCAACAGGGAAATGACAATCAAAACCACAATGAGATATCACCTTACACCAGTTAGAATGGCTAAAATAAAAATGACAAGAAATAACAAAATTGACAAGGATGTGGAAAAAAAGGAACCCTTGTGCACTGTTGGTGGGAATGCAACCGGGTGCAGCCATTATGGAAAACAGTATGGAGGTTCCTCAAAAAATTAAAAATAGCAATATGTAATGAACTAATAATTCCACTATTGCTTATTTACCCAAAGAATATGAAAACACTAATTTGAAAAGTTATCTGCACCCCTATGTTTATTGCAAAATTATTTACGATGGCCAAGATCTGGAAGCAACCTAAGTGTCCATTAATAGATGAATGGATGAGGAAAATGTATATATAAACAATGGAATATTACACAGTCACAAAAAAGGATGGGATCATGCCATTTGAGACAACATGGATGGCTTGGAGGTTATTATACTAAATGAAATAAGTCAGAATGAGAAAAACAAATATCATAAGTTTCTTCTCATAAGTGGGATCTAAAAAACTCCGAAGACTAAACAAACAAAAAGGAGACTCACACCTATAAATACAAAGAACAAACTGATGGTTTGAGGGGAAGGGGATGGGAGTTGGGCAAAATGGGTGAAGGAGAGAGGGAGATACAGGCTTCCAGATACGGAATGAATAAGTCATGGGAATAAAAGACACAACATAAGGAATACAGTCAATAATATTGTAATAGTGATGTAACAGGACAGATTGCATCTATACTTGTCATGACATAGTGTTATGTATATATTTGTCAAATCACTATGTTGTACACCTGAAACTAGTCATGTGTCAACTATACTCAAATAAGAAATCTATCCATAGACCTATATGTAGGTCTATCTTGTCCTTCCATTTTTTGCATATAGCATATTTTATTTAACCATTCTCCGAATGATTGTTCTGTAGTAATCCTTACTAGGTTTTAAAATAGGAGTTCAGAAGCACTTTCAAATTAACTTGCCTTTTAATATATTCAAATAAATGAATGAACCCAACCTCAAGAGAAGACTTTTCAAAATGTTATTTGTAGTTCCAAATTATTCACTAAATTGATAACCATATAATAGGCACTTAATACTTCTAGAATAAATGGATAGATGAAATAAAAATTAAAGAAATACATATGGTGGAGCTTAGCTCAGGGCCTCTTAGAAATATGTACACAGAAGCAGATTTGGGGCATCTTGTGCCTTATGTTCAAAAACAACTTTGTTTTACCAGATGGAGCCCGAATTTAATTTCCAAAGCTATCAATTCAGGCCTACTACTTTAGTTATGTAGCAAGGGAAAATTATTTATCCTTATGAGGCTCAGCTTTTTCATCTGTAAAATGAAGATAATCAGAGAAGGTTAATGGGTTGGCCTAGCTGGATGGTTAAATGGGATATAAATATAAGAGATTCTAAATCACTAGAAACATAATGAGGCTGCGAAAATTACATTATCTAAACTCTCTTCTCATAGAAAGTATTACATGAAAGTTTGGAAAGAATACTTTAATTAGTGTTGGTAGTGGTGGGTTCTAAAGGACACACTTATATGGCTGATAAACTGTCTTCTGAGGAGAGGAGGGTTCTGCTAATTTTAGGGCCATATTTGAAGTGCCTGTAACATTAAAAGTAATTGAGTTATAGATTTCAGGATATGTTTGCTCCATGAAGACAGGAATTTGTGCTTAGAACAGAATGTGGCAGTAGGTGCTCAATGTATACTTAAATGAATGAATGAGTGAATGCTGCCAGTAGTCCTTCTCTTCTCCCATACAACTTTCACTATCACCTTTACATAAACATTGAACAGTATTAAAAAGTCAGTTTGAAGGTATGCATTATTATTAGATTACTGAAGTTATTTTACATTTCCATCTAGACCTGGAGCTAAGAATACTTATCTCACAGGACTCTTGAGAAGATAAAAATATAGTATGTGAGAAAATGGCTGGCTTAGTGCCCAATACATTGTGGGTAATCAATAAATGTTAGTTGCCTTCTGTCTTGTCCTAGGAAAAATATCTATTCAGTTTTGCAGCAAGCATGCACATTTATCCATCCTGGTCCTTGATATCTTTATATATATATTTGTATTTTCAACTTTCAACAACTTTATACTTCACAAAGTATAAATACCTTTATACTTTCAACCTCATTTCAACCCCTAAAATATATTGCAGTAGTAAGTATCCTTCTCTCTGTCAAGCAGGGACAATGATTCTTTAGGTCTTTCTGGACAATTCCTTATTCCAACTCTCAGTCTATCAGGGCTGGGGAACCCACACCATTTAGACCAATATGAAAGTAAGCTCTTCCCAATTCCACAGTTTATTCCTTCTATGGTGTTACAATTACCATGTGCATAGGGATTGAACAAAAAATTCATCCATTTTCATTCATTATGAATTATTTAATTGTCCCAAAAGCTAATAACTGAATTATTATCCAGAACCATATGATATCTACTATAATTACTTGACAAAATAATTTATGAAAGAAAAAAAAACAGTCTAGAAATTGTAGAAGGTAACCAACTAACTTTTAAAAGAAAGGAACTGAGGACAATGTGTAAGATAGTGGTAGAGTAGGCAGACCGTAAGCTTGTCTCCTTACATGAACACAACTAGATAACTATCAAATCACCCTAAATACCCCAGAAATTGACCTAAAGACTGACAGGACAAAGTATACAACTAAAGCGAGAGAAGAGGCCACATGGAAGATAGGAGGTGCAGAGACAGGATTTAGGGGAGAAACAGATTGTGGGTGCAATGGAGGGGAGAGAGCTGTGGTAGCAGAGAAGGGTGAGAAAGAGAGAGGAGCACAGAGGGACACACACAAGAATGGTTTCTCCAAAGCCATTCCCCAAAGCTTGGAAAAAGAGAGGGGCTGAGAGCCTGGAGTTTTACAGTTTAGCAGGATAGAGCCTGGAGGACACTGCACTGATCCTCAAGACAAAGCAGGGACACAACCCAGGGGCAGACATCACAGAAACTGTGATCTGAAGAGTGCCTGTGGCACACAAAGGGGAGATGATTTGATCTTCTCAGAGTGTGACTCCGAGAGGCAGCATTCACAGAGATGCCTCACTGGGAAGAAAGGAGTGGGCAAGTACCATTTCCCTCCCCTGCCCCTCAGCATAAACATCCCCTGCCATGACCCTCAGAATAAACACAGAGCCAGTTGCAAAAAGGAGCACAGCGCTGATGACACTGATGGCCTAACATGATTACACAAGCCCCATTCCCATGTACCTTGGCAGAACTGCCTTTCTGAGTTCCAGCATGGGAGGCCTCTCCCCCAGAAGACTAGGGAAAAAAAAACACAACCTGTCCAAACCAGCTGTCCTGACCAGAGAGTTCTGTAGGGCTTCAAATCACAAGCAGACCAGAGCACACCTAGCAAAAACTCAGCACATTCAGGACAGGGATGAAACACTGACCACAGCAAGGAGAGCCTCTGCAGATGACTGGCCTAACGGATAGAGCAGCCAAAACACAACGGAAGAGCACAGGCAGCACACAAAAGAGACACTTCCCTGGGCACTACAAATTCTACTTCATAAGGCAATTACGTTCAGAAGCAGGAGACATAACTGACTTTTCTAACGGAGAAGACAGAGACATAGACAAAATGCAAAGATAAGGGAATTTATCCAAATGAAAGAACAAGATAAGGCCACAGCCAGAGATCTAAGTGAAACAGATATAAGTAACATGTCTAATTGAGAATTTAAAGCAACAATCATATAAAATAGTGGCTGGACTTAAGAAAATAAAATAGAAGATATCAGTGAGACTCTTAAGAGAGAGATAAAAGAGTTAAAAAAGAAACCATCAGAGATGAAGAATGCAATAAATGAGATGGGAAACAGGCTTGATGCAATGAACAGCAGGCTTCAAGAAGCAAAGGAGTGAATTAAACACCTAGAAGATAAAGTAATGGAAAGTAATGAAGTTGAATAAAAGAGAGAAAGGAAAATTATGCAGCATGACAGTAGTCTTAAGGAACTCAGTGACTTCATCAAACATGATAACATCCATACTATAAGAGTCCCAGAAGAAGGAGAGAGAGAAAGGGGGACAGAAAATTTATATGAAAAAAGAATAGCAGAAACCTTTCTTAATCTGGAGAAGGAAATAGACATCTAGATCCAGGAGGCACAGAGAACTCCCATTAAAATCAATAAAAGCAGGCCAACACCAAGACATATTGTAATTAAATTTGTAAAATATAGCAATAAAGAAAAAAAAATCCTAAAAGCAGAAAGACAAAACAAGTCCCTAACTTACAAGGGAAGACCCATAATGTGAAATGCAGATCTCTCCACAGAAACTCAGCAAGCCAGAAGACAGTGGCATGATATATTCAACGAGCTGAAAGGGAAAAATCTGCAGCCAAGAATACTCCATCCAGCAAGGTTACCATTGAGACTAGAAGGAGAGAAAAAGAGTTTCCCAGACAAATAAAAACTATAGGAATTTGTAATCTCTAAACCAGCCCTGCAAGAAATATTAAAGGGGACAGTTTGAGTGCAAATGAAAGACTAAAACAGTCAGAGGCAAGAAAGGACCACAGAAAATCTCCAGAAACAATGACAAAACAAATAATAAGATGGCACTAACACATAACTATCAGTAATTATTCTGAATGTAAATGGACTAAATTCTCAAATCAAAATACATAGCATGTCAGAATGGATAAAAAAACAAGACCTGCTGCCTACAAGAGACTCACTTTACCTAAAGTAACCTGTGGATTGAAAGTGAGGGGATGGAGAGATACTATTATGCAAATGGATGTGAAAACAAAGCCAGAGTAGAAATACTTATTTCAGAAAAACTAGACTTTAAAATAAAGTCTAACAATTGACAAAGAAGGGGATTAAATAATCATAAAGGAGATAATCCAACAGAAGATCTAACAATTGTAAATATTGATACACCCAACATGGGAGCACCCAAAGATATAAAACAATTAAAAAAACATAAAGGAATAATTGGTAAAAATACAATAATAGTAGGAGACTCTAACACCTCGCTTACATTGATGGAAAGATCATTCAAATAGAAAACAAACAGGCAAACAGTGGCACCATATGACACATTGGTCCAGATGGACTTAAAAGAAATATCCAGAACATTCATCCTAAAACAGCAGAATACATATTCTTTTTAAGTACACATGGGACATTCTCCAGAATAGATCACATATTAGGTCATAAATCAGTCCTCAATAAATATAAAAAGATTGAAGTCATACCATACAACTTTTCTGACCACAATGCTATGAAACCAAAAGTCAACCACAAGAAAAAATCTGGAAAGACCACAAATACATGGAGGTTAAGCAAAATGCTACTAAAGAATGAATGGGTCAACCAGGCAATCAAAGAAGAAATAAAAAATACATGGAAAAGAATAAAAATGAAGACACAACAGTCCAAATCCTTTGGAATGCAAAAGCAGTCATAAGAGGAAAGGGTAAAATAGTATAAGCTTGCCTCAAGAAGTAAGAAAAATCTCAAATAAACAATCTAACCTTAGACCTAAAGGACCTAGAAGAACAAGAAATAAAGCCTAAAGTCAGCAGGAGGAAGGAAATAATAAAGAATAGAGCAGAAATAAATGTTATAGAAACTAAAAAAAAAAAAAGGCAATAGAAAACATCAATGAAACCAGATAGTTCTTTAAAAAATTAATAAAACTGATAAACTTCTAGCCAGATTTATTAAAAAGAAAACAGAAAGGACCCAAATAAATAAAATCATGAATGAGAGAAGAGAGATCAAAACCAACACCACAGAAATGCAAACAATTATAAGGGAATATTATGAAAAATTACATGCCAACAAATCAGACAACCTGGAAGAAATGGATAAATTCCTAGCAATATACAAACTACCAAAACTGAAATTGGAAGAAATAGAAAATATGAATAGACTGATAACCAACAAAGAAATTGAATGAGTAAACAAAAATATCAAAACAAACAAAAGTCCATGGCCACAAGAATTCACAGGGGAATACTACCAAATATTTGAAGAGTTAATATCTACTATTCACAAACCATTCCAAAAAATAGAAAAAGAAAGGAAACTTCCAAATTCATTCTATGGCACCAAAATTACCTTCATCCCCAAACCAGACAAAGACGCAATGAAAAAGCAGAATTACAGACCAATATCCCAGATGAAGATGGATGCAAAACTTCTTAACAATATAATAGCTAATAAGATCCAACAATCCATTAAAAGGATTATTCACTGTGACCAAGTGGGATTTATTCCTCGGCTGCAAGCATGGTTCAACATGTGCAAAAATATCAATGTGAGACACAATTAATAAAAGAAAGGACAAGACCATATGATACTCTCAATAGATGAAGAAAAAGCATTTGACAAAATAAAGCCTACTTTCTTGATAAAAACTCTATTCGGTGTATGGATAGAAGGAACATACCATAGTATCATAAAAGACACATATGAAAAACCCACAATAAATATCATCCTCAATGGAGAAAAACTGAGAGCTTGTCCCCTAAGGTCAGGAAAATGACAGGGATGTCCACTGTCACCACTGTTGTTCAACATAGTACTGGAAGTCCTAGCCTCAGCAATCAGACAACAACAAAACCTATAAAAGGCATCCAAAATGGCAAAGAAGTCAAACTGTCACTCTTCACAGATGACATGATACTTTATCTGGAAAACCCAAAAGATCCCACTCCAAAATTGCTAGAACTCATACAGGAATTCAGCAACGTGGCAGGATATAAAATCAATGCACAGAAATCAGTTGCATTTCTATACACTAACAATGAAGCAAAAGAAACAGAAATCAGGGAATTGATCCCATTGCAATTGCACCAAAAACCATAAGATACCTAGGAATAAAGTGAATCATAGAAGTAAAGTATCTGTACTCTTAAAATTACAGAATACTTATGAAAGAATTTGAGGAAGACACTAAGAAATGGAATATCATTCCATGCTCATGAATTGGAAGAATAAATATTGTTAAAATGTCTATGCTGCCCAGAGCAATCTACACATTCAAGGCAATCCCTATCAAAATACCATCGACATTTTTCACAAAGCTGGAACAAATAATCCTAAAATTTGTATGGAACTAGAAAAGATCCCGAATAGCCAAAGGAATGTTGAAAAAGAAATCCAAAGCTGGTGGCATCACAATCCCAGACTTCAAGCTGTATTTCATAGCTGTAATCATCAAGACACTATGGTACTGACGCAAAATCAGACATACAGATCAATTGAACAGAATAGAGAACCCAGAAATGGACCCTCAACTCTATGGTCAACTAAACTTCGACAAAGCAGGAAAGAATATCCAATGGAAAAAAAGATAGTCTCTTCAATAAATGGTGCTGGGAAAATTGGACAGCCACATGTAGAAGAATGAAACTGGACCACTCTCTTACACCGTACACAAAGATAAACTCAAAATGGATGAAACACCTAAATGTGAGACAGGAATCCATCAAAATCCTAGAGGAGAACACAGGCAGCAACCACTTTGACTTCGGCCACAGCAACTTCTTGCTAGATATGTCTCCAAAGGCAAGGGAAATGAAAGTAAAAATGAACTATTGGGACTTCATTAAGATAAAAATCTGCACAGCAAAGGGAATAGTCAACAAAACTAAAAGGCAACCTATGAAATTGGAGAAGATATTGGCAAATGACTTATCAGCGAAAGGGATAGTATCCAAAATCTATAAATAACTTATCAAATTCAACACCCAAAGAACAAAAAATCCAGTCAGGAAATGGGCAGAAGACATGAACAGACATTTCTCCAAAGAAGACATACAAATGGTGAACAGACACATGAGAAAATGCTCCACATCACTGTCATCAGGGAAATACAAATCAAAACCACAATGAGATACCACATTACAGCAGTGAGAATGGCTAAAATTAACAAGAAAGGAAACAACAAATGTTGGCGAGGATGCAGAAAAAGAGGAACTCTCTTACACTCTTGGGAATGAAACTGGCACAGCCTCTCTGGAAATCAGCATGGAGGTTCCTCAAGAAGTTAAAAATAGAGCTATCCTACGACCCAGCAATTGCACTACTAGGTATTTACCCCAAACATACAAATGTAGTGATCTGAAGGAGCACCTGCACCCCAACGTTCATAACAGCAATGTCTATAATAGCCAAACTGTGGAAAGAGCTGAGATATCTGTTGACAGATGAATGGATAAAGAAGATGTGGTATATATGTGTGTGTATATATACAATGGAATATTACTCAGCCATCAGAAAGGATGAATATTTAATATTTACATCGATGTAGATGGAGCTGTAGGGTATTATGCTGAATGAAATAAGTCAATCAGTGAAAGACAATTATATGGTTTCACTCATATGTGGAATATAAGAAACAGCACAGAGGATCATAGGGGGAGGGAGGGAAAACTGATTGGGAAGTTATCAGAGAGGGAGAAAATCCCTGAGAGACTATTAACTATAGGAAAAGATACTGAGCATTGCTGGAGGGGAGGTGGGTGGGGGATTGGGTAATTGGGTGATGGGCATTAAGGAGGGCACATGATATGATGAGCACTGTGTGCTATATGCAACTGATGAATTATTGAACACTACATCTGAAACAAATGACATACTATATATTGACTAATTGAATTTAAATAAAAAATAAATTAAAAAAACATATATATATGTTTTTTGGTTATGGTTTTGGTTTATGTGGTTGGAACTAGAGGCTATTATACTAAGTGAAATATGTCACTGAGAGAAACAGAAATACCATATTATTCCACCCATATATGGAATTTAAGAAACAGAACAAATTAACATAGGGAAAGGGAAGGAAAAATGAAATAAGTTGAAAACAGAGAGGGAGACAAACCGTTAGAGACTCTTAACTGTAGGAAACAAACTGAGGGTTGCTGGAATGGAGGTGGGTGGGCAAATAGGGTAACTGGGTGATCTGTTTCAAGAAGGGCACTTGAAGTATTGAATACTGGATGTTGTATACAACTGATGAGTCATTAAATTCTATCACTGAAACTAACAATACAGTATATTTTAATATAAAAAATAAATTAAAAACTTTTAAAAACAATATTAAAAATAGGAATAACTGTGTAGAGGTAGGGAGAGGAAGTATATGAGAACTCTACTTTTTGCACAATTTTTCTATAATCCTAAAACTGCTGTAAAAAAATTCTAGTTAAAAAAAGTCCTGCTCTTTGGTATATACTGCTATGAAAATGAAATAATCCACAACCTGGGGGCGGGGGGGGATATTTGCAGAGCACACATATCCCATAAATGACTTGTACCTAGAACATATATAAATAAATCAAAATGTAATAATAAAAAAACCAAACATCATTGAAAAATGAAGAAAAGTTGTAACACTTTACCAAAGAAGGTATACAAATGGAAATTAAGCACATGAAAAGATGTTCAACATCACTGGTTTTAGAGAAATACAAGTGAAACACACAATGAGATGTCACTACCCCCTATTAGAATGGCAACAATAAAAATCATTGACATAATCAGTTTGGCAAAGATGAAAAATAACTGGAACCCCCATACCTTGTTGCAAATATGACATGGTTCAGCCACTTTGGAAAATAGATTGGAAGATTTTTTTTATAAAGTTCAACATACTCTTATGATAAAACCTAGCAATCCTACTCTTAGGTATTTACCTAAGAAAAATGAAGACATGTGCTCTTACAAAAACCTGTATGTGCATGTTTACAGCAGCTATGTCCATAATCATTAAAATCTCTGTTCCTCAAATGTTCCTCAGTTGGGGAACAGAGAAACAAATTGGGATACATCATACAATGAAATAAACTCAGAAATAAAAAAGAAAGAATAAATTACTAATACATACCACAACGCAAATGAATCTCTAAGTATGATCTGAAGTAAAAGAAGCAAGAATCAAAAGGCTACATTCTGCATGCTTCCATTTATATGACATCCTGAAAAAGACAAAACTGTCTTATGGGAAAACAGATAGGTGGTTGCTAGGGGATAGGGATGAAGGGAGGAGATGAATACAAATTTGCATGAGGAATCCTTTGGTGATGACATAATTAACTGACATCTTGGTTATGGTGGTCATTAAACAACTATATAAGTTTTTCATAATTTATAGAACTGTACACCTAAAAAGTGTGAATTTCAGTGTATAAATTGTACCATAATAAAACAGAAAATTGTTTAGTGCAAAATAAATAAGTGCAGTAAATACTGTTTATGTAAGTTTATGAAACAAAATAAAATGCTATATATTTTATTATTATGTAAATGAATATACAAAGGAGAATATACATTAAATATATAGGTGTGTGTGCTAAAAGGAGACTGGAGAGGTGGATAAATAAAACAGGAGATGAAGTATGAAAGAGACATGCACAGATATGCACAAAGTAAGGGGCAGTGTTTGAATCAATAAGGATGATTAATTCCATCAAGCCCTGGGTGTTATACACAACTAATGAATCATTGAACACTACATCAAAAACTAATGATGTAGTACACAGTGACTAATTGAACATAATAATTAAAATAAGAGACCATAGTCCAAAAACACAAAAAGGAATGGATATGAATACCAATTAACTTGATACAGTGTAGAAAAAATATAAGTGCATTACTATGACCCAACAATTTCACTTCACTATCTACTTTAGAGACACACTTAAATATAGGCAAAAGGATGCTTCCTGCAGCAGTATTTGAAATTGTAAAAAGTTACAAGCTAAGTGTCCACAATGGGAAATGGCAAAATAAATGTAAAGAAAATTATATAATAGTTTTAAAATAATTAGGTGAAGGGTGCCTGGGTGGCTTAGTCGGTTATTGTCTGCCTTCATTCAGCTCAGGTCATGATCTAATCATGGTCTTGGGATCAAGCCCCACAGGGCTCCCCGCTCAACGGGGAGTTTGCTTCTCCCTTCTCTCTCTGCTCCTCTCCCCTCTTGTGCTCTCTCTCTCTCCAATAAATGAAATCTTAAAAAAAAATTAGGTGAAATTATCTGGGCCAGCATGGGAAAAAATAAAAGCATATTGCCAAGTAAAAGACAAAATGCAAAACAATGTGCTCGATATGATCTTATTCATATATTAATTATGAATAAAATGATATTATACATATTTACAGGTATAAATGAATTTTAAAATGAATGAGTAAAGGTCTGAAAGAATCTGCACCAAATTATTAAAAGTGACATCCTCTGGAGGAAGTGATTAGAATTATGGGTTACCATCCAGGGAACCTGAGCATTACCCTTAATGCTTAAATAATTTTTGCATGAGTGTACTTTTACAATACTTTGTAATTAAAACTTAATGAAATTTAAACATAAATAATTGCTAAATTTTATTGATACATTTAAATAAAATGTAGTTATTAATCAGAAGTAAAGCTATGTTAGATGAACATTGCTTATTAGATTTAAAGTCAATTTTTAATCTGTGACTAGATTGCAAATGTGGTAGGTAAAATTTAAACTCTGCCCCCAGATCTCTCCACCCCATGGTGTACATGCCCAGTATAATCCCCTTTTTAATGAATGTGGATAGGTCTGTGGGTATACTGTATATACCTCCCACAATTAGGTTATAGCATATGGCAAAAGGGAAGGGATATTTTCAGATATTATTTAATTCCCTAACCAGTTGACTTTAAGTTAATTAAGAGAGATACATTGTAG
This sequence comes from Leptonychotes weddellii, assembly GCF_054177405.1. Lineage (NCBI taxonomy): Eukaryota > Metazoa > Chordata > Mammalia > Carnivora > Phocidae > Leptonychotes > Leptonychotes weddellii. Next base: position 62,480,221 of record NC_138385.1, read on the forward strand.
GTGGGCCTGACCTAATCAGATGACTTTTAAAATAGATCTAGAGGTCAGAGACCTAAAGGACCAGAGATTCTCCTTCCTGTTGGATTTTTGTTGTTGTTGTTGTTTCAAGTTTTTATTTAAATTCTCATTAGTGGGGCACCTGGGTGGCTCAGTCAGTTGAGTGTCTGCCTTCAGCTCAGGTCATGATCCCAGAGTCTGGGGATTGAATCCCGCATCAGGATTCCTGCTCAGCAGGGAATCTGCTTTTTCCTCTACCCCTCCTCCCCACTCATGCTCTCTCTCTCACTCACTCTGTCAAATAAATAAACAAAATCTTAAAAAAATATTCATTAGTTAACATATACTGTAATATAAGTTTCAGGAGTAGAATTTAGTGATCCATCACACACATGTAACACCCAGTGCTCATCACAAGTGCCCTTTGTAATACCCATCACCCATTTAGACCCTCCCTGACACAACTTCCCTCAGAAACACTCAGTTTTTTCTCTATTGTTAAGAGTCCTTTATGGTTTGCCTCCATCCCTTTTTTATTCCCTTACATTCATATTTTTGTTTTTTAAATTCCACATATGAGTGAAATCATATGGTATTTGCCTTTATCTGACTGACATTTCATTTAGCATAATACACTTCAGCTTCATCCATGTTGCTGCAGATGGCAAGATTTCTTTCTTTCTTATGGCTGAATAATATTCCATTATATATATGTATATATACCACATCTTCCTTATCCATCCATCATTTGATGGACATTTGGACTGTTTCAATAATTTGGCTATTGTTAATAATGCTGCTATCAACCTCAGGGTGAATGTGTCCCTTTGAATCAGCATTTTTGTACCCTATAGGTAAATACCTACTAGTAAAACTTCAGGGTCCTAGGGTATTTCTATTTTTAATTTTCTGAGAAACCTCCATACTGTTTTCCAGAGTGGCTACACAGGTTGTTTTCCCACCAATAGTACAAGAGAGTTCCCCTTTCTCCAAATCCTTGCTAACATCTGTTGTTTCCTATGTTGTTAATTTTAGCTACTCTGACGAGTGTGAGATGGTATCTTACTGTGGTTTTGATTTGTATTTCCCTGATTATGAGTGATGTTGATCATCTTTTCATGTGTCCGTTAGCCATCTATATGTCTTCTTTGGAAAAATGTCTATTCATATCTTCTACCCATTACTTTACTGGATTATTTGGGGTTTTTTGTTGTTTTTGTTGTTTTTTTGGTGTTGAGTATAAGTTCTCTATACATTTTGGATACTAACCCTTTATCAGATATGTCATTTGTAAACATCTTCTCCCATTTTGTAGGTTGCCTTTTAGTTTTGTTGTTTCCCTCACTGTGCAGAAGTTTTTATCTTGATAAAGTTCCAATAGTTCATTTTTGCTTTTGTTTCCATTGCTGCCAGAGACATGTCTAATAAGTTGCTACAGCCAAGAGCAAAGAGGTTGCTGCCTGGCTTCTCCTCTAGGATTTTGATGGTTTCCTGTCTCACATTTAGGTCATTCATCCATTTTGAATTTTTTTTTTTTTTAAGTAAGAAAGTGATCCAGTTTCCTTCTTCTGCATATTGCTATCCAGTTTTCCCAACACCATTTCTTGAAGAACCTGTCTTTTTGCCATTGGATATTCTTTCCTGATTTGTCAAAGATTAGTTGACTATATATTTGTGGGTCCATTTCTGGGTTTTCTATTCTGTTCCATTGATCTGCGTGTCTGTTTTTGTGCCATCTACTATCTTGATGACTACAGCTTTTTAATACAGCTTGAATCCCAGAATTGTGATGCCACCACTTTGCTTTTCTTTTTCAAGATTCTTTGGTTATTTGGGGACTTTTCTGGTTCCACACAAATTTTAGGATTGTTGGTTCTTGCTCTGTGAAAAATCCTGGTGGTAGTTTGATAGGGATTGCTTTAAATGTGTAGATTCCATTGGGCACTGTAGACATATTAAAATTACTTGTTCTTCCAATCAATAATCATGGAATGTTTTTTTCATTTCTTTTTTAAAAAGATTATTTATTTATTTGACATGGAGGGGAGAGAGAGCACAAGGAGGCAGAGCAGCAGGCAGAGTGAGAGGGAGAAGCAGACTCCCTGCTGAGCAGAGAGCCTGACATGGGACTCGATCCAAGGACCTTGGGATCATGACCTTAGCCAAAGGCAGTCATTTAACTGACTGAGCCACCAGGTGCCCCTGTTTTTCCATTTCTTTGTGTCATTTTCAATTCCTTTCATATGTTTTCTGTAGTTTTCAGAGCACAAATCTTTTACCTCTTTGGTTAGTCTTATTCCTAGGTATCTCATTTTTTGGGGGGTGCAATTGTAAATGGGATCAATTCCTTGATTTCCCTTTCTGCTGTTTCATTATTGGTTTACAGATTTCTGCACATTGATTTTGTTCCCTGGGACTCTGCTGAGTTCACCTATTAGTCCTAGAAATTTTTTGGTGGAATCTTTCAGGCTTTCTATATAGAGTATCATGTCATCTGCAAAGAGGAAAGTTTGACTTCTTCCTTGCTGATTTTTTTTTAAAAATTATTCATTATTTTAGAGAGAGAGAGAGAATGAGCAGGAGGGGCAAAGGGAGAGGGAGAGAGAATCTCAAGTAGGCTCTGCACTGAGTGCAGAGCCCTACACAGGGTTCAGTCTCATGAGCCTGAGATCACAACCTGAGCTGAAGCAAAGAGTAAGACACTTAACCAACTGCCCCACCCACGAGCCTCTTCATTGGTGATTTTTGATGGATTTTATTTCTTTTTGATGTCTGATTGCTGAGGCTAGGACTTCCAGTACTATGTTAAATAACAATCATGAGAGTGGACATCCCTGTTTTCTTCCTCACCATAGAAGTAAAGCTCTCAGTTTTGCCCCATTGAGGATGATATTAGCTGTGGGTCTTTTGTATATGGCCTTTATGATGTATGATGTTGAAGTATGTTCCCTCTATCCCTACTTTGTTGAGATATCAAGAATGGATGCTGTACTTTGTCAAAAGTTTTTATTGCCTCTATTGAGAGGATTATATGGTTCTTATCCTTCCTTTTATGAATGTGTTGTATCACATTGATTTGCAAATATTCAACCAGCCCTGCTGCCCCACTTGATAAATCCTACTTGATCATGGTGAATAATCCTTTTAATGTACTATTGGATTTGATTTGGTAGTGTCTTGTTGAGAATTTTTGCATCCATGTTCATCAGGGATATTGGCCTATAATTCTCCTTTTTGGTGGGGTCTTTGTCTGGTTTTGGAATCAAGGTAATGCTGGCCTCATAGAATGAGTTTGGAAGTTTTCTTTCTATTTCTATTTTTTGGAATAGTTTGAGAGGAAAAGTATTATCTCTTCTTTAAAGGTCTGGTAGATTTCCCCTGTGAGGTCCTCTGGCCCTGGACTTTTGTTTGTTGGGAGATTATTGATTCCATTTCTTTGCTGGTTATGAGTCTGTTCAAATTTTCTATTTCTTCCTCTTTCAGTTTTAGTAGTTTTTATGTTTCTAGGAATTTCTTTCAGTGCCCAATGTTTGGCATATAATTTTTCATAATATTCTCTTATAATTGTTTGTATTTCTGTACTGTTGGTTGTGATCTCTCCTCTCTCATTCATGATTCTATTTATTTGAGTCCTTTCTCTTTTCTTTTTGATAAGTCTGGCTGTGAGTTTATCAATTTTATCAGTTCTTTCAAAGACCCAGCTCCTTGTTTCACTAATCTGTTCTACTGTTTTTTTTTTTATTTCTATATCATTGATTTCTGCTCTAATCTTTATTATTTCCTTTCTTCTGCTGGCATTAGGCTTCATTTGCTCTTCCTTTTCTAGTTTCTTTAGGTGTACCGTTAACTCATGTATTTGAGATTTTTTTTTTTGAGATTTTTTCTTGTTTCTTGAGTTGAGCCTATGTTGCTATATACTTTTCTCTTGTGACTGCTATTGCTGCATCCCAAAGGTGTTGGACTGTTGTGTTTTCATTTTCATTTGTTTCTCTGTAGTTTTTCATTTCTTCTTTAATTTCCTGGTTAACCCATTCATCCCTTAGTAAGATGTTCTTTAACCTCCATGTATTTGAGGTCTTTCCGAATTTCTTCTTGTAGTTGACTTCAAGTGTCATAGCATTGTGGTCTGAAAATATGCATGTTATGATCTCAGACTTTCTGTACTTGTTGAGAGCTGATTTGTGAACCAGTATGCAAGCTATTCTGGAGAATGTTCCATGTGCACTTTAAAAGAATGTGTATTCTGCTGCTTTAGGATGAAATGCTCTGATTATATCTGTTAAGTCCATCTGGTCTAGTGTGTCATTCAAAGCCATTGTTTCCTTGTTGATTTTCTGCTTAGATGATCTGTCCATTAATGTAAGTGGGGTGTAAAAGTCCCCTGCAATTATTGTGTTATCAATGAATTCCTTTTTGTTTCTTATTTATTGATTTATATATTTGCCTGTTTCCAAGTTGGGAGCATAAATATTTACAATTGTTAGATCTTCTTATTGGATAGATCCCTTAATTATGATAAATTGTTCTTCTTCATCTCTTTTTACAGTATTTGGTTTAAAATTTAGCTTATCTGATATAAGTATGGCTACTCTGGCTTTCTTTCAACTCCATTACCATGATAAATGGTTCTCCATACCCTCACTTTCATTCTGTAGGTATTTTTAGATTTAAAGTGAGTCTCTTGTAGGCATCATGTAGATGAGTCTTATTTTTCTTATCCATTCTGATACCCTATGTATTTTGACTGGAGCATTTAGTCCATTTATATTCAGAATGATTACTGATAGATATGAACTTAGGGCCATTGTTTTAGTTGTAAAGTTGTTGTTTCTGGAGATTTTCTGTGTTCCTTTCTAGTCTTTGTTGGTTTTGGTCTTACTTTCAAATTCAAAGATTTCCCTTTAATATTTCTTGCAGGGCTGGTTTAGTGGTCACGGACTCCCTTATTTTTTGTTTGTCTGGAAAACTCATTCAATTCTGAATCTCAGCTTTGTAGGGTAAAGTGTTCTTGGCTGCATATTTTTTCCCATTCAGCATGTTGAATATATCTTGGAACTCCCTTCTGGCCTACCAAGTTTCTGTGAAGATGTCTCCTGCTAAACTTATTTGTCTTCCCTAGTAAGTTAATGATTTTTTTTCACTTGCCACTTTTAGGGTTTTTCTCTTATCTCTGTATCTTGCAAATTTATTTACTTGTCTTGTGTTGGCCTCCTTTGGTTGATTTTGTTGGGAGTTCTTGGTAGCTCCTGGATTTGGATGTCTGTTTCCTTTCCAAGATTAGGGAAGTTTTCAGGTATAATTTGCTCAAATAAACCTTTTGTCCCTTTTTCTGTCTCTTCTGCTTCTGGGTTTCATAAGATAAGAATGTTATACTTTATGGATTAACTAAGTTCCCTAAGTCTACATTTGTGATTCAATATTTTTCTTTCCCTCTTCTCTTCAGTTTCCTTTTTCCCCCCATAATTTTACCTTCTATATCACTTATTCATTCTTCTGATTCTTCAATCCTGTAGTCATTATATCCAGCTGGTTTCATATCTTGGTCATAGCATTTTTTATTTTGGCCTGACTAGTTTTTAGATCTTTTATGTCCTTGGTAAGGTACTCCATAGTGTCTTCTATGCTTTTCTCAAGCCCATCTAGTATCCTTATGATTGTTGGTTTAAATTCTGGATCAGGCATATTAGTTATATCTGTTTCGATTAGATCCCTGGTTGTCACTTTTCTTGTTATTTCTTTTGGGATGTATTCCCCTGTCTTGGCATTTTGACTATATCTCTGTCTTCTCTATGCTAGGAAGTCTGTTATGTTACCTGCTCCTGAGAATAATGGCTTTATGAAAAATAGGTCATATACTATCCAGGGCCTGGTGCTTCAGGAAGTGTTTCTGGTGTGTGCTCTGTGCACTCTGCTATTGAGTTTTGGTGGCTCTTTCCCTCAGGTCAGTCCTCTGCAGCACTTCTCTGCCATGGGGATTGTTTAGACCTTGTCTATTGTGTGCAACATTTTAAATAGTTATGCTCTGGTCTGCTTGTTAAGATAAGCCTGATCCTATTTCCACCAGAGCTGAAGATTTTTAGCACTCTATGGTCAGTAGACTTGGTGCACGTGAGGGGGTTCGTGCTGGTCTTCCTGGAGAGAGGCCTGCTGCTGCTCTGGCTCTCAGGCATATTTGCCCTAGTACAGAAACACCTGCAGAGTGCAAGGATATGGGGCTTGGTGTAAGCAGCTCAAGCCTCCACTGTGGGCAATGTGCTGCTCACTGAAGTTTGTCCATGCTGATTGACAGGGAAGAAAAATGGTACCAACTCGATCCCTCATCCTGCTGTCCAAGAAGCCCTCACAGAAGAGTGAACAATCTCCCCTCAAGTGTCTCAGGGATTCCTCAGATCCCTGCCTTCACCCTGTGTCCTGGCTGTCTTCCCACCCCACAGCATAGTGCTCCTGTTTAACTCAGGCACATTGGCTGAGTTTCAAAACTCCAAATTTTAGGGACCTGGTGTGGTGTGGACCCATGCAGATCCTCTGGCAGAGGGTCTTGCCACTCTGAGTCTGGTGCCAGCTTGTCCATTAGGGTAGTCACACAAATGCATAGGAGCATGGAGTTTATAGCACAGCAAAATGCCAACACCACATTAGCTGCCTTCAACAGGTGCCTCTGCCCCTATGCTAAGGAACAGGGCAGTGAAATGTCACCTACCAGCTCTTTTGTACCCTGAGAAGCAGTGCCATTTCTCCCAAATGCACCCCAAGAAGTGTAACTGTCTCTCAGTGCAGCCTGGGACATCCTCAGACCACACTGTCCATTCCTGGTCCTCTGCCCTCCTCCACAGGAGCACCACTTCACCCACTGGCCTCACACCAGCCATGGCATGGACTTCTAAAACTTGTCTTTGAGCTCTGCTGGTTGTAAAAACTCACCATAATCAGCCCTTCCCATTTTCCCAGTGGGGAAAATAATCAACCCCTCTCATTTTCCCCCAGTGGTTTTGGGGAAGTGTTTTTCTTGTGCAATCCCCTGTGCTCTGCTCTCTCTCCCTCTCCTCCCTCCGTGATCAGGGCTCTCTCTCCTCTGCAGCAGCCATGCTTATTTTCTCCCTCACATCACATCTCTGCACCTCCTATCTTCCACAATGTGGCCTCTCTTCTCCCTCTAGTTTTGCAGTTAGTTCTCTTAGTCCTCAGATCAATTTCTTGGCTGTTCAGAATGATTTAGTATTTATCTAGCTGTGTTCAAGAGATGAGGCAAACATAGTGTCCCCATCTTAACCTACAACCCCTCCTTCCTGCTGACTTTGAAGAAGTAAGCCACCATAAATTCTATAGCTGCAAAAAATTAATTCCATTAACAATCACATGAGCTTAGAAGAGAGTGCTGAGCCTCAGAGGAAATTTCAGCCCCAGCAGACCACTTAATTGCAGCCTTAGGGGACCCTGAGCAGGGCACCCCACTAAACTATGCCCAGATTCCTGACCCAAGGAAACTGTATGAAAATAAATGTATATTGCTTTAAGCTGCTAAATTTGTGCTAATTTCTTATACAGCAACAGAAAACTAATACAGAGCTCTACAGTTATATGCCTTCCTCCTACTAAATTGTAAATGTGGAGTTTGTGTTTAAAATGGTCTGTGTCTTATTCATCTTTTATTCCTGGCATTTAGTATCATCATGATATCATGTATTCAGTAAATGTTTGCTAAATGAATATTTATTCTTATGTACTAAATTAGGTAATTTAAACCTGAAGTTTAGGGATGCCTGGGTGGCTTAGTCAGTTGAGCATCTGCCTTTGGCTCTGGTCATGATCCCAGGGTCCTGGGATTTAGTCCCATACCGGGCTCCTTGCTCCACAGGGAACCTGCTTGTCCCTCTGCCTCCTCTCCCCGTGCTTGTGCTCTCTCTCTCTCTGACAAATAATACATAAATACATAAATAAATAAATAAATAAATAATCTTAAAAAAATAAATAAAACTGAAGTTTACATATGTTCTGATCTATTTAACCTCTCCAATACAGAAATTTTTAGGAAATTAATGAAGTGTTTGTACTTATTAATCTACAACTATTATTTAGGGGCAGCATCTGGCTTGTGTTAAGCATGTTAGACTAGGATTTAGGAGGCTTATATTCTAGTCCCAGATCTTCAATAAATAGCTGTGTTACCAAGGAAATTACTTCTCCAGCTATGTGACTTATTTGGTCCTCAGCTTCCTCATCTGTAATAGAAAAAACTCAGACTGGGAGATCTCAAAGTCCCTGATTGTTAGGGACTTTAGCTTTAAGTTTAAGATACTCAGTCTCTCAGTTAAAAAAGAAAGGTCAGAAAAGCTGCTTTATCTTCCATTAGTGGTTGTAAGATTGACATGAAATTAGATAATAAATATGAAAATGCTACAAAAAGGGAAAGTATTGTTATGGCAATCTCACAATTCCAAAAAACATAGTTATGAGATGACAGAAAGATGAAGACAGCATTTTTATAAAGCCAGTATTTTTAAACATACATAAAATACATACACACGTACATACATACAGTGAAGGAAAATGTCAAGTATATTCAGGACAGCCCACTGAATAATTCCTGAAACTAGCACAATTTTATTCATAAACTTTTTCGATTTTGTAATCAAAAGACATTGAAAAACTCTTTCCACAGACTCAAATCTGAACTCAAGCTTTCAAACACAGGCTTATGCTGTCAAATTAGAATTTTGGTTGTGTTGTATTATTATTATAATTTCAATAATAAAGGACATACCTTAGTAACTTTACAGTTGAAGCTTCCTGCTACACTCTGCTTAGCAACCAGGCCTTCTTGCCTAAACACTTCTTTTCAGGAGAATCACGACTGAATGACAGGACAGAAAACAATTCAAGAGAGTAAGTGTTGAAAATATCTATATTTTGTTTAAAAAGGCAATAAAGTTTTTAACTCATAAAAAGAACATATAGAATACCAAACAAGTTATTTGTAAACTTGGGATAATTTTATAAGTAGGTTAAAAAGAGTTATCCTATTATTTTTAAAAGTACTTATTTTTTATGTATTTTATTTATTTTTAAAAGTATTTCAGCTAGGGGCGCCTGGGTGGCTTAGTTGGTTAAGCGACTGCCTTCGGCTCAGGTCATGATCCCGGAGTCCTGGGATCGAGCCCCACATCGGGCTTCTGGCTCAGCGGGGAGCCTGCTTCTCCCTCTGACCCTCTCCCCTCTCACGCTGTTTCTCTCTCGCTTCCTCTCTAATAAATAAATAAATAAATAAAATCTTTAAAAAAAAATTAAAAAAAAAGTATTTCAGCTATTATGACTACATTGAACAAATTTATCTTATTTTGATATTTAAAATACCTCACTATTACACCAAAGACTTAATTATGCACTAATACTGATATTTTTTAAAAATTCAACCATTTCAACTGTTAACAAAAATTCAAATAGTAAATTTAAAAAATCTAATTGTCCTTATTAAACAATTCATAAATTGGGCAACATCCCATCTAGCAAGTAGAGAGGAGCTCCAAAAGACTACAGAAAAGGAATAGTTTTTAATGATAAAGGGGGAGTGGGAAAAAGGAAACTATTAGCAAAGAATCCATTGCTTTAGGCAAGGTTGCCCTCCTAATGGAAAGAAAAGGGGTCTATCAGTAAATTTCCTGGTGCTAACCAGGAAATTCCTGTGTTGATGGGTTAAAGATTACATTTCTAGGGGGTTGAAACTGAAGTTAAGTTAGGTATTAAATCTTAGTTTACTGACTTGGGGCCTTAACCTAATTGATGCCATTTTTGTCCTGTGGTTTTCTTTTTAACAATCCTTTTTTGATGAGACTCTCAGCTTAACTGAGAGGTGTGATAATCTAAGACATTACCACCACTCTCAGCTGGCTCCATAGTTCTCAAGGCTTTTGTTGATCCTTTGTGTGATATTCACAGGTCATGATGTTTTTGCTCAATGTATGTGACATTCACAGGTTATAACTTTAGGTTCAAAAATTTTAAGTCATTTGTCCCTTTTGTCCCTCTTTTAATGTTCCAATCTTTTTTTTTTTTTTTTTTTAAAGATTCCATTCATTTATTTGAGAGAGAGAACGAGAGAGAGCACATGAGAGGGGGGAGGGTCAGAGGGAGAAGCAGACTCCCCGCCGAGCAGGGAGCCCGACGCGGGACTCGATCCCGGGACTCCAGGATCACGACCCGAGCCGAAGGCAGTCGCCCAACCGACCGAGCCACCCAGGCGCCCTTAATGTTCCAATCTTAGGGAGGTAATTTGCTTGTTGGTTAGCTGCTGCAAACATACACTTAAACCTTTTGAGAGAATATAATGCACCAGGGGGATTATTATGATTGCTATAAGCAGAATAATTCTCAATCTTTGGAGTGCATTTTGAAACCAATGTCATCAAGACCCAAACCAATCAAAATCAAATATATCAAAGAAAGACCCCACTGAAGGAATCACTCTTTTAAGACAAGTAGCTTGTTCAGTGATCTCATGTAATTGAGTTTCCACTTCCCCAAAAGTGTTAATCCAGGTGCAGCAAGTGATGTTGTCTACAATAGATACTTCCTTGTTTAGCTAAAAGATAATCAAGGGCTATTCTATTATCAAGAATAACTGGCCAGAGTCTGAGAATTTGGGGGCAGCTATTGTTTAGCAGCAGGTTTTGAAAGAATTCTAAGAATTAAGGTAAATTTCTGGGGCACTTGGGTGGCACAGTTGGTTAAGTGTCTGACTTTGGTTTCAGCTCAGGTCGTGACCTCAGGGTCATGAGACAGAGACGCACATTGGGCTCCACACTCAATATGGAGTCTGCTTGGGTTTCTCTCTCCCTCTCCCTCTGATTCTTCTCCCTGTGCACGTGCTCTATCTAATAAATAAATAAATCTTTTAAAAAAAGAATTAAGGTAAATTTCTTGATCATAGCCTCATTTGCACTTATCCCTACCCAGGCAAGTAGTGACCTGCCCAAAGGAGTAAATCCTGAATCATGAAAGCCTCCTGGGAGGTCCTTTCCAACTCGACAATGCCAATTTGGGGAAGTTGACTAATGAGATGTCTTATTTTGCTTGTGAAAAATTAGGGGCAGAGTTAGATTTTCTCTTAGCCTGAATTAAAAGGTCACCAAATTCCAAAGATTACCCTCCTTAGCTATGATCCAAGAGATAGAGATGAAGGCATTACCTTTCTAGGCCAATGCCAGAGTAAAGGTGAGGAAAGGAAGGAGGAATGGGTTTCATGTTTAGTTAAAGTATGAAGTCTTAATCCATTGCTTTGAGTGGAAGCAGTCTACCTTGACACCAGCTACTTCTACTTCTTTCTTGTCAACTTCATTCAGAGGTTTCCAGCAGGACACAGGTCCAGGTGTCAAGTGGAGCCTTTTTTTTTTTTTTTTGGTGTGTGATGTATACACAAGGCTCAATACCTTTTAGGTTGCAGCAGTGTTAGTCATCAGGACCACCTGGTAAGTTTCCTTCCAATGGGACTTGGGGGTTGTCTTCTGCTGATAATGCTTCCAGAATACCTAATCATGAGGCTCTAAACCATGACCAACAGGGTTCTATGAATTGAGATCTAGTAAGGCTTCTCTAACCTATTGATGATAGGCTTGAGTATAAGACATCAGACACTTACAGTAAATGATCATAGTAGCATAAGACAACAAGGGATCAAACAGAAGGTGGTATACTGATAGAATTTCAAGAAGTTTGTATGGTTTTTGTTAAGGCTTGTGTGATTTTCCCAGGGAAGTGGGTGCCTCAATCACCAGAAATTATAGAAGGTATATTCCAAGTGGGAAATATATTTTTAACAGTTTTTTCCCATTGTGAGGGCATCAGCCTTGTGGCAGGGAAAGGCTTCAAACCATCTGGAAAACACAAACAGAAACAAGTACATATTGCTAACCCTCATTAGGTGGCAATTAAAGGAAGTCTAGCTGCAGGTGTTTAAGTGTCCAGAGAGAGGAAATCTGAGGCCTCTGGGAACAAAAACAGTTTCTCCAGGATTATGGACCTAACAAGTCAGACTTTGTTGGTAGACTGTTTTTGCAATATTACAGAAGTCTCTGTACCCATGTATATTTATAATTTGAGTCATCTTAAATGCCATATGGTGGGTGAAGAAATGTAAAAGACACAAAATGGGTTTTATCAGAAAGCTAAGAAGAATCAACTGGTTGTCTTGGACTTCCCATAGCCCAGACTGTCCATTGAATTTGCAGCCATTATTTACCTATCTTAATTTCTCTGATTAAGGAGCAGACTACTGCCATGTTTCAAGGACATCAGGACAGCAAAATTTGGCAATCAAGGGCCATTTTTTTTAAAGCAGAATGGATTTTATTTGCATGTGCCACAATCTTACAAAGAAAACTTAGTATTAATTCTTGTTTGGCAATGTTTCCCATGTAATTTAACATATCAAATAAATCTAATTAGTTTAGCAAATCCTTTGGAATGTTCCAGGTTGAAAAGACTCAAGCTGATCAAAACTCTAGAAAAACCTTTTGTCTTGTAAACAGAGGAAAAGCAAATTCTAATTTTGTACCAGGTTATTTTTGATATTAGCATTTATGTATTCCAATCTTAGTCCTTGATCACACATAACATTTCTTTTTAAAGATCATTTTTTTCACAAACTTTTTAAAACCTTTTTTTTTACATATTTGGATTTTGTCTTGAGTATTCTCTCTTTAGAGAACCAGCCTCATTTTAGGATAAAATAACTTTTTTTCCCCTCAACAAAAATGTATTTTCATTCCTCATACTTCTTTTTTTAACCAAAAACACACATCTTACTTTCCTTGTATAGAGAGTTGTTTCCCTTATTAGAATGTTTTTAACTCTTAAGAACCTTAATTTCTAGTGAAAACTAATAAGTAAGCAATTGTGAATTGTCTGTTGCACCAGTATTCCTTAGGTTGGCAAACTGATAAATACATTTTATAACTTTGAGAAATGTACTTTTTCAAAGTAAAATTTTTTTAATAAAGCACAAAACTTGTTTACTAACAGACCCAAATTTATCTTGAGTTTCTCTGTAACAAAGAAGTCAAAAGTAGATAAATCTATGTTCAGTAGTTACTGTATCATATTTTATCTTATCTGGAAATGATCTAGATATTTAATGAATTTAACTTGATTTGTCATTTAACCTAACTCAGCAAAATTTTAAGGTTTCAGGTTATCAAAAATATTTGGGAGACTATCTAAAATTTACCTAAATTAAAAATATATATTTTTTACACCTACTTAATTTGCTTGTTTTTAACAGTTATGCTTAGATTACCCAAAAAAACTTCATGAGACATTAAACTCAGTCATTTTCCTGAGCCAGATTTTTTAAAAAAGCCTTTTGTTACAGAGATTACATCAATTCACCTGACTTTTGGTATACCGAGGCAGAATAAAAGTTTTAATTTTAATGCTGATAACTCTAAAGACATATCTATTTTAATTAAACCAATAAATATTTTCCCTTAGCACATGAACTTGAAAAAAAATTTTGTTAATTTTTATCTTTCTAAAAGTTTTAGAATGCCCAATCTTTACAAGTGCTTGCCTTTAAACCAACTAAACAGAGTTCTTTGACAAATTAATTTTAGCAATACAAACTGGAGGTAAAAAAGATACCTCACATTTACAACATATTATATATATAATATATATATGCAACATTTTATACATACACACACATCAAAGACAGAAATAAAGACCTTATATTTACTAATATTTGTAAAGAAGATTTTAAGATTTGTATTTGTCCCTGGAATTCATCTTAGGAGACTATTAGAGTTTGGGCACAAGAGCCCTTTTATCAGTTTGCATTTTAAAAAGGACTTTGTCCCTTTTTCCCCCCTTTAGTTTCATGTGACTGTGGGTTTTGTTACCTTCCAAAGACATAATAACATATATAACTTTAATGGACAGAAAGAATGTAAGTTTTTCCAGGAAAGACTTTGGTTTTTTAAAGCCAATAATTAACAAGTCATTTAAGAAAAATAGGGGAAGTTAACGGATTCATAAAGGAATGGGTGAACTTTGAATTGCTTTTAGAGCTGCATCTCTTGTTTTGTAAAGATTTGTAAGATAAGGAAAATTGCTTTCATCCCCCCAAAGAATTGGGTTGTAACTTAAATGGCATCATAGGTTGATCCACCTATTCAACTATATTATCCTCAATTTGCTTTTTACCCTCTGGCTACATAGTTCTAATTTTAAATATTTCTGGCTGTACTGAATAACTCCTCTTTGGTGTAAGAGGGGTCCTCAAAGAGGGTACGGAGGATATTACCTCCCCCAAATCCACAGTCACTCCCAATGATAGCCAAATGAAAGAAGCAACAACCTGCATATCCTAGGCAGGCAGAAAGCCAAGTTACACAAATGAGACTGATGTGGGAAACAAGCAAGAAAATAGCTATCTCTGGGAGAGGATCAATAATCCATGGGTCTGGATTTGGAAAGGAAGGGGCAGTGTGAAATTTTATTTTCCTCTCAACTGGGTGCTACAGTGCTACAGAGATTTGGAAGAACAGATTCTGGTAAGAATTTACACTGTTTTCTGCCTTCTGCCAATTTTTCTAAAATCCCCTTTGCAGGCTCTGGTATTTTTCAGTTTCCCCTTTAAATAATAATTCCCTTTAATAATAATTCCCCTGTTAATAAGATAACATAGCACTTGACCAGAAAATCCCTCAGTTTTAACAACCATGGGAATTGCCCATATGGGGGCCCTCTTTTGAAAGTAGACATGGGGGTGTCTGTAAGGCAAGTAACTTGGCAGTCTTTTTGTTTACAGTGTGCAGCCTTTTTAGAAGGGAAAACATTAGAAGATCAGTAGGATGAGTATTCAAAGGATAGAGAGGAGCAGTCGGAGTTTTGTCATTCTTATAGTCTTTTGGTTTAGGTGTCTCTTACATCTTTAATTTTTCATTAGCTTCTTCAATGAATCATTTAATGAAACTACTTTGAAATTTTGAAAACTTTTGGAGGCTTCTGCTTGCCAATTTAAACAGGTATTCCATTCTGTTTAATTTGGAGACTTTTGTTTTTAACTGAACTTCTTAAGTGATTTAATCTAATTGGAACATTCCAAATAATGGTTATTATATTTCTAGGTTGTAATTCTCCTGAATTACAGGAAACACCTTGGTAGGATGCTGGCCACAAATTAAGTTAACCCACATTTTTTTATTCAAGTATAATATGTTATATTAGTTTCAGGTGTTCAATATAATGATTCAACAATTCTATACATTGCTCAGTGCTCATTACTATAAATGCATTCTTAGTCCCCTTCACCTATTTCACCCATACCCACCATCCTGCCATCTGGCAACTTCCACTTTCCTCTCTATATTTAAGAGTCTTTTTTTGTTTGTCTCTTTTTTCCTTTACTTCTTTGTTTTGTTTCTCAAATTCCACATATGAGTAAAATCATATGGTATTGGTCTTTTCCTGACTTATTTCACTTAGCATTATACCCACAAGATCCATCCATGTTGTTGCAAATGCAACATTCCATTCTTTTTTATGGATGAGTAATATTCCAATGCATATATACATACCAATTTTCTTTATCCATTCATCAGTGGATGGATACTTGGGTTGCTTCCATATCTTAGCTATTGTAAATAAAGCTGCAAATAAACATACTCGGCACCCGCGCCCTCCAGATCGCGATGTGTGCCCCTGTGATGGTGGAGCTGGAGGGGGAGACAGATCCCTTGCTCATCGCCATGAAAGAGCTCAAGGCCCGAAAGATCCCCATCATCATTCGCCGCTACCTGCCAGATGGGAGCTATGAAGACTGGGGGGTAGACGAGCTCATCATCACCGACTGAGCTGGAATCATCTTCCTGCCTGTGCCTCATCCTAATTTCTATTTTCACATTCTTTCTACATGTAAATAATAAACTGTTCAACCTTTCAAAAAAAAAAAATATCTTTTCAAATAAATGTTTTCATTTTCTTTGTGTAAATACCCAGTAGTGGATTTACTGGCTTATATGGCAATTCTATTCTTAATATTTTGAGGAAACTCCATACTATTTTCCACAGTGGCTGCACCTACTTTAATTCCCAAGAAGAGTACAAAAGGATTTTTTTTCATTCACATTCTCACCAACACTTGTTATTGACTTATTATCTTGACTTTTTTTTATTTTAGTCATTCTGACAGGTGTGAGATAATATGTCATTATTGTTTGGATTTGTAATTCCCTGATGATTAGTGATATTGAGCTTCTTTCTATTTGTATGTTGGCCATCTGCATGTCCTTTTTGAAAAATGTCTATTCATGTCCTCTGCCCATTTTTCAATTTGACTGCTTGATTTTCTTTATATATTTTGGATATTAACCCCTTATCAGATAAATTATTTGCAGATATCTTCTCACATTCAGTAGGTTGCCTTTTACTGTGCAAAAACTTTTTATTTTTGTATAGTCCCAATACTTTAATTTTGCTTTTGCTGCCCATGCTAGAGGAAACATATATAGAAAAATGTTTATATGGTTCATGTCAAAGAGACTGGCAGTACTCTATTGTTTTCTTCTAGGAAATTTATGGTTTCAGGTCTCACATTTAGGTCTTTAATCCATCTTGAATTTCTTTTTGTGTATGGTATAAAAAATTAGTCCAGTTTCATTACTTTGCATATAGCTGTTTAGTTTTCCCAACATCATTTGTGAAAGAGATTGTCTTTTTCCTATTGTACATCTTGCCTCTTTTGTTGCAGATTAATTGGCGATATAATCATGGGTTTATTTCTGGATTCTGTATTTGGTTCAATTGATCTATGCATCTATTTTTGTGCCAGTACCATACTGTTTTCATTACGACAACTTTGTAGTACATATTGAAATCTGGTATTGTGATATCTCCAGTTTTGTTTTTCTTTTACAAGATTGCTTTAGCTATTTGAGTTCTTTTGAGATTCCATACAAATTTTAGGATTATCTGTTCTACTTCTGTGACAAATGCTGCTGGTATTTGACAGGGATTGCATTAAATCTATAGATTGCTTTGCGTAGTATAGACATTTTCAGAATATTGGTTTTCACAATCCACGAACATAGAATATCTTCCCGTTTATTTGTGTCATTTTCAATTTCTTTCATCAATGTTTTATAGTTTTTGGAGTACAGTTCTTTCACCTCCTTAGTTAAGTTTATTCCTAAGTATTTCATTCTTTTTTTGCAATTGCAAATGGGATTGTTTTCTTAGTTTCTTTTTCAGCTACCTCATTATTAGTTTATAGAAATGCAATAGATTTCTGTATGTAAATTGTGTATCCTGCAACTTTACCGAATTTCAGTTTCAGTAGTTTTTTTGGTAGAATCTTTATGGTTTTCTATATATAGTATCATGTCATCTGTAAATAGTGAAGGTTTTACTTCTTCCTTACCAATTTGATGTCTTTTTCTTTTCCTTCTCTGATAGCTGTGGCTAGAACTTCCAGTGCTATGTTAAATAAAAGTGGAGAGAGTGGACATCTCTGCCTTCTTCCTGATCTTAGAGGAAAAACTCTTAGTTTTACAGCACTGAATATGATGATAGCTGTGGGTTTTTCATATATTGCCTTTATGTTGAAGTATGTTCCCTGTAAGCTTATTTTGTTGGAAATTTTTAAATTACTGAATCAATTTAATTGCTAGTCATTGATGTGTTCAAATTTTTTAAATTTCTTTCTGATTCAGTTTTGGGAGGTTATGTTTCTAGGAATTCATCCATTTGCTCTAGGTTGCCCAATTATTTTGTATATAATTTTTAAAAATTCTTTGTATTTCTATGCCAAACAGTTGGCATATAATTTTCCATAATTCTTTGTGTTTCCATGGTTCCAGTTGTTATTTCTCCTCTTTCATATCTGGTTTTATTTGAGTCCACTCCCCCACCCTTTTTTTTTGATGAGTTTGCTAAAGGCTTGTCAATTTTGTTGATCTTTTCAAGGAACCAGTTCTTGGTTTCATTGTTCTGTTCTATTGTATTTTTAGCCTCTATTTCATTTATTTCTGCTCTAATCTTTATTATTTCCTTCCTCTTACTGGCTTTGAGCTTTGTGTTTTCTTCTTTTTCTAACTCTGTTACCTGTAAAGTTAGGTTGTTTATTGGACATTTCTCTTGCTTCTTGAGGTAGGTCCATATTGCTATAATCTCTCCTCTTAGAATAGCTTTTGCTTCATTCCTAAGGTTTTGAATGATTATATTTTGATTTTCATTTGTCTCCATGTATTTTTTATTTCCTCTCTGATTTCTTGGTTGGCCCATTCATTGTTTAGTAACTTGTAATTTAGCCTCCATGTATTTGTATTCTTTCCAGATTTTTTCTTGGAATCGAATATTAGTTTCATAACTTTGTGGTTGGAAAGAATGCATGACATGATTTTAATTTTTTGAATTTGTTGAGATTTGTTTTGTGATCCAACATGTGATCTATTCTAGAAGCTGTTACATGTGCACTTGAAAATAATATGTATTCTGTTGTTTTGTGATGAAATGTTCTGAATATGTGTGTTAAATCTATCCAGTCCAGTGTGTCATTCAAAGCCACTGTTTCTTTGTTGATTTTCTGTCTGGATGATCTACCCATTGATGTATGACGGGTGTTAAAGCCCTAATATTATTGCATTACTACTGATTTCTTCCTTTATGGCTGTAAATAGTTGCTTTATGTGTTTGGATGCTCCCATTTTGGGTGCATAAGTATTTACAATTGTTATATTTTCTTGGATTGTACCTTTTATAATTATGTAGTATCCTTCTTTGTCTTTTGTTATAGTTTTTGCTTTATTTTGTCTGCTACAAGTATTGTATTGTATTGTGTTGTATTGTATTGTATTACTTCAACTTTATTTCACTTCCATTTGCATGATGTTTTTCCATCCCTTCACTTTTAATCTGCATGTGTTTTTCAGCTTCCAATGATTCTCTTGAAGGCACCATATAGATGGATCTTGTTTTTTTTTTTTAATCCATTTAGTCATCCAATAGCTTTTGATTGGATTATTTAATCTATTTACATCCAAAGTAATTACTGATAGGTATGTACTTATTGCTATTTTGTTGTTTGTTTTACAGTTGTTTTTTGTAGTTATTCTCTGTTACTTTTTCCTTGCTCTTGCTTGATGACTTTCTTTAGTGATATGCTTGGATTCCTTTCTCTTTATTTTTTGAATACTTTTGCAGGTTACCTTTATGGTTACCACTAGGTTAATATATAACATCTTATTCATATAGCAGTCCATATTAAGTTGATGGTCACTTAAGTTTAAACCCATTCTAAAGCACTAAACTTTTATCTCCTTTCCCATGTTTTATATATATGATTTCATAATTTGCATCCTTTAATTTTGAAAACCCCTGGACTGTTTTTTATAGATAGAATTGATTTTACTGCTTTTGTGCTTTAATCCCCATAATGATTTTATAAATCATTAATCTACTACTTTGATTATGTTTGTATGTAATTGTGAATTTTTTTCCTTTTCCAATTTTTACTCTTAATTATGACCTTTTCTTTCCACTTAGAGAATTCCCTTTAATATTTCTTATAAGGCTGGTTTACTGGTGATAACACCCTTTCCCTTTTGTTTGTCTAGGAAACTCTTTATCTCTCCTATTCTGAATGATAACCTTACTGGATAGAGTATTCTTGGTTGCAGATTTTTACTTTCAGCACTTTGAATATATCATGCCACTTTCTTCTGGTCTGCAAAGTTTCTGCTGAACAATCAGCTGATATCCTTATGGGGTTTCCCTTGTATGCAATTGCAATCTCTGGCTGGTTTTAAAATTCTCTCTTTGTCACTATTTTTTGCAATTTTATTATGTATCTTGGTGTAGACCTCTTGAATTAATTTTGTTGGAGGCTTTCTGTGAATCCTGGATCTGGATATATGTCTCCTTCCCCAAATTAGGGAAGTTTAAGTTATTATTTCTTCAAGTAAATTTTCTGCCACCTTTTCTCTTTCCTCCTTCTGGGATACCTAAAATGCAAATGTTATTATGCTTGATGATGTCGCTGATTTCCCCTATTCTCATTATTTATTCTTTTTTTCCTTTTACCAAACAATAGCTAGGTTGTTTCTCATTATTCTGTCTTCCATCTTGCTGATCTGTTCTGCTTCCTCTAGTCTACTATTATTCCATCTACTGTATTTTTTTTTAAAGATTTTATTTATTTGACAGAGAGAGATACAGCGAGAGAGGGAACACAAGCAGGGGGAGTGGAAGAGGGAGAAGCAGGCTTCCCGCAGAGCGGGGAGCCCGATGCGGGGCTTGATCCCAGGACCCTGGGACCATGACCTGAGCCAAAGGCAGATGCTTAACAACTGAGCCACCCAGGCGCCCCATCATCTACTGTATTTTTAATTTCAGTATTCAAGTCTTCATCTATGATTGGTTATTTACATTTTCTTTTTGTTGAAGGTCTCACTGAGATCCTCCACTTTTTTCTCAAGGTTAGTAAATGTGTTTATGAGCATTACTTTGAATTTTCTATCAGGCATATTTCTTTTTTTTTTTTAAAGATTTTATTTATTTATTTTGACAGAGAGAGACACAGCGAGAGAGGGAACACAAGCAGGGGGAGTGGGAGAGGGAGAAGCAGGCTTCCCGTGGAGCAGGGAGCTGGATGCGGGGCTTGATCCCAGGACCCTGGGATCATGACCTGAGCCGAAGGCAGATGCTTAACGACTGAGCCACCCAGGCGCCCCCAGGCATATTTCTTATCTTCATTTCCCTGCTGTGGTTTTGTCCTGCTCTTTCATATGGGACATATTCCTTTGTCTCATTTTGTCTAACTCTCTGTGTTTGTTTCTGTATTAGGAAAGTCACCTATGTCTCCTGCTTTTTAAAGTACTGGCCTTATGAAGATGAGGTCCTGTAGTGCCCTGTAGCACCTGTTCACCAGAACCAAGCACTTCAGAGCCTTTTTTTTTTTTTGACCTATGTGTGTTGCATTCACCCTACTGTGGTGGTTGAGTGGAATTTTCCTTCAGTCCAGTTGGCTGCAATGACTCTCTTCACCTATTTTGAGAAGGGTTTGATCCCTGTGCTGTTTAAGGGCCAGTCTGGGGTCTTCATGTACTTGAGTTGTGTCAGACCAAATGCCTGCCCTCAGCCCATTTGCCAGAAGTGTAGTCACACCAATGTGTAGGGTGATCTTCCTTTGTTTTCCCATGAGATGCTTTCATTGGTGGGTGGGGCCTGTAGTCAGACCAGATGTCTGCCCCCGGTTTGTCTGTTGGTATTGCAGTGACATCAAACTACAAGGTTCTCTATGCCGCCTCTGTGATGTTTTTGTTGATGGATGGAATTGGCTATCAGTTCAGATGTGTGCACCAGCCCATATTGGGGGCTGCAGTCAAACTGATATTTGTGCTTACTTCCTGTTTCCCCAGTGTGAGTCACTTTGGAGTGGTCCTAGCAGGGCATGTGGTGTTAGCATGTTATGCAGAAATTGTTCATGCTGATTCTCACAGGTGTCCTTGTATCTTGCCTGGGGAGATGTGAGAGGGATAGAAATGGTGTCTGCTAACTCTTTTGTTCTTAGGAAAGTCTCTTAAATATCCATGCTCCTTCAGCACAAGTTCTGAGACTAGTAAATAAATCTTCCTATATATACCCCAAGTACTCCTCAAACTGCTGCTTCTGTGCTGTATTTCAGGAGGGTTGTTTGTTGTGCTATATCTTTCAGGGTGGTGACTTAATTTCTTATCACCTTCCAGCTTTCCCAGAGCCAAGCTCACTAATTTTTAAAGTACCAGATTTGTTTCATGGATTGTAAAAACTTATGAAATTAAGCCCTACTGGTTTTCAAAGCCAAATTTTATGGGGACTTGTCTTCCCACTTCAGGTCCCCCATGTCTGGGGTGCCTAGTATGGGGTCTATTCCTCTCTCTCCTGTGGTGTCCCTCCCATTTGTGGTAGTCTCCTCAGAAGTTTGACTCCTGACTGTGTCTCTGCCCCCCTACCCTTTTTGTTGTGACTTCCTCTCTATGATTAACTGTGGAGAATCTGTTCTACCAGTCTTCAAGTCATTTTCTGGGTTAATTGTACTGATGTGGCTGTTATATACATATATTTGGGACAATGTAAGCTTAGGATCCTCCTATTCCACCATCTTCAATGTTAATATACACTTTTGTCCAGTCATATCTAGCTGCAAATGGAATGCAACTCACATTTATGTCTGGACTTATTTTGGGCCTCCCAACCTGATAATAACTAAACCAATTTCCTCAGGACACCAAACGAGCTTAGTAAAATATTACCACTCCTGTTAGATATCTGCAACTTCTGAGACTATAATTCTTAGACATAAAATAAGCAAGTGTGCTGGAAGGTGGCACACTTAACTCTGGAATTTAAGGATCCCATTAGCTTAACCTTTGGGTCTCTTGAATATGAACTGATATCTAAAAGGGATATGTTGCACAGTTGGGGACTGTGTGTGTACCTGATTGCATGGAAGTTTTCTTGAGGTTGGCAGGTGACCTAGTGTCAATCTAACCCATTCCATGACCAATTTATCCTATCACAGAAGTTGTTTTGAGGTGGTAAGCACTCTAACAGCCTTTAAATGCTTGATATGTGCCCACCAATTTTGTGGTTTTTTGGCCTCCAAGATCCCCATTAGCAATATCCTTTATACTAAACAAGACAAACAAACATGTGCACTATAATATATCAGCAGTAGCCAAAAGATGTTACTGTGTCTTGGCCACAAGAAGGACCTGTGTGCACCACCACTAATTCCTGTGGAAACTTGCTGAGGTTTTCCATCTGGGAATTATAGTCTGAAAGACTAAGGGCTTGGATCCTGGCAGATCCTTCTGCCAGCAAGCTGGGCTCCAGGAAAAAAACTGCCAGGTCAACTGAGCTCCAGGCAAGTATGTCAGGTCAGTTGGCTCTGGGCATAATCATTTGTCAGCTCAAGCTGACCCACCCTGTAAAAGAAAGTCAGCTGTATCAGGAACTCAAATGCTTAATAGGGTAGAGCTCAGAACTGAAAGGAGCTTACCTACAGCCCTCAGAAATAGTGAGAAAGATAGTGAATATAAAAAGTTTGTGGGTACTGTTTTTCTGACTGTTTTTCTCATTGTCACCCCATTCTGGAAGTTGGCTTCAGATCCTGCCACTGCCACCAAATCTGTTAAATAATAAAATTTCAACCAAATTAATTTAAAAATTCTAATTGGATTTATTAATTAATTCATGAATTGGGCAGCATCTCATAAAGCAAGTAGAGGGGAACTCCAAAGGGCCATAGAAAAGGAAAGGTTTTTAATAGTAGAGAGGGAATGGAAAAAAGGAAACTGTTAGCAAAGAATCCATTGTTTCAGGCAAGGTCACTCTCCTAAAGGGAACAGAAAGGATCTGTCAGTAAATTTCATAGTGCTGACCAGGAAATTCCCATGTTGACTGGTTAAAGGTTACATTTCTGGGGGGTTCAAACTGTAATTAAATATTGAGTCTTAGTTTACAGATTTGGGGCCTTAACCTAAGTGATGTCGTTTGGGGCTTGTGGTTTTCTTTTTTTTTTTAATTTAAGTTTTTATTTTAATTCAAGTTAGTTAATATACAGTGTTATATTAGTTTAATGTGTACAATATAATGATGCAACAGTTCCATACATCACCCTGAGCTCACCTTGACAAGTGCACTCCTTAATCCCCATCACCTATTTCACCCCTCCCCCACCCCCTTCCTTCTGATAGCCATCAGATTCTTCTCTATAATTAAAAGAATTATGTTTCTTACTTTGTGTTTTTCTTCTTTTTAAGATTTTATTTATTTATTTGACAGAGAGAGAGAGAGCACAAGCAGGGGGAGGGGCAGAGGGAGAAGGAGAAGTAGGCTCCCCGCTGAGTAAGGACCCACCCAGCCGCCCTGGCATCCCTGTGGTTTTCTTTTTAACACAATTGTTGACTTAAGTTTCCTGAGAGACTTATGGGACACCTGGATGGCTCAGTTGATTAAGCACCTGCCTTTGGCTCAGGTCATGATCTCAGGGTCCTGGGATCGAGTCCCTCATTGGGCTCCTTGCTCAGTGGGGAGTCTACTTCTCCCTCTGCCTGCCACTTCCGCTGTTTGTGTGCTCTCTCTCTGACAAATAAATAAATAAAATCTTTTTAAAAAACTTTCCTAAGAGACTTCTAATGTTAGCATATTAATTATGGGAAAATATACAAAACAAAAAATTATCATTTTAATAACTTTTAACTGTTCAATTTAAACAGGTCAATTGCCTTTAAGTAGATTCACACTGTTTTGCAACCATCATCACTATCCATTTCCAGAACTTTTTTTTATCATTCCATATTGAAACACTGTATCCATTAAATAATAACTCTCCATCCCATGCCTATCTTCCTCAAACCTTGGTAACCACTGTTCTACTTTCTGTCTCTATGAATTTGGCTCCTCTAAGTACTTCATATAACTGGAAGCACACAGTATTTGTCCTTTTGGGTCTGGCTTATTTCACTTAGCTTACTTTCTTTGAAGTTATTCATGTTTTAATACATATGAGGATTTCATTTTTTAAATGTATATTTTAAATAAAAATTGCATATATTTAAGATATACAGCATGACTCTTTGATACACATGTCATCTCCTCACATAGTTACCATTTTTTTTTTTTTTGTGATGAGATTACCTGGAGTCTACACTCATGGTATATTGCCATTGTGCAATATAGTATTATTATGCATAGTCACCATTCCCATGCATTAGTTCACTAGACTTGTTGATCCTACATAACTACAATTTTCAACCTATGACAACATCTCTCCTTTACCTCATCACTCAGTCTGGTAACTACCATTTTAATCTGCTTCTGAGTTCAACTTTTTAAAAATTTTACATTCTACATATGAAATTATATAATATCTGACTTTGTCTTATTTCATTTAGCATAATGTCCTCAAGGTTCATCTATGTTGTCACAAATGGTAGGATTAACTTCATTCTAATGGCTGAATAATATTTCATTGTGTATGTTTATATATATATAATCTTTATCCATTCATCTATTGATAGATGTTGAGTTGTTTTTATATCTTGACTATTGTAAATAGTCCTGCAATGAGCATGGGAGGGCAGATATCTCTACGAGATACTAATTTGATTTCATTTTGGTATATACCCAGAAGTCGTATTGCTGAATCATATGGTAGTTCTATTTTAATTTTTATGGTAATTTTTTACTGAGATATAATTGATGTACAGCACTGTGTAAGTTTTAGGTGGCAGCATAAAGACTTGGCTTAGATATATTTTGAAATGATTACCACAGTAAGTTAACATCCATCACCTCAATAGTTATTTTTCCCCTGTGATGAAAACTTTTAAGATTTACTGTCTTACTCTCTTCAAGTATACATACAATGATGATAACTATAATGATCATGTTGTTGTTTTTGCTCAGGATTGTTTTGACTATTTTGGTCTTTTGTGGTTCCATATGAATTTCTGGATTTAAAAATAAATATTTCTGTTAAAAATGCCATTGGAATTTAGTAGAGATTGCATTGATCTGTAGATTGCTTTGGGTAGTATGGACATTTTAACAATTCTAATTCTTATTCGTGAACACAGGATAGCTTTTCATGTTTTGGTGTGTCTTACTCAATTTCTTTCTTCAGTGTTTTATAACTTTCAGGGTACAGATCTCTTATTTTCTTGGTTAAATTGATTTCTATTTCATTGTTTTTATGCTGTTATAAATGGAGTTGTTGCCATAATTTCTATTTCAGATACATTGTGGTTACTGTATAGAAATACAACTGAATTTTTATGTTGATTTTGTATCCAGCAAATTTACTGCATTTGTTTTTTTAGTTATAAGAAGTTTGCTGTCTATGAGATCATGTCATCTGCAAACAGAGACAATTTCACCCCTTACTTTTGAATTTGAATGCTTTTTACTTCTTTTTCATGCTTAATTGCTCTGGATAAGACTTCTAGTACTATATTGAATAGAAGTAGTGAAAGTTGGGATTCATGTCTTTCTTCTTGTCATTGACAGAAAAGCTTTTAGTTTTATATCATTAAGTATGATGTTAGCTGTGGGCTTGTCATATATGGCCTTTATTATTTTGAGGTATATTCCCTTCATACTCACCTTGTTGAGAGTTTTTTTGATGAAAAGTGATGTTAAATTTTGTCAAATGATTTTTATGCAACTACCAAAATGATCATATGACTTTTATCCTTCATTCTTTTCATATGGTGAAACAACATTTACAGATTTGTGTATGTTGAACCACACTTCCCCCTTGGGATAAATCCCATTGACCACAGTGTTTGACACTTTTAACATGCTATTGCATTTGGTTTGCTAGTGTTTTGTTGAAGATTTTGGTATCTATGTTCATTAGAGTTACTGGCCTGTAATTTCCTTTTCTTATACAGTCCTAGTCTGGCTGTGACATAAAAATAATACTGGCCCTGTGAGGTTTGGAGGTGTTTGTTTCTCTTGAATTTTTTGAAATATTTTTAGAAGGATTTTTTTATTGGCATTAATATTCCCTTAAATGTTTGATGGAATTCATCACTGAAGCCATTAATTGCTGAGCTTTTATTTATTGGGATATTTTTGATCACTCATCCAAT
This sequence comes from Leptonychotes weddellii, assembly GCF_054177405.1. Taxonomy (NCBI): domain Eukaryota; kingdom Metazoa; phylum Chordata; class Mammalia; order Carnivora; family Phocidae; genus Leptonychotes; species Leptonychotes weddellii. Next base: position 62,506,845 of record NC_138385.1, read on the forward strand.
CTCCTTACTCATTATTGATTTGTTCACATCTTCTATTTCTTTATAATTCAGTCTTGATAGGTTGTAAATTTCTGGGAAAATATCCATTTCTTTTTTGTTACCAAATTTATTGACATATTAATGTCCACGGTAGTTTCTAATGATCCTTTGTGTTTCTGTGGTATCAGATGGAAAGTCTACTCTTTCATTTCTAATTTTATTTCTCTGAGTCCTCCCTTTTAGCCTTAGTCTAGCTAAGATTTAGTAATTTTGTTTATCTTCTCAAAAAATACACTTATTTTTACTGATTTTTCTAGTCTCTATTTCTGCTCTGATCTTTATTATTACCTTATTTTTGCTAACTTTAGGTTTATTTTTTTTTAATTATTTCCATAAAATTTAAAGTTTGGTTGTTTATTTAAAATGTTTCTTTTTTCTTTTAAATTTTATTCATTTATTTGAGAGAGAGAGCACAAGTAGGGTGAGTGGGAGAAGGAGAAGCAGGCTCCGGAGCCTGATGCAAGGCTCAATCCCAGGACTCTTGGGATCATGACCTGAGCAGAAGGCAGCCACTTAACCAACTGAGCCACCCAGGCACTCTGTTTCTTTTTTCTTAATGTAAGCATTTATTGCTCTAAACTTACTCCTGTAGCTGCTTTTAATGCATCCCATAAGTTTTGGCATATTCTATTTTTATTTTAATTTAGTTAGCATATAGATTTATATTTGTTTCTGGTGTATAATATAGTGATTTAAGAGTTTAAGATAACTTTTTATTTTCCTTTTGATTTCTTTGACTCATTTTTGTTCAGCAGTGTTTTGTTTAATTTATATACATATATTTTTTTTTTCAGTTTTCCTTTTGTTATTGATTTCTAGTTACATACTCTTATGGTCAGAAAACATACTTGATAAGATTTCAATCTTCTTGAATTTTTTTTTTTTAAAGATTTTATTTATTTATTTGAGAGAGAGAGAAAGAGAGAGAGCACATGAGAGGGGGGAGGATCAGAGGGAGAAGCAGACTCCCTGCTGAACAGGGAGCCCGATGCGGGACTCGACCCAGGGACTCCAGGATCATGACCTGAGCTGAAGGCAGTCACTTAACCAACTGAGCCACCCAGGCGCCCTCTTCTTGAATTTCTTAAGATGCTGCTTTGGCCTAGCATAAGATTTATTCTGGAGTATTGATCCATGTGCCCTTGAAAAAAAATTGTATTTTACTGTTGTTGGATGGAATACTCTGCATATATCTTTTGGGTCTATTTGGTCTATAGAATTGTTCAAATCTGCTATTTCCTTATTGATTTTCTGATTAGATGAGCAATCCATTGTTGAAAGTGAGATCCTTTACTATTATTGTATTAATGTCTATTTCTCCCTTTGGTTCTGGTAATATTTTCTAAAAATATTTAGGTGCCCCAATTTGGGTCTATATTTATTTATAATACTTATATCTTAATTATGAATTGACCCTTTATCATTATATAGTGACCTTTTTCTCTTGATAATTTTTTTACTTAAAATTTATTTTGTCTAATATAAATATAACCACACATGCTCCTTTTGGTCATCATTTGCATAGGATATCTTTTTCCATCCCTTCACTTTCTGCCTATCTGTGTGCTTAAAATTAGAGTAGCTACACTTGTGGTGAGCATAGCATAATATATAGAAAAGTTGAGTCACTATGTTTTACACCTAAAATTAATGTAAACAGTGTTTTAAATATACTCAAATAAAAAAATAAAAATTATACTACTGATAAATTTAAATAAATTTTAATGTTCAAAATAAAAAAAATAATAATTGAGTTTCTGTGGGCAACATATTAATGGATCTTTTTTTATCCATTCAGCCACCCTGTGTAAACTGAATAATTTAATCCACTTGCATGTAAAATAATTATTTATAAATAAGTATTTATTACTGTCATTTTGCTCATTATTTTCTGATTGCTTTCTACTTACTTTGTTTTTGCCCTCTGCCTGTCTTTGAGATTTAATGTTTGCTTGTTTGTTTTTTCTGTAGTGGTATGCTTTGATACATTTCTCTTCATGTTGTTTATCTCTTCCAGGTCTTTTTTTGGGGGGGGGTTAAAAATGAATCTTGCATAAAACATCTTATATTAATAATCAACTACTTTAAGCTAATAAATTAAAACCAACAATATACAAAAACTTTATACTTGAAATCCTCCCCTCACATTTTATATATTGATGTCACAACTTAAATTTTTTATATATGTGTATACATTAAAAAATATTGTAGCTGTAGTTATTTTTATACTTTTGTGCTTTAACTTTTATTGGAGAAATATTATTTACTCACCACATTTCAATATTAGAATATTCTGAATTTGACAATATTAATACCTCTATAATGAGTTTTATACTTTAAATTTTTTTTCATGTTAGTATTTTTTATTTCATCTTGAAGAACTCCATTTAGCATTTCTTGTAAGGCAGGTCTGGTGATGATAGGCTCTCAATCTTTCGTTTGGGAAAGTGATTATCTCTCCTTCATTTTCAAAGGCAGCCTTGGCAGCTACAGTTTTCTTGGTTGGCAGGTTTCTGTTTGTTTGTTTGTTTTTTCAGCACTTTGAATATATTACCCCATACTTTGCTTGTCTGCAAGAATTATGTTGAGAAATACCATTTCCCTTTCCAGATTAGGGGAATTTTCTGTCATTATTTATTTAAATAAGTTTTCTGCCCTATTTCTTTTTCTGTGTTCCTAGTGGGACTCCCATAATACATACATTTTTTCTCTTTTTAGGTTCTTTTATAAGACATATAGGCTTTCTTCATTTTTATTACTATCTTTTTTTGTTTGTTTTTCTTACTGGGTTAATTTAAAAGTACTTGTCTTCAATCTCACTGGTTTTGCCTTCTTGATTAAGTTTTTCATTGAAATTCTCCATAAAATTTTTCACTTCAGTCATTGTGCTCTGATTTCAGTTCCAGAATTTGTTTGATTTTTTATGGTTTCTACCTCTTTGTTAAATTTCGTATTTTGTTCATGTATTATTTTCCTGATTTCATTTAGTCAAGTATCTGTGTTCTCTTGTGGCTCACTGATCTTCTTTAAGATTATTATTTTGAATATTTTGTCAAAAAGTTGGTAGATCTCCGTGTCTTTGGGGTTGGTTATTGGTGCTTTAGTAGTTTTTCTGGTTTCATATTTCCTTGATTATTCATGATCCATGTGGTCTTACATTGGTGTCACCACATTTCAAGGCTAGGCTTTATAGACTCATTTTGGCAGGTAAAGCCTTTTACCGGTCAACCTGACCAGAGATTTTGTGTGGGCCTTCTTACATTGTCTGTTGGTGGACTTGCTGCTGGAGTCCTTGGCCTGGCCAGTATGGTGCCTGAGTCAGCAGATGACCAGGTTTGGTCTTGAGAGTCAATCTTGGAGCCAGGTTCCACTGGAGTGGTCCTATCACTTGGGGCCATTGATGAGCCTTGTGCTTGAGTCTGTGATGTTGGGCCTGGGACCTGGGTTTGCAAGGGCAGGTCTGGATCCTTGGGCCAAGAAAGTTGACTAGGGACAAAAGATTACTAGAAAAGACCTGGCAATTCGGTCTGTGGGGGCAGCCCCGGTAGCTGGGTCCATAAAGGTGGGCCTGGAACTTGGATCCATAGGGGCTGACCTGGCCCCACAGTCCACTGGGAGCACTTTTGCTGCCTTTATTCATAGAGGCAGTCCTGATGTCTGAGACTGTGGTGTTGATCCAGAAGCTTGGGATATTAGGGTAGGCCTAAAGCCTGTGCCAGTCTGGTGCTGGGATGGGTCTTGAGCTTTTGTCCATGGGGGTAATCCTGAAACATAATTCCATGGGGAAGGCCTGGACCTGGAGGCCACTGGAATATTCCTGGAACCTGATTCTGCTGGAAACTTGGTCCACAGGAGACACTGGTGTGGGCTAGGGGCCTGGATATATGAAGCCTGTTTTGAAGGGTCTGTGTGTGCTGACCCTATGCTTGGTGCCACAGGGGCTGGCCTGATGCTGGCATAAGAATGAAGCTTAGGACTTCAGGGGCAGGTCTGGATCCCTGGTCCACAGGTGCCCACCTGGAGTCTAGAGTCTTGGAGGATGGGCTGGCATTAGGTCAGACTATCAGGTGCCTGGGCCTGTGGGGGCTAACCTGGACACTCTAATTTCAAGAATGCCATACTTTCAATCTCTTCTTCTTGTACATAAAAGAAAAATTTGCAAAATAAACTGGCAGAACCACAGACCTAAACATGTACTGGTATCCATAGCTAGATATATTCTTGATAGCTAGAATAATGAAGGGTTAATGTAAAGTAAAGGTGATGAGACTGTTCTCAATGACAATGTTCAGACATGACTCCCTAGACATTTATAAGCATAAAACACTCTTTCTATAGACTGATATGAAAATGGTAATATGAACATAAAAATTGTAATTCACCTAATTGATAACTGTTTAAGACAATAGTAGCAAAATGTATTTGGTAATTAAAGCTTTTAGATAAATTAAATGAATGACAACAATGTTGTAAGAAATAGGAAAGAGGAATTGAGAATATTCTATTATAAGGTGGTTGAGCTACTGGTGAAACAGAGTAGTGTTATTTGAAAGAGGTTATTTGAAAGGATTAGTTTTAAATGTATACTGCAAACTCTAGAGAACCCCCTACAAAAGGAAAAAGGGAAAAAAAAGAATTATGATTGACATATTGAGAAGAAGTATTATTGTACTATACAAAAAGCTTAATTAAAATCAGAAAGGAGCACCTGGGTGGCTCAGTCAGTTAAGCATCTGACTCTTGATTTCAGCTCAGGTCATGATCTCAGAGTCATGAGACTGAGCCCTGCATTGAGCTCTACACTCAGTACAGAGTCTACTTGGGATTTTCTCTCTCCCTCTCCTTTTGGCCCTCCCCTTCTCTAAATAAATAAATAAATAAATAAATAAATAAATAAATAAATAAATAAAATCTTTTTAAAAATAAATAAAACCAGAGAAAGCAGGAAAAAGTGGAAGACTAAAAAAGAAATAAAGAACAAAGTAACAGATAGAAAACAGCAAGAAATATGGAAGACATTAATCCAATATCAGTAATAACTTTGAATGTCAATTGTCTAAATACCTCAATTAAAAGACAGAGAGTGTTATACCAGATTGAGTGAATCAAGGTAATATGGTAAAAAAGAAATGAGACAAACAGTAAAAAAGGTCAATAAAACTCAGTTGTGGATTTTTTTTAAAAAGATAAAATTGACAAACATTTATTTAGATTAACTAAGGAAAAAAGATAGAAGACTTTAGTCTTTATTTATTTAAATGAAATAATAAATAAAAGAGTATATATTACAACTAATACAACATAAATAAAAAAGATAATAAGAGACTACTATGAACAGTTACCTTCCAAAAATTGGATAATGTAGTAAAAAGGGATAAATTCCAAGAAAGACATAACTTCTGAAGACTGAATCATGAAGAAACAGAAATTCTGAAAAGATGAATAAGACTAAGAGACTGAATGAGTAATCAAAAATCTCCCAAAACCCAGGAATAGATAGCTTCACTGGTAAATTCTACCAAAGAATTAATACCAATCTTTCTCAAATTCTTCCAAAAAATAGAAGACTATGGAATGGAATACTGACAAGTACATTTAATGGGCACAGCACTACTCTGGTACAAAAGCCATACGAAGATGTTACAAGAAAAGAAAATTACAGGCCAGAATACCTAATGAATGTATATGTGAAAATCCTCAACAAAATATTAGCAAACTGAATTCAACAGCACATGTAATGTATGGTGATTAACATAACATAATAAAATAAAATTTTTTTAAAAGTCCATGCATTAAGATCAAATAGGATTTAACTCTGGTATGAAAAGATGGTTCAACTACACAAATCAATAAATGTGATATACCAATTAACAAAATGAAGGATGAGAATCAGATCATCACAATAGATGTAGAAAAGGCATTTGATGAAATTCAAAATCCTTTTGTAATAAAAATTCTCAACAAATTAGGTTTAGATATAATGTACCCCAACATAATAAAGGCCATATATGACAAGACCACAGGGAGCATCATACTTAAATCTTTCAGTTTTTTGTCTAGGATCAGAAAAAATAGACGAGTGCCCACTCTCACCACATTTATTCAACATAGCAGTGAAAAATCTTAGCCAGAGCAATTAGAAATAAAAGACATGCAAATAAGAAAGAATGAAATAAGATTGTCTCTGTTTGAAGGTGACATATTCTTATACGTAGAAAATCCTAAAGATTCCATTAGAATGGATAAATGAATTTGGCAAAGGTGTAGGATACAGAATAAACATACAAAAGTTAGTTGTGCTTCTAGAATCTAACAATGAACTCTCTGAAAAAGGAATTTTAAAATTTCACTTTCAAAAGCATTTAAATTAATAAAATACTGAGAAACAAATTTAACCCAAGAGGTGAAAGATTTGTATACTGAAAGCTATTTAAAAAGTTGATAAAGGAAAGTCACAGGGACTAATTCTAGGCAAGATGGCAGCAGAGCAGGGGACCTAGTTTGATCTGGTCCCTCGAATTTAGCTGGATAGCTATAAAACCAATCTGAAAATACACGAATTCAACCTGAAATGTAAGAAAATATATCTGGAACTCTACAAGCAGAAGAATGACTGCTTTGTGCAAGGTAGGAGATGCAGCATCGTGAATCTGTGGGGAAATATCGGAAGATAAACAGAGTGGGGAGGGAGCGCCCATAAGCTGGCTACTGGAAAGTGATATAACACCTGAGTGCAAAATGAGAACCCTTAGAAATCTCCAGTGAGAGACATACCTTTCTGAAAGGGGCACAGGGGATGAAAAGAGCAGCATTCTAGGTGGATCATAGTGGTGTAAGGATCCCAGGAGACACAGACCAGGGGGTGCCTGATCTGATAGAATGCCCAAGCAGGGGATCGGGGAAACTGGTTATAGTCAGTGAGCCAAGAGGGGACTCTCAGCTCTGGTTGCCATAAATTGTGAATCAGGCTGGTAGAGAGACTGCTCTTTGCCTGAGCACCCTGAAAAGGACTGGAACAGGAAGGCTGTTTAACATCCCCTGGTAAAGACGAAATGGCTGCTCTCATGTTGGGCAACAGCTCTCAGAGCAGCAGTGGCCCTGGGAAAAGACAATAGGATGGCACTCACCATGACCTGGGGACAGCAAAACATGGTGTACTTGTGAGCCCACAACTGCTTATAGTCGCAAAGCCACAAATCAAAGTGTCAGTCGTGGGCCCCGGGGACTCCCCACTGGAAGAATTGCAGTAGGTGTGAACCACATGAATCTATGAGTTTGGTGCACACAGAAGTGGAGACGGTTTGACCCGGAGGGTTAATTGAAGAAAGGGGTCTGCCATCTTGTGGCTCTGGGCCAGAGATCCCAGCATAGCCATTTTTGCTTTGAACCTCTGAGGAGGAATGGAAAGCCACCAGGGGAAAAAAGCCACACAGACAACCAGTTCACCTTGAGCACATTCCGCTGACAAGATGTGGGGCAAGTCTGCCCAGGCAAAGAAACCTGAGAAGCAGAACAGCAGGCCCCTCCCCCAAAAGACAGACTGCCTCATTCTAGTCCTTTTTTCACTCTATTCAATTCTCTCTCTATATATATACATAAACTTTTTTTCTTTACAATTTTGGCAGGTAGTGTCTTCTAACACAGAGACCTAAATTCAATCAGGAACAAGTAGATCACTGCTTTGTCCACCAATGAGATTATAGTCTCTCTTCCCCTCCACCTCACCCGCTTTTTTATTGTTCTGTTAATATTGGTTTTGCTCACTTTCCTGTGGTGGCTTCCAACTACTTCGGAACTTTTCTAGGGTATAATTTTCTTGGGTCATGGCTGATATTTTGGACTCTATTCATTCACTCACCTATCCTTCTTTGGACAGAATGACTAGAAGGATGAACTCACAACAAAGGAAAGAACCAGAGGCGATGTTCTCCGCCATAGAGCTAATCAATATGGATATAAGCAAGATGTCACAGATAGAATTCAGGATAGCAATTATAAAAGTAAAAGATACATTTGAATAAAGCATACATGAAAATACAGAATCTCTAACCGCAGAAATGAGATCTCATCAGGCCTAACATAGAAATGCTTTCAATGAGATACAGTCTAAATTGGATGCTCTAACAGCTACGGTCAATGAGGCAGATGAGAGAATAAGTGATCTAGAGGACAGGCTGATGGAAAAGAAGGAAGTTGAGGAAAAGAGAGAAAAACAACTAATAGTCAATGAAGAGAGACTTAGAGAATTTAATGATGCCTTGAAAAGAACCAATGTCAGAATCATTGGGATCCAAGAAGGGGTAGAAAGAGAGAGAAGGCTGGAAGGTATATTTGAGCAAATCACGGCTGAAAACTTCCATAATCTGGGGAAAGAAACAATCATTCATGTCCAAGATGCAGAGAGGACCCCTCCAAAAATCAACAAAACAGATCAACACCCAAACATAAAATAGTGAAGCTTGCAAATCTTAGAGTGAAAGAAGCTATTCTGAGAGCAGCTAGGGAGAGGAGATTCCTTATGTACAGAAGGAGGAACATCATAACATCAGACCTATCCACAGAAACTTGGCAGGCCAGAAAGTGCTGGCAAGGTATAGTCAGGGTATTAAAAGAGAAAAACATGCAGCCAAGAATACTTCATCCACCAAGGCTATCATTCAGAATGGAAGGAGAAATAAAGAACTTCCAGGATAAACAGAAACTGAAAAAATATGTGATCACCAAGGCAGCCCTGCAAGAAATATTAAAGGGGATCCTGTAAGAGAAGAGAGACACCAATAGTAACATAGACCAGAAAGTAACAGACAATCTACAAAAACAGGGAATTTCCAGGCAATACAATGGCACTAAATTCACATCTTTCAGTACTTACTCTGAATGTAAATGGGCTGCCTGCCCAAATTAAAAGACACAGGGTATCAGATTGGATAAAAAAGCAAGACCCATCCATATGATGTCTACAAAAGACTCATTTTGAACCTAAAGACAACTCCAGATTGAAGGTGAGGGGATGGCAAACCACTTATCATGGCAGCAGACCTCAAAAGAAAGCTGGGGTAGCAATCTGCATATCAGACAAATTGGATTTTAAACCAAAGATGGTAGTAAGAGATGTAGAGGGACAGTGTATCATATTGAAAGGGTTTAAGCAACAAGCAGATCTAACACTTGTAAATATCTATGCCTCCAACCTGGGAGCAGCCAATTATATCAACCAATTAATATCCAAAGTAAAGAAACATATTGATAATAATACATTAATAGTAAGGTATTTCAACACCCCCCTCACAGCAATGGACAGATCATCTAAGCAGAAGATCAACAAGGAAACAAGGGCTTTGAATGACACACTGGACCAGATGGACTTCACAGTTATATACAGAACATTCCATCCTAAAACAACAGAATATTTATTCTTCTTGAGTGCACATGGAACATTCTCCAGAATAGATCACATATTGGGTCATGAATCAGGTCTCAAATGATCCCAAAAGATTGAGATTATTCCCTGCGTATTTTCAGACCACAATGCTTTGTAACTGGACTGTAACAATCACAAGAAGAAATTTAGAAGGAGCACAAACACCTGGAGGTTAAAGACTATCCCGCTAAAGAATGAATGGGTCAACCAGGAAATTAAAGAAGAACTTAAACAATTCATGCAAACTAATGGAAATGAAAACACATTGATTCAAAACCTATGGGATACTGCAAAGGCAGTCCTTAGAGGGAAGTACACAGCAATAAGCTGCTCTCAAAAAATTGGAAAAATCCCAAATATACAAGCTAACCTTACACCTAAAGGACCTGGAGAGAAAAACAGCAAATAAAGCCTAAACCAAGGAGGAGAAGAGAAATAATAAAGATTAGAGCAGAAATTCATGAAATAGAAACCAGAAGAACAGTAGAACAGATCAATGAAACTAGAAGGTGCTTCTTTGAAAGAATTAATAAGATCGATAAACCTCTAGCCTGACTTATCCAAAAGAAAAGAGAAAGGACCCAAATTAATGAAATCATGAATGAAAGGGGAGAGATCACGACAAATACCAAGGAAATACATGTAATTTTTAGAACATATTATGAGCAACTATACACCAACTGGAAGAAGTTGATGTATTCCTGGAAACTTAAAAACTACCAAGACTGAAACAGGAAGAGGTAGAACATCTGAAAAGACCAATAACCAGCAAGGAAATTGAAGCAGTAATCTAAAACCTCCCCAAAAACAAGAGTCCAGCACCAGTTGGCTTTCCAGGGGAATTCTACCAATCATTTAAAGAAGAAATAACACCATTTTTTTGGCTGTACTATAGGAATACATTAGGTGATTCAGTGGAAACATACTGCCTTGCTAACATTTGAAGAGTATGCATTGCATAATGAATTCTTTTAGAAGCATTATATGTTTTGTACTCTTACTTTATGTCTCAGTTTTAATTGAACATAAAGGGAATGCAGTATTTTAATTGTAACTCTGCCAATATCTTTATCTAGAGGCCTGTTGACATTTTTGTCTCCAAGAAAGGCAGGCTTAGATTATTTTTCTTCCAGATGGAGTTGGTGTAGTGTATTATTGGTTATCAAAATACTCAGTTTGGAGACTTTGAAATGGTAAATATTCATAGTGTGTAAAAAGCATGATACAAAACTGTATGATCTTAATTGCATTAAAATGCTTCCTTCTTGGATACACACATGGGACCTAGAAGTTGCACTGTAAACTGGTTGTGATTATGGATGAATTCATTCTTTGCTTCTTTTGCTTTTCAGTTTCCTTTTATGCACATGTTAACTTTTAAAAAATAATTTTTTAAAAAACAACAACAAAAAAGAAACAATACCTATTCTTCTGAAGCTCTTTCAAATAATAAGAAGGGAAGGAAAGCGTCCAAACTTGTTCTGTGAGGCCAGGATTACCTTGATCTCAAAACCAGACAAAGACCCCAACAAGAAGGAAATTATAGACCAATATCCCTGATGAACATGGATGCCAAAATACTCACCAAGATACTAGCCAATAGGATACAACAATCCCTACATTAAAGGGATTATTCACCACGGCCATGTGAGATTTATTCCTAGAATGCAATGGTGATTCAACATTCACAAGTCAATCAATGTGATACATCACATTAATAAAATACAAGAAACATATGATCTTCTCCACTGATGCAGAAAAAGCATTTGACAACATACAGCATTCTTTCTTGATTAAAACTCTTCAAAATATAGGGATAGAGGGAACATACCTCAATATCATAAAAGCCATCTATGAAAAGCCTACAGGGAGTATCATTCCTAGTGGGGAAAAATGGAGAGCATTTCCCCTAAGGTCAGGAACACAACAGAGATACCCACTCTCACCTCTGTTGTTCAACATAGTACTAGAAATCCTAGGCTCAACAATCGGAGAACAAGAAGAAATAAAAGGCATTCAAATTGGCATGAAAGAAGTCAAACTCTCTCCCTTTACAGATGACATGACACTTTATGTGGAAAACTGAAATGACTCCACCCTAAAATTGCTAGAACTTAAACAGCAATTCAGCAACATGGCAGGATACAAAATCAATGCACAAAAATCAGTTGCATTTCTATACACTAACAATGTGACTGAAGAAAGAGAAATTAAAGAATCGATTCCATTCACAATAGCACCAAACACCATAAGATACCTAGGAATAAACCTAACCAAAGAGGTAAAGGATCTCTACTCTAGAAACTACAGAACACTTATGAAAGAAAATGAGGAAAATACAAAGCGATGGAAAATATTCCAAGCTCATGGATTGGAAGAATAAACATTGTGAAAATGTCTATGCTGCCCAGAGCAATCTGCACTTTCAATGCAATCCCTATCAAAATACCATAGACATTTTTCACAGACCTGGAACAAATAATCCTAAAATTTATGGAACCAGAAAAGACCCTGGATCTCCAGGGGATTGTTGAAAAAGAAAACCAAAGCTGGGGGCATCCCAATGCCTGACTTCAAGCTATATTACAAAGCTGTGATCATCAAGACGGTATGGTCCTGGCACAAAAACAGACACATAGAACAATGGAACAGAATAGAGAACCCAGAAATGGACTCTACAGTCAGTTAATCTTTGACAAAGTAGGAAAGAGTATCCAATGTAAAAAAGAGTCTCTTCAATAAATAGTGCTGGGAAAATTGGACAGCCACATGCAGAAGAATGAAGCTGAACCATTCTCTTACACCATACACAAAGATAAAGTCAAAATGGATGAAAGACCTCAATGAGAGACAGGAATCCATCAAAATCCTAGAGGAAAACATAGGCAGTAACCTCTTCGACATTGGCCACAGCGACTTCTTTCCAGACATGTCTCTAAAGGCAAGGGAAACAAAAGTAAAAATGAACTTTTGGGACTTCATCAAGATAAAAAGCTTCTGCACAGCAAAGGAAACAGTCAACAAAACAAAGAGGCAACCCACAGAATGGGAGAAGATATTTGCAAATGACATTACAGATAAAGGACTAGTATCCAAAATCTATAAAGAACTGCTCAAACTCAACACCCCAAAAAACAAATAATCCAGTCAAGAAATGAGCAGAAGACATGAACAGACACTTCTCCAAAGAAGACACACAAATGGCTAAGAGACACATGAAAAAATGTTGAACATCACTAGCCATCAGGGAAATACAAATCAAAACCACAATGAGATACCACCTTACACCAGTTAGAAGGGCAAAAATTAACAAGACAGGAAACACAAGTGTTGGTAAGGATGTGGAGAAAGGGGAAACCTCTTACACTGTTGGTGGGAATGCAAGCTGGTATAGCCACTCTAGAAAACAGTATGGAGTTTCCTCAAGAAGTTAAAAATAGAACTACCATATGACCCAGCAATTGCACTACTAGGTATTTACCCCAAAGATACAGATGTAGTGAAAAGAAGGGGCACCTGCACCCCAATATTCATAGCAGCAAAGTCCACAATAGCCAAACTGTGGAAGGAGCCGAGATGCCCTTCAACAGATGAATGGATAAAGATGTAGTTCATATATACAATGGAATATTACTCAGCCATCAGAAAGGATGAATACCTAACATTCACATTGACATGGATGGAACTGGAGGGTATTATGCTAAGTGAAATATGTCAAGCAGAGTAAGACAATTATCATATGGTTTCACTCATATGTGGAACATAAGGAATAGCATGGAAGACCACAGGGGGAAGGAAGGGAAAACTGACTGGGAAGAAATCAGAGAGGGAGATAAACCATGAAAGACTCTGGACTCCGAAAAACAAACTGAGGGTTACAGAAGGGAGGGGGTGGGGGAGGGGGTAATCAGATGCTGTGTATAAGGAGAGCATGAGTTGTGATGAGCACTGGATGTTATACACAACTAATGAATCATTGAACACTATATCAAAAACTAAATATGTATTATATGTTGGCTAATTTAACATAATAAAAAATAAAACTCATGTATATTAAAAACATGTAAAGAATAAAACTAATAGCCTTCATAAAAAATTTTTAAAATTATACATATTAGGAAGGAAGAAATAAGCTGTCTATATTTCTGGGTGGCATGACTGTCTATGTAAAAAGAAAATCCCAGACAATCAACAACAAAAACCTAATAAGTGATTATTGGAAAAGTTGCAAGAAACAAGGTTAATATACAAAATTCAATTGCTTTCCTAAATACCAGCAGTGTACAATTGGAATTTGAAATTTAAAACAAAACATCATTTATATTACCACACATTAAATGAGATGCCAAGATATAAATCTAGCTACATATGTACAAAATCTATATGAATAAGCTACACTCTGTTGAAGGAAATCAAAAATCTAAATAAATGTAGAGATATTCTATATCATAGATAGGAAGAATGAACTGTTAAGATGTCACCTGTTCTCTGCTTGATTGATAGATACAATGGAATCTGTATAAAAATCTCAGCAATTTATTTGTAGATAGCAACAAACTTATTCAAAATTTATATAGGAAGGCAAAAGACTTTGAATATCCAACAAAATATTGATGAAGAACAACAAATAGAAGACAGACACTTAATTGCTGATTTACTATAAGGCTATAGTAATCAAGATTGTATGGTATTGATAAAGATATAGACAACTAGATCAATGTAACAGAATAGAAACAAATAAATTAACCCACAGAGACACAGTATATTGGTTTTTGACATAGGAACAAAGACACTTCAATGAAGAAAGGATTGTCTTTTCAGCAAATGATCCCAGAAAAACTGAACATCCACATGGAAAACATTAATCTAGATACAGAGCTTACACAAAATTAACTCAAAATGGATTAGACCTAGATACAAAATTAGATCTCTAAAGCGCCTAGCAGACCAAAATCTAGGTGACTGTTGGTTCAGCGGTGAATTTTTAGATAGAACACCAAAATCAGAATCTATGAAAGACAAAATTGATAATTTGGAAATCATTAAAATTAAAAACATTTGCTCTAAGAAAGACTTTTTTAATTATTTTTTTAAAGATTTTATTTATTTATTTGACAGAGACAGAGAGAGAGAGGGAACACAAGCAGGGGGAGTGGGAGAGGGGGAAGCAGGCTTCCTGCTGAGCAGGGAGCCCGACGCGGGGCTTGATCCCAGGATGCTGGGATCATGACCTGAGCCGAAGGCAGACGCTTAACAAATGAGCCACCCAGGCGCCCCTCAGAAAGACTTTTTTTTTCCTTCTAAGAATTTGTTTAAATTCTGGTTACTTAACAGGTAGTGTAAAATTAGTTTCAGGGATAGAATATAGTGATTCATCATGTGCATATAACACCCAGTGCTCATTACAAGTGCCCTCATTAATGCCCATCACCCACTTACCCCCATTTCCCTACCCACGGCCCTTCTAGCAACCCTCCATTTCTTCCCTTTTAAGATTCTCATGATTTGCCTCCCTCCCTCTTTTTATCTTATTCTATTTTTCCTTCCCTTCCCCTATGTTCATCTTTTGTTTCTTAAATTCCACATAAGAGTGAAATCATATGGTATTTATCTTTCTCTGACTGAGTTATTTTCCTTAGCATAATATACACTTAGTTCTATCCACATCGTTGCAAATGGCAAGATTTCATTCTTTTTGATGACTGAGTAATATTCCATCGTATATATACATACCATTTCTTCTTTATCCATTCACCAGTCAGTGGACATTTGGGCTCCTTCCATATCTTGGCTATTGTGGATATTGCCACTATAAACATTGGGGTGCAAGTGACTCTTTGAATCACTATTTTTCATATCCATTGGATAAATACCAAGCAGTGCAATTGCTTGGTCTTAGGGTAGTTCTATTTTTAACTTTTTGAGAAACCTCCATAATGTTTTGCAGAGTGGCTGCACCAGTTTGCATTCCCACCAACAGTGTAAGAGGGTCCCCCATTCTCTGCAGCCTTACCAACACCTGTTATTTTCTGAGTTGTTAATTTTAGCCATTCTGACTGGTGTGAGGTAGTATCTCATTGCAGTTTTGATTTGTATTTCCCTGATGATGAGTGATGTTGAGCATTTTTTTATGTGTCATTGGCCATCTGGTAGTCTTCTTTGGAAAAAAAAGTTTGTTCACATCTTCTGCCCATTTCTTAGTTGGATTATTTCTTTTTTGAGTGTTGAGTTTGATAAGCTTTTTATAGATCTTGGATACTAACCCTTTATCAAATATGCCATTTGCAAATACCTTCTCCCATTTTGTAGGGTGTCTTTTAGTTTTTTTGATTGTTTCCTTCCTGTGCAAAAGCTATTTATCTTTATGAAGTCCCAATAGTTCCTTTTTTATTTTGTTTCCCTTGCCAATAGAGACATGTCTAGTAAGAAGTTGCTACAGCTGAGGTCAAAGAGGTTGCTGCCTGTGTTCTCCTCTAGGATTCTGATGGTTTCTTGTCTACCATTAAGGTCTTTCATCCATTTTGAGTTTATTTTTGTTTATGGTGTAAGAAAGTGGTCCAGTTTCATTTTCTGCATGTTGTGTCTATTTTTCCCAACACGATTATTAAAAAGACTATCTTTTTTCCATTGGATATTCCTTCCTACTTTGTCACAGATTAGTTAACCATATAGATGTGGGTCCATTTCTGGGTTTTCTATTCTGTTGCATTGATCAATGTGTTTCTTTTTGTGACAGTACCATACTGCTTTGATCACTACAGCTTTCTAATCTATCTTGAAATCCAGAATCTTGATGCCTCCAGCTTTCCTTTTCTTTTTCAGGATTGCTTTGGTTATTCAAGGTCTTTTGTGGTTCCATACAAATTTTGGGATTGTTGGTTTTAGCTCTGTGAAAAATGCTGGTGGTATTTTGACATGAATTGCATTCAATTTGTGGATTCCTTTTGGTAGTATAGACTTTTTAACAATGTTATTCCAATCCATGAGCATGGAATTTATGTTCATTTCCTTGCGTCCTCTTCAATTTCTTTCACAAGTGTTCTGTGGTTTTTAGAGTACACATCTTTTACCTTTTTGGTTAGGATTATGCTAAGTGTCTTATGGTTTGTGGTGCAATTGTAAATGGGATCAAGTCCCTGATTTCTCTTCCTGCTGCTTCCTTATTAGCGTATACAAATACAGCTCTTTGAGGGGAGGAGGCAAGATGGCAGAAGAGTAGCAGACCTCATTTCATCTTGTTCCTTGAATTTAGCTAGATAACTATCAAATCATTCTGAATACCCATGTATTCAACCTAAGATGTGAGAAAGGAATAACTGGAACCCTACAAGTAGAAAAGTAACCACTTTCTGCAAGGAAGGAGATGCAGAGAAGTGAAACTGAGGGGATATATTGGAAGGCAAATTGTTGGGTGAGGGAGCCTCAGTAAGCCAGCTACCAGAAAGTGATATAGCCCCAGAGGGAAAAATCAAAACCCTTAGAAATCTGCTCCAGGGAGAGACTTTCCTGCCTGAATGGTGCTCAGGTGCTGAAATGGGACACAACTCTAGGTGGGACAGTGTGGCCTCAGGATCCCCAGAGTCACAGAACTAATGAGGGTGCCTGAGTCGGTAGAGTTCCCAAGCATTGGAGTGGGGAAACTGGTTATGGTCGGTGAGCCTGGGAGGGGGCTTTCAGCTCTGTTCACCATAAACCACGAGCCATGGCTCCATCAGGTTACCTCACTCTACGTGAGGACCATGCAAAGGACAGAAAGTCGGGCCTTTCTGCTTCCCCTGGGAGGGGTGTAGTACATGCTCACATGACTGGGAGACAGCTCTCAGTGCCAGAGCCCTGCAAAAAACAGAAATGCGACAGCATTCTGCCCTCCCCTGGAGGGGAGGAGTAGAAGGGCGCACAATCTGGCGACAACTCTCTGTTCCAGAGCCCTACAAAGTGCAGCAACGTTGGACCCTCTGCCTTCCCCTGGGAGGATTAGTGTGGTTGTGCACCTCAGGAGTCTGCAGAGCTTGGCACACACGAAAGTGAACACTGTTTATCCCTGAGGGTTTACTGAAGAGAGGGGATTGCTATCTTTCTGCTCTGGGGCTGGAGATTGGGGGGTGGCCATTTTTATTTTGATCCTCTAAAGAAGCATGGAAAGGCTTCAGGGAACAAAAGCCACACAGAGTTACCAGCTTACTCTGAGCCCGGCCCCCTGCCAAGGGGTGGTGCAACTTCACCCAGGCAAAGACACCTCAGAGGCAGCCCAGCAGATCACTCCCCTAGAAGACCAACTGGAAGAACAGGTGCACAGCAAGTTTAAGGACCACACAGGACTGTAAAATTCCAGCACTAGGGGAAAATCTTATATAGAATTCCAGGTTTTTTCTCATGATTCATTTATCTTTCAGTTTAAAGTTTTCCATTTCTTTTTTTTTCCCTTTTCAACCAGTTTCTTATTTTAACAATTCTTTGTTTTTAAGTCTTTTTTTACTTTCATTTTTTACATTTACATTATATATATATATATATTCCTCAATTTTGGCTTCCTTTAACTGTATTCAATTTTATTTTTGTATAGATATAGATATATAGATATATATAGATAGATATATATATATAACTTTTGCATTCTTTACAATTTTGGGATTTAGTGTCTTCTAACAAACAGACCAAAATACAGCCAGGACCAAGTATATCACCCTGTTTTGTCCACCTGAGAGATTATAGTCTCTCTTTTCCCCATCCCCTATTTTTTTTTTTTAAATTTCTGACGTCTTCGGATTTGTCTAGTGTGTATTTCACTTGGGTCATAGTTGATATTTTTCATTTTGTTCTCTCGTTCATCCATTCTTCTCTGGACAAAATGATTAGAAAGAAGAATTCACAAAAAATGAAAGAACCAGAGGTAATACTCTCTGCTACAGATCTAATCAATATGGATATAAGTAAAATATCAGAGCTGGAATTCAGGATAACAATTATAAATTTACTAGGTGGGATTGAAAAAAAGTATAAAAGACACTAGAGAATCTCTTAGTGCAGAAATAAAATCTAATCAGGCCAAAATTCACAATTCTTTAACTGAGATGCAGTCTAAAATGGATGCTCTAACAGCTAGGGTAAATGAGGCAGAAGAGAGAGGAATCAGTGATACAGAAGACAAGATGATGGAAAAGAAGGAAGGTAAGGAACAGAGAGGAAAAAAAAATTAATGGGCCAAGAGGGGAAGCTTTGAGAAATCAGCAATATCATAAAGAGAAACAACTTTGGAATTATTGGGGTCCCAGAGGAAAGAGAGGGAGGAACAGAAAGTATATGTGGGCAAATCATAACTGAGAACTTCCCTAATTTGGGGAAGGAAATAGGCATTCATGTCCAAGAAGTAGAGAGGACTACTCCCAAAATTAATAAAAATCGATCAACACCTTGACATATAATAATGAAGCTTGCAGATTTCAGAGATAAAGAGAAAATCATGAAATCAGCTCAGACAACAGGTTCCTTACCTACAGGGGTAGGAACATTAGACTGGCAGCAGACCTATCGACAGAGACCAGGAAGGGCTGGCAGGATACATTCAGTGTACTAAATGAGAAAAACATGCAGCCAAGAATATTTTATCCAGCAAGGTTGTCATTCAGAATGGAAGGAGAGATAAAGAACCTCTAGGATAGACAGAAACTGAAAGAATATGTGACTACCAAGCCAGCCCTGCAAGAAATATTAAGAAAGATCCTGTAATTGAAGAGAGAGCCCAAGAGTAACATAGACCAGAAAGAAATAGACAATCAACAGAAACAGGGACTTTCCAGGCAATACAATGGCACTAAATTCATATCTTTCAATAGTTACTCTTAATGTAAATGGGCTAAATGCTCCAATCAAAAGACACAGGGTATCAGATTGGATAAAAAACCAAGACCCATCCATAAGCTGTCTACAAGAGACTCATTTTGTGTATGGAGGTCCAGATTGAAGGTGAGGGGGTGGAGAACAATTTATCATGCTAGTGGACCTCAAAAGAAAGCTGGGCTAGCCATCCTTATATCAAACAAATTAGATTTTAAACCAAAGATTGTAGTAAGAGTTGAAGAGGGACAACATATCATACTTAAAGGGTTTACCCAACAAGAAGATCTAACAACTATAAATATTTATGCTCCTAAGTTGGGAGCAGCCAATTATATCAACCAATTAATAACCAAAATAAAGAAACACATTGATAATCATACAATAATAATAGAGGAATTCAATACCCCATTCACAGCAATGGACAGATCATCTAAACAGAAGATCAAAAAAGACACAAAGGCTTTGACTGTCACACTGGACCAGATGGACTTCACAGATATATACAAAGCATTACATCCTAAAGCAACAGAATATTCATTCTTCTTGAGTGCACATGGAACTTTCTCCAGATAGATCACAT
Source organism: Leptonychotes weddellii (assembly GCF_054177405.1). Lineage (NCBI taxonomy): Eukaryota > Metazoa > Chordata > Mammalia > Carnivora > Phocidae > Leptonychotes > Leptonychotes weddellii. Next base: position 62,526,722 of record NC_138385.1, read on the forward strand.
TCTGGATCACAAATTAGGTCTCAACCAATACCAAAAGATTGGGATTATTCCCTGCCTCATTTCAGACCAAAATGCTTTGAAATATGAACTCAATCACAAGAGGACATTTGGAAGGAACTCAAACACTTGGAGGTTAAAGAGCATACTACTAAAGAATGAATGGGTCAATCAGGAAATTAAAGAATAATTTAAAAAATTCATGAACAAATGAAAATGAAAACAAAACTGATCAAAGCCTTTGGGATACAGCAAAGATGGTCCTAAGAGGGAATTACATTGCATTACAAGCCTTTCTCAAAAATTTAGAAAAGTCTCAAATACACAAGCTAACCTTACACCTAAAGGACATGGAGAAAGAACAGCAAATAAAGCCTAAACCAAGCAGGAGAAAAGAAATAATAAAGATTAGAGCAGAAATCCATGAAATAGAAACCAGAAGAACAGTAGAACAAATCAATGAAACTAGAAGTTTGTTTTTTGAAAGAATTAATTAAATCAATAAACCCTTAGACAAACCTGTCAAAAAAGAAAAGAGAAGGGACCCAAATTAATAAAATCATGACTGAAAAGGAGAGATCTGACCAACACCAAGAAAATATAAACAATTTTAAGAACACATTATGAGCAACTATATGCCAACAAATGTGGCACTCTGGAAGAAATTAATGCATTCCTGGAAACTTATAAACTACCAAAACTGAAACAGGAAGAAATAGAAAATCTGGGCAGACCCATAACCAGCAAGGAAATTGAAGCAGTAATCAAAAACTTTCCAAAAAATAAGGGTCCAGGGCCACATGGCTTCCCAGGGGGAATTCTAACAGACATTCAAAGAAGAAATAATAGATATTCTACTAAAGCTGTTTCAAAATTAGAAATGGAAGGAAAACATCCAAACTCATTTTATGAGGCCAGCATTACCTTGATCCCAAAACCAGATAAAGACCCCAGTAAAAAGGAGAATTACAGACCAATATCCCTGATGAACATGGCTGCAAAAATTCTCACCAAGATCCTAGCCAATAGAATCCAACAGTACATTAAAAGGATTATTCACCACTATGAAGTGAGATTTATTCCTGGGATGCAAGTGTGGTTCAACATTTGCAAATCAATCAACATGATACATCACATTAATAAAAGAAAGAACAAGAATCATATGATCATCTCAATTAATTCAGAAAAATCATTTGATAAAATACAAGAAATCTTTTCTTGATTAAAACTCTCCACAGTGTAGACAGAATATACCTCAATATCATAAAAGCCATCTATGAAAAGCCCACAGCGAGTATCATTCTCAATGGGGAAAAACTGAGAGCTTTTCCCTTAAGGTCAGGAACACAACAGCGATGCCCACTCACACCACTGTTGTTCAACATAGTACTAGAAGTTCTAGCCTCAGCAGTCAGGCATTCAAATAAATATTTGATTTCAATATTCAAATAAGAGGCATTCAAATTAGCAAAAAAGAAGTCAAGCTCTCTCTTCACAGATGACATGATACTTTGTCTGGAAAACCCAAAAGACTCCACCCCAAAATTGCTAGAACTCATACAGCAATTCAGCAACATGGCAGGATACAAAATCAATGCACAGAAATCAGTTGCATTTGTATGCACTAACAATGAGACTGAAGAAAGAGAAATTAAGGAATTGATCCCATTTACAATAGACCAAAAACCATAAGATACCTAGGAAGAAAACTAACCAAAGAAGTAAAGGATCTGTACTCTATAAACTACAGAACACTTATGAAAGAATTTGAGGAAGACACAAAGTAATGGAAAACATTCCATGATCACAGATTGGAAGAATATTGTTAAAATGTCTATGCTGCCCAGAACAATCTACACTTTCAAAGCAGTCCCTATCAAAATACCATAGACATTTTTCATAGACCTGGAACAAACAATCCTAAAATCCTAAAATTTGTATGGAACTGAAAAAGAGAGGAATGTTGAATAAGAAAACCAAGTCTGGGGGCATCAAAATGCCTGACTTCAAGCTATACTACAAAGCTGTTATCATCAAGACAGCATGGTACTGGCACAAAAACAGACACATAGATTAATGAACAGAATAGAGAACCCAGAGATGGAACTTCAAATCTATGGTCAATTATTGAGTACTACATTGGAAACTAATGATGTATTATATATTGGCTTATTGAATTAAATAAAAATGCAGCTGTCTTCTTGTTTAGATTCAATTAGCCAACATATAATACATCATTAGTTTCAGATGTAGTGTTCAGTAATTCATCAGTTGTGTATAACACCCAGTACTCAACACATCAAGTGCCCTGCTTACTGCCCATCACCCAATTACTCCATACTCCCACCCATCTCGCCTCCAGCAACCATCAGTTTTTTTCCTATAGTTAAGAGTCTCTCATGGTTTGTCTCCCTCTCTGATGACTTCCCATCTAGTTTTCCCTCCCTTTCACTATGTTCTCTTTGTTGGTTTTATATCCTGTGACTTTGCTGAGTTCATGTATGAGTTCTAGCAATTTTTTGGCGATCCTTCAGGTTTTCTACAGAGTATCATGTCATTGGCAAATAGTGAAAGTTTGACTTCTCCCTTGAAAATTCAGATTTCTTTTATTTCTTTTTGTTGTCTTATTCCTGAGGCTAAGACTTCAAGTACTATGTTGAATAGTAATGGTAAGAGTGGACATCCTTGTCTTGTTCCTGAGCATAGAGGAAAAGCACTTTTCCCCACTGAGGAGGGTATTATCTGTGAATCTTTCAAAAATGGCCTAATGATGTTGAGTTATGTTTCCTCTAACCCTACTTTGTTGAGGGTTGTTATCAAGAATGGATGCTGTATTTTTTCCAAATGCATTTTCTGCATCTACTGAGAGGATCATATGGTTCTTATCCTTTAATTTATTAATGTGGTGTGTCACGTTGTTTGGTTTGTAAATATTGAACCACCCCTGCAGCCCAGGAATAAATCCCACTTGATCGTGGTAAATAATTCTTTTAATGCATTGTTGGATTCGATTAGTGAGTATCTTGTTGAGAACTTTTACTTCCATGGTCATCAAGGATATTAGTTTGTAATTATCCTTTTTAGTGGGGTCTTTGTCTGGTTTTGGAATCAAGGCAATGCTGGCCTCATAGAATGTGGGAAATTTCCATCCATTTTTATTTTTTGGAAGAGTTTAGAAGAGTGGATATTTTTTCTCTGAAGGTTTGGTAGAAGTCCCCTGGGAAGGCATCTGGTCCTGAACTTTGGTTTTCAGGAGATTTTTGATTACTGATTCAATTTATTTACTGATTAAGGGTCTGTTCAAATTTTCTATTTCTTCCTGTTTCTGTTTTGGTAGTTTGTATGTTTCTGGGAATTTATATATTTCTTCCAGATTTCCCACTTTGTTGACATAATTTTTCATAATAGTCTCTTATGATAGTTTGCTTTCCTTTGGTGTTGGTTGAGATCTCTCCTCTTTCATTCATGATTTTACTTATTTTTTCTTTTTGATAAGAATGGCTACAGTTTTAACAATTTTATTCTCTAAAAGAACCAGCTCTTAGTTTCATTGATCTTTTCTACTGTTTTGTTTATTTCTGTATTGTCTACTTCTTCTCCAATCTTTATTATTTCCCTTCTTCTGCTGGCTTTAGGCTTTTTTTACTATTCCTTTTCTAGATATTTTAGGTGTAAGGTTAGCTTGTGTATTTGAGACTTTTCTTGCTTCTTCAGGTAGGCCTGTATTGCAATATCCCAAAGGATTGCCATTGTTGCATCCCAAAAGTTTTGGGCTGTCGTGTGTTCATTTTCATTTCCTTCCTTGTATATCTTTTCAAATTTCTTCTCTAATTCCCTTGTTCACTCATTCATTCTTTAGTAGGGGTTTCTTGAAACTACATTATTTGAAGTATTTCCAAAAGTTTTCTTATGGTTGACTTCAAGTTTCATAGTGCTTGGTCTGAAGTTACTTTCAGGGTTTTTCCTTCTGTGTATTTTGTAAATTTGAGTATGTTATATCTTGGTGTGGGCTTGCTGTTGTTGATTTTGATGGGAGTTCTCTGTACCTCTTGAATTTTGATGTTTGTTTCCTTCCCCAGATTAGGGATGTCTTCAGCAAAATATGCTCAAATAAAACTTCTGCCTCTTTACCCCTCCTTTCTTCTTCTGGGACTCCTATGATACAATTATTATTAGAGTTTAAGGGGTTACTGTGTTCCCTGATTCTACCTCCATGATCCAATAGTTTTCTTTCCCTCTTCTTTTCAGCCTCATTATTTTCCATAATTTTATCTTCTATATCACTGATTTGTTTCTCTGTTTCATCTATCCTCATTGTCATTGCATCCAGTTGGTTTTGCATCTCAGTTATAGCATTTTATATCTTGGCCTGACTAGTTTTAAGTTCTCTTAAATTTGCAGTAAGGGATTCTCTGGTGTCTTCTATTCTTTTCTTATGCCCAGTTTGTGTCCTTATGATTGTTGTTTGATTCTTTTTATTTTTATATATTTTATTTTTTTATTTGACAGAAAGAGAGAGAAAGAGCACAAGCAGGGGGACTTGCAGAGGGAGAGGGAGAAGTAAGCTCCCCACTGAGCAGGGAGCCCAATGTGGGAGTCGATCCCAGGACCTGAGCTGAAAGCAGACGTTTAACTGACTGAGCCACTCAGACACCCATGATTGTTGTTTTAAATTCTGGTTAAGACCGCTTATATTAGTTTTGTTTAATCCTTGGCTGTTACTTCTTCCTCTTCTTTCTTTTACAGTGAATTCCTCTGTTGTGTCATTTTGTCTAGGTCACTGTTGTGTGTGTGTGTGTCTGTGCATGTGTGTGATTATTAGGAAAGCCTGTTATATTCCTGCTCCTGAGAGTAATGGCTATATTAAGAGGTCCTATACTGTCTTGGGATGTACTCTATAAACTTTAACTCATAATAACGTATCACTATTGGTACATCTCTAGGAGTACATTAGGGTTTGGTCTTTGTTTTATACATTCTCTGGGTTTTGACACATGTATAATGACATGTATCCATCATTACAGTATCATATGGAATAGGTTCACTGCCTTAAAAATACCCTGCACTTCATCTACTCATTTTTCTCTCTCTTCCTCCTACAGAGCCTCTGGCAACCACTGATCTTTCTATTGTCTACCTAGTTTCAACTTATCCAGAACACCATATAATTGGAATCATATAACAGGTAGCCTTTTCAGGTTGGCTTATTTCACTTAGCAATATGCATTTAAGGCTTTTCCATGTTTATTCATGGTTTTGTGGCTGTTTGTAACAATCTTATTTAACTTTCCCACAGGCTTTGCAGTGGTAAAAGTAAATCTAATGGGGATATGAATTTTAGAGCATATTCTATGGGATCCTCATAACAAATGAAAACATTACATTTTAGACTCAGTTTATCCTAAGATAGTCTTCAAACATTTCATGACTTTTTAGGTTAAGCAGTAATTTTATTATTTTTTAAAGTTATTTAAATTCCAATTAGTTAACATACAGTGTTATACCATTCTCAGGTGTACAACATGATGATTCAACAATTCCATACATCACCCAGTGCTTATCACTACACATGAATTCTTGAATATCCATCACCTATTTAACCCATACCCTGATCAACCTCCCCTCTGGTAACCATCAGTATGTTCTCCATAATTACAAAACCGTTTCTTGGTTTATCTTCCTCTCTCTTATTTTTCACCTTTGCTCATTTGTTTTGCTTCTTAAATTCCACTTATGAGTGAAATCATAATGATATTCTTCTTTCTCTGACTTATTTTGCTTAGTGTAATACTCTCTAGCTTCATCCATGTCATTGCAAATGGCAAGATTCCATTCTTACAGCTGAAAAATATTCCATTGTGTGTGTGTGTGTGTGTGTATCACATCTTTTTAATCCATTCATTAATCACCCTTAGGCTGCTTCCACTCTTGCCTATTTAAATAATGCTGCTATAATAATTGGGGTACATGTATACCTTTGGATTTGTGTTTTGTATTATTTGGGTAAATACCCATTAATGTGATTACTGGATCATAAGGTAGTTCTATTTTTAAATTTTTCAGGAATCTCCATTTCAACAATGCCTGCACCAGCCTGCATTCCCACCATTAGTGCTAGAGTGCACTTTTTTCTCCACATCCTTGCTAACACCTGTTGTTTTTCATATTTTTGTTGTAGCCATTCTGACAGGTATAAAGTGATATCTCATGATAGTTTTGATTTTCATTTCCCTGATAATGAGTCATGATGAGCATCTTTTCATGTGTCTGCTGGCCATCTGGATGTCTACCATGGAAGAATGGTCTGTTCATGTCCTTTGCCCATTTTTTAATTGGATTACTTAGTTTTTGGGAGTTGAGTTTATAAGTTCTTTTGGATACTAACCCTTTATCACATATGTCATTTGCAAATATCTTCTCCCATTCGGTAGATTGTCTTCTACTTTTGTCATTGTTTCCTTTGCTGTACAGAATCTTTTAATTATGATGTAGTCTCAATAGTTCATTTTTTCCTTTTCTTTTCCTTGCCTCAGCAAACCCATCAAGAAATGTGTACTAAATCCAATGTCGAAGAAGTTACTGCCTATGTGTTTTTTTAGGATTTTTATGATTTCAAGTCTCACATTTAGCTCTTTCATCCATTTGGAATTTAATTTTTGTATGATAAAAGAAAGTGGTCCAGGAGGAGTTAAGATGGTGGAGGAGTAGGGGACCCTAATTTCGTCTGGTCCCTGGAATTCACCTAGATAGTTATCAAATCATTCTGAACACCTGTGAAATCAACTAGAGATCTGAGAAAAGGATTACTGCAAGTCTACAAATAGAAAAGCGACCACTTTTTGCAAGGTCGGAGGTATGGAGATGTGAATCTGAGGTGATACATCAGAAGATAAACTGTGGGGGGCAGGGAGTTTCCTTAAGCCACCTACCAGAAAGTGTTATAAGCAGCAGAGCACAAAATTAGAACTTTTAGAAGTCTGCTGTAGTTGGGGACGTCACAAAAATGATGAGGGTGACTGAGTGCTGCAGATTTCCCAAGCATCAGAACAGGGAAGCTGGCTGCAAACAGTGATTCTAACCACCGGCTTTCTGTTTGGTGTTGCCATAAACCATGAACCACTTCACAGTCAGGTGACCACTCTCCAAGCAGGGGCCCAGCAAAAGGCAGAAGCATGGAAAGACCCCCCCCCCTCCTCTGGGAAGAATGACATGGGTCTGCACCACAGAAGTCCATAAAATTTGGAGACTAAAAATAGGGTCGAGTGCCTGAGATAAAAATGTTCAGTCACAAGCTGGGTGAGTACAGAGTTTGGGCAGAAACCAAGGAGACAAGAGTGATTGATGCTTTTCTGTGAGGGCTCACTGAAGAGTGGGGGGCTCAAACTTTCAGCTCCAGGGCTAGAGATCAGGGCGACACCCCCCCCCATTGGTACTGAAAGCCTTCAGGGAGCAAAACAGTGCTACATAGTGCAATACACTTACCCGGAGACCAGCTCCCTTGTAAGAGGGATGTAATTCCACTCGGGCAAAAACAGTGAAAATCACTGCAAAAGGCCCCACCCCCAGAACACCAGCAGAAACATCTGGCTAATACCAAATTTACCAGTCATAGAGAACTGCAAAACTTCAGCTCTTGGGGAAAACAGAAGAGAGTAATCATGTTTTATTATTATTATTATTCCTTAGCCTTTTGGTTTTATTTTTTTCTTTCAGCTACTTTCTCATTTTACCAATTCTTTTTTAAATGTTTTTTAATTTTAATTTTTACATTTATATATATTTCATTTTTGGTGTCCTTTCATTGTATTCAATTTTATTTTTTTTACCTATATAAGTTTTTCTTTTGTTCCTATTTTGGGATCTAGTTTCTTCTAACAAACAGACCAAAACACACCCAGGATCTAGTTCATTGTTGTCTTCTGTTTTACTTTTTGGTGGATTTTATTCTCTCTTTTTTTTCCTTTGGTTTCTGTGTTCTTCTGATTTGTTTTGTTTGTATTTTCTGGTGCTGTTGTTGCTATTTTTGTATTTTCTCTCTCTTTCATGAATTCTTTTCTGAACATAAGGAGGAGACAGAGAAACTCACCCCAGAAGAAAGAACAGGAGGCAGTACTCACTGCCAGGGAATTAATCTATATAGATGTAAGTAAGATGATGGAACTAGAATTCAAAACAACAATTATAAAGATATTAGCTGGGCTTCAAAAAAGCATAGAGGACACTATAGAATCCCTTACTGGAGAAATAAAAGAGCTAAAAATCTCATCAGACCAAAATCAAAAAAGCTATTATTGAGATGCAGTAAAAAAGAGTCTTTAACTGCTAGAATAAATGAGGCAGAAGAGAGAGTCAGTGATATACAAGAAAAAATGATGGAGAATAAGTAAATTGAGAAAAAGAGAAAAACAACTACTGAATCATGAAGCGAGACTTTGAGAACTCAGCAATAACATAAAGAGAAATAATATTAGAGTAAGCAGGATGCCCAGAAGGGGGGGGGGAGACAGTTTATTTGAACAAATTATAGCAACTTCTTGCTAGACATGTCTTCAAAGACAAGGGAAACAAAAGCAGAAATGAACTATTGGGACTTCAGCAAGATAAAAGGCTTTTGCACAACAAAGAAACAGTTGATAAAACCAAAAGAAAACCTATGGAATAGGAGAAGATATTTGCAAATGTTTTAACAGATAAAGGGCTAGTATCCAAAATCTATAAAGAACTTATCAAACTCAACACCCAAAAAAGAAATAGGGAAGGAGGAGCAAGATGGCAGAGGAGTAGGAGACCTAAATTTTGTCTAGTCCCAGGAATTCAGCTAGATAGATATCAAACCATTCTGAACACCTACAAATTCAACAGCAGATCAAGAAAAGAATAACAGCAATTCATCAGTTTTTCACCAAGCCATCCCATCCCTCAAAAAAAGAAAAGCAGCAATTCTATGAACAGAAAAGCGACCACTTTCTGGAAGGTAGGACGTGCAGAGAAGAGAATCTGTGGCAATAATATGGGAAGATAGACCGCGGGGGTGGGGGGGTGGAGGGAGACTCCATCAGGTGGCTACTGGCAAGCGATAGAGCAGTGGAACACAAAATTGGAACTTTTGGAAGTCAGCTCCACTGAAGGATGTCTCTCCAGTGGCTAAGTGGGGGGTGGAACCCTCGCTGGGACAGTGTGGTCTCAGGAACCTCAGAGCCACAGAAAGACCAGGGGTGCCTGAGGGTGACAGACCTCCCAGGTATTGGAGAGGGAAAGCTGGCTGAAAAGACAGAGCCGAGGAGTGGGCTCTTAGTTCAGGGTTGCCATAAATTGTGATCTGAGGCACAGTCGGGCCACTACTCTTCAAGCAGGGACCCAACCAAAGGCAGATCTGGGGAGACTCCCCTTCCTCACCTGGGAGGAGTGGAACAGGAGTGCACCGCAGGAATCTGCTGGGTTTAGAGACCCTAAATGAGGTTGTGTGCCAGAGATAGAAATGCTCAGTCACAGGCTGGGTGAGCACAGAGTGTGGCTGGAGACCAGGGAGACAGGAGTGATTGACTGCTTTTCTCTGAGAGCTCAGTGAGGAGTGAGGCCCTAAGTACTCAGCTCCTCTGGGGTCAGAGATTGGGATGCTGCCATTTTCACTCTCATCCTCCAAAGCTGGACTGAAATCTTTCAGGGAACAAAAGCTACCGAGAGCAAACCCTAGCAGATTACTTAGCCTGGCCCCTGGCAAAGGCGGTGCAATTCAACCTCCGGAAAAGACATTGAGAATCATGGCAACAGGGCCCTACCCCTGAAGATCAGCAAGAACATCAAGCCAAGACCCATTTTACTGATCAATGAGAACTGTAAAGCTCCAGCACTAGAAGAATACAGCACATAGAATTCATGGCTTTTTCTCCATGATACTTTAATCTTTCAAAGTTAATTTTTAAAATTTTCTTTATTTTTTTCTTTTTCTATTTTTTTTTTTATAAAGATTTTATTTATTTATTTAACTGAGAGAGAGAGAGAGACAGCTAGAGAAAGAACACAAGTAGGCGGAGTGGGAGAAGGAGAAACAGGCTTCCCGCCAAGCAGGGAGCCTGATGCAGGGCTCGATCCCAGGACCCTGGGATCATGACCTGAGCTGAAGGCAGCCGCTTAACCAACTGAGCCACCCAGGTGCCCCTCTATTTCTTTTTTTAAATTTTTCTTCTTTCCATTTTCAAACAATATCCTTATCAATTTCTCTTTTAAAAATCTTTTTTAAATTTCTTTTTTACAGTCATATTCTATCCCTTCATTGTATTTAACCTTATTTTTTGTATATATATAAAGTTTTCCTTTCTTTAAAATTTGGGATAGAGTTTCTTCTAATAGACCAAAGTATACCCTAAATCTAGTGTATGGTTTGGTTCTAGTCTCCTGCCTGATCACATTCTCTCCTTTTATGTTTTAATTCTTCTTCCTTCTTTTTTCAACCAACTTCTTATCGCTTCCATTTTTAAAATCTTTAATTTTCATCTTTACAGTCATATACCAGCCCTTCATTATATTTACTCTTATTTTTGTATATATATATAAGTTTTTCTTTCTTTAAAATTCTGGGAGGCAGATTCTTCTAACAGACCAAAATGCACTCAAAATCTAGTGTGTGGCTCTGTTCTATTTACCAACCTGATCATATTTTTTTTATTCTTTCTTTTTCCCCCAATTTTTGGATCTCTTCTGATTTGTTTAGTGTATATTTTTCTGGGGTCATTATAACCCTTTCAGTATTTTGTTCACTCATTTATCTCTTCACCTCTGGACAAAATTACAAGACGGAAAAACTCACTTCAAAAAAAAAAAAGAAAGAATAAGAGGCAGTACAGACTGCCAGGGACCTAATCAGTATGGACATTAGTAAGATGTTGGAACTAGAGTTCAGAATGGCAATTATAAAAATACTAGCTGGGCTTGAAAAAAGCATAGAAGATACTAGAGAATCCCTTTGTAGAGAAATAAAAGAATTAAAATCTAACAAAGTCAAAATCAGAAAGGTTATTAATGAGGTGCAATCAAAAATGGAGGCTCTAACTGCTAGGATAAATGAGGCAGAAGAGAGAATTAGTTATATACAAGACCAAATGGTGGAGAATAAAGAAACTGAGAAAAAGAGTGATAAGCAACTACTGGATCACAAGGAGAGAATTCGAGAGATAAATGATACCATAAGATGAAACAATATTAAAATAATTGGGATCCCAGAAGAAAAAGAGAGAGAGGGGCAAAAGGTATATTGGATCAAATTACACTGGAGAACTTCCATAATATGGGGAAAGAAACAGGCATCAAAATCCAGGAGGCACAGAGAACCTCCCTCAAAATCAACAAAAATAAGTCAACACCCCGACATCTAATAGTAAAACTTACAAGTCTCAGAGACAAAAAGAAAATCCTGAAAGCAGCTCGGGACAAGAGGTCTGTAACCTACAATGGTAGAAATATTAGATTGGCAGCAGACCTATCCAAAGAGACCTGGCAGGCCAGAAAGGACTGGCATGATATATTCAGGGCACTAAATGAGAAAAATATGCAGCCAAGAATACTATATCCAGCTAGGCTGTCATTGAAAATAGGAGAGATAAAAAGCTTCCAGGACAAACAAAAACTAAAAGAATTTGTGAACACCAAACCAGCCTTACAAGAATTATTGAAAGGGGTCCTATAAGCAAAAGACACCCTAAAAGTAACATAGACCAGAAAGGAACAGAGACAATATACAGTATCAGTCACCTTACAGGCAATACAGTGACACTAAATTCATATCTTTCAATAGTTACCCTGAATGTAAATGGGCTAAATGGCCCAATCAAAAGACACAGAGTATCAGATTGGATTAAAAAAAAAAAACAAGACCCATCAATATGCTATCTGCAAGAGACTCATTTTAGACCCAAAGAAACCTCCAGATTTAGAGTGAGGGGGTAGAAAACCATCTACCATGCTAATGCACATCAAAAGAAAGCTGGGGTGGCAATCCTTATATCAGACAAAATAAATTTTGAAACAAAGACTATAATAAGAGATGAGGAAGGACACTATATCATACTAAAGGGTCTATCCAAAGAAAAGATCTAACAACTGTAAATATCTATGTCCCTAATATGGAGCAGCCAATTATATAAGCCAATTAATAACAAAATCAAAGAAACACATTGACAATAATACAATAATAATAGGGGACTTTGACACCCCCCACACTAAAATGGACAGATCATCTAAACAAAAGTTCAACAAGGAAATAAAGGCTTTAAGTGACACACTGGACCAGATGGACTTCACAGATAAATTCAGAACATTCCATCCCAAAGCAACAGAATACACATTCTTTTCTAGTGCTCATGGAATATTCTCCAGAATGGATTACATCCTGGGTCACAAATCAGGTCTCAACCAGTACCAAAAGATTCGGATCATTCCTTGCATATTTTCGGACCACAATGCTTTGAAACTAGAACTCAATCCAAAGAGGAAATTTGGAAAGAACTCAAGTACATGGAGGCTAAAGAGCATCCTACTAAAGAATGAATGGGTCAACCAGGAAATTAAAGAAAAATTAAAAAATTCATGGAAACAAATGAAAATGAAAACACAACTGTCCAAAAACTTTGGGATGCAGTAGAGTGGTCTTAAGAGGAAAGTATATAGCAATTCAAGCTTTTCTCAAGAAACAAGAAATGTCTCAAATACACAACCTAACACTACACCTAAAGGAACTGGAGAAAGAACAGCAAATAAAGCCTAAAGCCAGAAGGAAATAATAAAGATCAGAGCAGAAATAAATGAAATATGAGAAGAAGGGTCAACAGATCAACAAAAGTAGGAACTGGTTATTAGAAAGAATTAATAAGATTGATAAACCCCTGGCAAGCATTATCAAAAAGAAAAGATTTCTAATTATTTCTAATCCAATTAAATAAAATCATGAATGAAAGAGGCAATATCTCAAACAACACCAAAGAAATACAATCATAAGAACATATTATGAGCAAATATATGCCAGCAAATTAGACAACTGGAAGAAATGGATGCATTCCTAGAGAAGTATAAACTAACAAAACTGAACCAGGAAGAAATAGAAAACCTGAATAGACCCATAACCACTATGGAAATTGAAGCAGCAATCAAAAATTTCCCAATAAACAAGAGCCCAGGGCCAGATGGCTTCCCAGGGGAATTTTACCAAACATTTAAAGAAGAATTAATACCTATTCACCTGAAACAGTTCCAAAAAATCGAAATGCACAGAAAACTTCCAAACTCATTTCATGAGGCCAGCATTACCTTGATCCCCAAACCAGGCAAAGACCTCAACAAAAAGGAGAACTACAGATGAATATCTCTGATGAACATGGATGCAAAAATTCTCACCAAAATATTATCAAATAGAATCCAACAGTACATTAAAAAGATTATTCACCACAACCAAGTGGGATTTATTCCTGAGCTGCAGGTTGGGTCAACATCCACAAATCAAGCAATGCAATACAATACATAAATAAAAGAAAGAACATAACCATACGATACTCTCAATAGATTCAGAAAAAGCATTTGACAAAGTACAGCATCCTTTCTTGATTAAAACTCTTCACAGTGTAGGGATAGAGGGTACATACCTCAATATCATAAAGGACATCTATGAAAAACCCACAGCGAATATCATTCTCAATGAGGAAAAACTGAGAGCTTTTCCCCTAAGGTCAGGAACACCGCAGGGATATCCACTATCTCCACTGTTATTCAACATAGTACTAGAAGTCCTAGTCACAGCAATCAGACAACAAAAATAAATAAAAGGCATCTGAATCGGCAAAGAAGAAGTCAAACTCTCACTCTTTGCAGATGATATGATACTTTATTTGGAAAACCCAAAAGAGTCCACCCCCAAACTGCTAGAACTCATACAGGAATTCAGTAAAGTGGCAGGATATAAAATCAATGCACAGAAATCAGTTGTGTTTCTACACCAACAAGACAGAAGAAAGAGAAATTAAGGAGTCGATCCCATTTACAATTGCACCCAAAACCATAAGATACCTAGGGATAAATCTAACCAAAGAGGCAAAGAATCTGTAATCAGAAAACTTTAGAATACTAATGATAGAAATTGAGGAAGACACAAAGAAATGGAAAAACTTTCCATGGATTAGAACAAATACTGTGAAAACGTCTATGCTACCTAGAGCAATCTACACATTCAATGCGATCCCTATCAAAATACCACCCACTTTTTTTCAAAGAAATGGAACAAATAATCCGAAAATTTATAGGGAACTAGAAAAGACCTGAATAGCCAGAGGAATGTTGAAAAAGAAAATCAAAGCTGGTAGCATCACAATTCCGGACTTTAATCTCTATTACAAAGTTGTGATCATCAAGAGAGTGTGGTACTGGCACAAAAACAGACACATAGATTAATGTAACAAAATAGAGAGCCCAGAAATGGACCCACAACTCTATGGTCAACTAATCTTTGACAAAGCAGGAACAAATGTCCAATGGAAAAAAGACAGTCTCTTCAACAAATGGTGTTGGGAAAATTGGATGGCCACATGCAGAAGAATGAAACTGGACTATTTCCTTACACCACACACAAAAATAGACTCAAAATGGATGAAAGACCTCAATGTGAGACAGGAGTCCATCAAAATCCTTGAGGAGAACACAGGCAGCACCCTCTTAGACCTCAGCCGCAGCAACTTCTTCCTAGAAACATCACCAAAGGCAAGGGAAGCAAGGGCAAAAATGATCTATTGGGACTCCATCAAGATAAAAAACTTTTGCACAGCAAAGGACAGTCAACAAAACCAAGAGACAACCGACAGATTGGGAGAAGATATTTGCAAATGACATGTCAGATAAAGGGCTAGTATCCAAAATCTTTAAGGAACTTATCAAAGTCAACACCCAGAGAACAAATAATCCAATCAAGAAATGGGCAGAAAACATGAACAGAGATTTCTGTAAAGAAGACATCCAAATGGTGAACAGACACATGAAAAGGTGCTCAACATCACTCCGCATCAAGGAAATACAAATCAAAACCTCAATGAGATACCATCTCACACCAGTCAGAATGGCTAAACTGAACACGTCAGGAAATGACAGATGTTGGCGAGGATGTGGAGAAAGGGGAGCCCTCCTACACTGTTGGTAGGAATGCAAGCTGGTGCAGCTACTCTGGAAAACAGTATGGAGGTTCCTCAAATAGGTGAAAATAGAGATACCCCACCACCCAGCAACTGCACTACTGGGTATTTATCCAATGACTACAAACATAGTGATTCAAAGGGCCACATGCACACCAATGTTTATAACCTCAATGTCCACAATAGGCAAATTATGGAAAGAGCCCAGATGTCCATTGGCAGATGAATGTATAAAGAAATAGTGGTATATATATATATATATATATATAGAGAGAGAGAGAGAGAGAGAGAGAGAGAGAGAAATATTACTCAGCCATCAAAAAAAATGAAATCTTACGATTTGCAAAGATTTGGGTGGAACCAGAGGGTATCATGCTAAGTGAAATAAGTCAATCAGAGAAAGAATTATTATATGTGTTCACTTATATGTGGAATTTAAGAAACAATATAGATGAACATAGGGTAAGGGAGGGAAAAATAAAATAAAAGGAAATCAGAGGGGCATGGAGCAAGATGGCAGAGGAGTAGGAGACCTGGATTTCGTCTCCTCTCAGGAATTCAGCTGGATAGGGATCAAACCATTCTGAACACCTACAAACTCAACAGGAGATCGAAGAAAAGAAGAGCAACAACTCTCTGAACAGAAAAGCAACCACTTTCTGGAAGGTAGGACGTGCGGAGAAGTGAATCCGAGGCGATATTCGGGAGGATAGACCGCGGGGGAGGGGCCTCCGTCCGCTGCTTCTGGCAAGTGATAGAGCCACGGAGCACAAAATTGGAACTTTTAAAAGTCTGCTCCGCCGAGGGACGTCACTCTGGTGGCTAAGCGGGGGGTGGAACCCTCCGGGACAGTGTGGTCTCAGGACCCTCGGGGTCACAGAAAGACCGGGGGTGCCTGAGTGTGGTGGAG
>NC_138385.1:62543292-62601786 GCF_054177405.1 Leptonychotes weddellii
GCGCTGTGAATTGTGCAAGACTGTTGAATCTCAGATCTGTACCTCCGAAACAAATAATGCAATATATGTTAAGAAAAAAAAAAGAAGAAGAAGGTAGCGGGAGGGGAAGAATGAAGCGGGGGAAATCGGAGGGGTAGACGAACCATGAGAGACGATGGACTCTGAAAAACAAACAGGGTTCTGGAGGGGAGGGGGGGTGAGAGGATGGGTTAGCCTGGTGGTGGGTATTGAGGAGGGCACATTCTGCATGGAGCACTGGGTGTTATGCACAGACAATGAATCATGGAACACTTCATCTAAAACTAATGATGTAATGTATGGGGATTAACATAAGAATAAAAAAATAAATAAGAAAAAAAGGAAATCAGAGAGGGTAACAAATCATAAGAGACTCTTAATTATAGGATGCCACCTGAGGGTTGCTGTTGGGGAGGTTCGTGGGGGGATGGCATAACTGGCTGGTGTTCATTAAGGATGGCACTTGATGTAATGAGCACTGGGTGTTATATGCAACTGATGAATCACTAAACTCTACCTCTGAAACTAATAATACACTATATGTTAATTGATTTTTTAATCTAAAAAAATGTGGCCCAGTTTCATTCTTTTGCATGTTGCTGTCCAGTTTCCCCAAAACCATTTGGTGAAGAGAATGTATTTTGCTCACTGAATATCCTTTACTGCTTTGTCAAAGATTAATTGCTGATATAGTTGTGGATTCATTTCTGTGGTTACTATTCTGTTCCATTGACTTATATTTCTATTTTTGTGCCAGTACCGTACTGCTTTGATCACTACAGCTTTGCAATATAACTTCAAGTCCAGAATTGTGATGCCTCCAACATTGCTTTTCTTTTTCAAGATTGCCTTGGCTATTCAGAGTCTTTTGTGGTCCCATATAAATTTAGGATTATTTGTCCTAGTTTTGTGAAAATTGCTGTTGGTATTTTTTTTTTTTTAGTTTTGTGGATTATGCTTTTTTTTATGTTATGTTAGTCACCATACAGTACATCATTAGTTTTTGATGTAGTGTTCCATGGTTCATTGTTTGCGTATAACACCCAGTGCTCCATGCAATACATGCCCTCCTTAATTCCCATCACTGGGCTAACCCATCCCCCCACCCTCCTCCCCTCTGAAACCCTCAGTTTGTTTCTTGGAATCCATAGTCTCTCATGGTTCATCTCCTCCTCTGATTTCCCCCCCTTCATTTTCCCCTTCCTTCTCCTAATGTCCTCCATGCTATTCCTTATGTTCCACAAATAAGTGAAACCATATGATAATTAACTTTCTCTGCTTGACTTATTTCACTTAGCATAATCTCCTCCATTCCCATCCATGTTGATGCAAAAGTTGGGTATTCATCTTTTCTGATGGCTGAGTAATATTTCATTGTATATATGGACTACATCTCTTTATCCATTTATCTGTTGAAGGGGCTGTTGGTATTTTGATAAGATTGCAGTAAATGTGTAGATTGCTTTGGGTACTATAGACATTTTAAAATATTTTTCTTTCAATTGATGAGCATATAATAGTTTCTCATTTTTTTGTTTTATCTCCAATTTCTTTCATCACTGTTTTATAATTTTCAGAGTATCATTCTTTTAAATCTGTTTAGTTTTATTCCCAGGTATCTTTTTATTTTTAGTGCAATTGTAAATGGTTTTGTTCTCTTAATTTCTCTTTCTGCAGCTTCTTTTTTGGTATAGCAATGCAACAGATTTCTGTACACTCATTTTGTATCCTGTGGCTTTGCTAAATTCCTTTATCAGTTCTGGCACTTTATTGGTGGAGTCTTTCAGGTTTTGTATAAATAGTATCATCTAAACTGTAAATAGTGAAAATTTTACTTATTTCTTACCAATTAGGATGTTTTGTTTCTTTTTGTTGTCTGGTTGCTGCGGCTAGGACTTCCAGTACTGCGTTGAATAAATGTGTTGAGAGTGGACATCCTTGTCTTGTTCCTGATCTTAGAGGAAAAAATCTCAGCTTTTTCCTATTAAGTACGGTGTTAGCTGTGTGTTTTTCATATATCACCTTTATTATTCTGAGGTATGTGCTCTCTGAACCTACTTTGTTGGGTTTTTTTTTTTTCTATCATGAATGGATGTTGTAGTCAAATGCTTTTTCTGTGTGTATTGAAGTAATCGTTTGTTTACTATCCTTTCTTTTATTAATGTGATTATCACATTGATTGATTTGTGCATATTGAATCATTCCTGCAACCCACTTGATCATGGTGAGTGATTTTTTCTTGTATTATTGGATTGTATTGTGTTGAGGATTTTTGCACCTATGTTCATAAGAGGTCTGTAGTCGTTTTTTATTTGTTGTGTCCTTATCTGGATTTGGTATCATGGTATTGCTGGCCTCATAGAATCAATTTGGAAGTTTTCTTTCCTTTTCTATTTTTTAGAATAATTTGAGAAGAAATGGAATGAACTCTTTAAATGTTTGGTAGAATATGCCTGAGAAGCCATCTGGGCCTTGACAAAAGTTAGCTGGAAGGTTTTTTTATTTTGTTTTGTTTTTGCTTGTTTGTTGGTTTGTTTTAATTACTGACTCAATTTCTTTGCTGGTTACTGGTCTGTTCTAATTTTCTATTTCTTCCTGTTTCAGTTTTGGCAGTTTATATGTTTCTAGGAATTTACCAATTTCTTCTAGCTTGTCCAATTTGTTGACATATAGTTTTTCATAATCTTTTTAAATTGTATTTCTGTGGTGTTGGTTATTTCTCCTCTATCATTTATAGGTTTATTTATTTGAGTACTTCTTTTTTTTTTTTCCTTGATAAGTCTGGTTAACTGGTAATTATAAACAGTGTTTCCTCAAAGCCCGGGTTTTTTGTTCATTCCTTCATATTCTATATTGCCACCCCATGTTTCTGCTTGGCCCAACCTAGGTCACATGGTCAGTATTAAACCAATCATTGTGGCCAGGGCAATGGTGTACTGACTGACATTTGTATTAAATACCCTCTCCTCTAATAGAGCAGAAAGTGGGATGAGCTCTACCACAGCCATACAGAAAATCTGAATTCTCTATGGGAGATGTATGTTGGGCTACCATAACTATAGGTTCCTATGATAAATAAACAATTAAATGTAGTTACAATGGGTAAGCTTAATTTAATTTAGGTATATAGAGCATAATACTTAATAAGGAAGTCAAAACTATAGGGTCAGTCATTAGCATAGTGCAATTGGTCAACACATAAAGTATTGCACTATTTAATTACTTATTGAACAAATAATTATTGAGGACTTAAACTATGCAGAGAAATGCTGTAATTGCTATGGAGAAATAAAAAAATAAATAAGACAAGCCTTTCTCTCACACAGTTTATAATTAGCTGAAGGAGAAACATATATTTCTATAATAAGAAGTTATGAAGACACACAGGGCAAAGCATATGCTACCATAATATAAACTAAGTAGCTTTGCTCATTAGTTATGTACTTGGGTCATTGCATATAAAACAATATTTGCATATTGAATCTTATTGTTAGTGAACTTCTATTAGGACTTCAGAGATGTATATTTCCAGGAACTATTTTGCCTTCAATGTGCACGTGCATACACACACACATGAATCAGAGGAATTTAGAGATCATGAATCACAGTGGTGCTCCATCTTGCCTACACATCAGAAGCATGAGGGGAGCATTTAAGAAAATACCAAATGTTTGGAGCCTATCCCCAGAGATTCTGACTTCATTAGTGAGGGGTGGACTTGGATATATTTTAAATGTTCCCACAAGTGATTCTAATGTGTAGAAAGTACTCATCTAGTTGAGCCACTTCATGTGGCAATTGAAGAAAGTGAGACTCAGAGAAAATATATAATTTTCCCAAGATAATGTTAGAGTCCTCCTTGCCTGCTTCCTAGTGTACATATTTTGAGGATAATTATATCGTTGTTTTTCAATCTGTGGAAATTAAATTCTCTGACATTATCTTTTATAAAAAATAGAAGTCAGATAAGCAATTCATAGAATCTTGTACACATATTAAAATAAGCTGCATAGGCGATTCAGGCAAAGATGGCCAAGGAGTAGGGGACCCTATTTCAACCAGTCCCCTGAATTGAGCTGGATATCTATGAGACCACTCTGAAAACCCATGAAATCCACCGGAGATGTAAGAAGATATATCTGGATCTCTACAAACAGAATATCCCTGTCGGTTGGTTTTGAGGTATGAAGTAGGGAGCCATGATTCTGTGGGCAGATATCAGAAGCAAAATGGAAGGTGAGGGAGTTGCCATAAGCACTTGAGCTGGGAAGGTGAAATAACACAGGAGTGCAAAAGCCTCCCACACTGGGGATGGGGCACAGACCCGCAGACTGTTAGTGGTGGGAAAAGGACTTTAGGGCAGCCCTTGGACCAAAACCTGGAGCTGAGGGGGCGCAAGTGCATTCTGGGGGCAGCTGGCGGTTTTAGAATCACAAAGGGCAGAAACGTGCTTGGACCTGGAAGCGAGGGCTGGGGGCGCACACAATCCAGGATGCTGCAGTCTTTAGCAGCAGAGACAGAAACGGAGACAGTGTGGCCTAAAGAGCTCACTGAAGAACAGACTGCAATCTCTCTGTTCTGAGACAGAGGTTGGATATGGTCACTTCTGCTCTGACTCTCAGAAGAGAGGCAGAAAGCTGCCAGGGAAAGCCGCCAGAGAAAAAAGCTCCCAAAAGCCAGTTTTCACTGAGCTCATCCCCCTCACCCCCCCGGGAAAAGGGCATCTCTGCCCAAAGAGGGTTGCCTGAGCAACAGCCCAGCTGGCCCCTCCCCCAGAAGATAGGTTGGAAAAACAAGAGGACAACAACCTTAAGGTCCCTATAAAACAGGTGCATTGTACTTGGGTTGTGGGACTCTACATTCCCTCAACCACCCCTCAACAGAATGACTAAGAGGAGGAACCCGCAAAACACAAAAACCTCAGAGAATGTGAATTCTGCCCAGATTTACAAATGGATATTGATATAAACAAGATATCAGAAATAGACTTCAGGGTAACAGTATGAAGACAATAGCTAGGCTGGAGAAAACCATTAATGGCAAAATAGATTCTCTAAGGGCAGAAATGAGAGATCATCTGGCAGAACTTAAAAATGCTATCAATGAGATCCAATCTAATCTAGATACTCTAACAGCTAGGATAAATGAGAGAGAAGAATGAATTAGTGATCTAGAAGACAAACTGATAGAAAAGAAGGAACAGGAGGAGGCCTGGAACAAGCAGCTTAAAATCCATGAAAACAGAACGAGAAAAATAAGTGATGCCATGAAATGTTCCAATTTCAAAAGTATTGGGATCCCTGATGGGGTGGAAAGAGAGAGAGAAGACAAGAGATGTACTTGAGCAAATCATAGCTGAGAACTTCCCTAATCTGGGGAATGAAACAAACATTCATGTCCTGGAGGCAGAGAGGACCCCTCCCAAGATAAAGGAGAATGGACAAATGCCCCAGCATGTCATAGTAAAACTCGCAAATCTTAGTACCAAGGAAACCATCTTATGGACAATTAGGGAGAAGGGATTCCTTACGTACAGAGGGAAGAACATCAGAATAACGTCAGACCTATCCACAGAGACCTGGCAAGCCAGAAAGGCCTGGCAAGACATATTCAGTGTACTAAATGAGAAGAACATGCAGCTAAGAATACTTTATCCGGCAAGACTGTCATTTAGAATGGATGGAGATATACAAAGTTTCCAGGACCAGAGAAACTGAAAGAATATGTGACCACCAAGCCAGCAATGCAAGAAATATTAAGGGGGGTTCTACAAAAGGAGAAAGACCCCAAGAGTGATATAGAACACAAATTTACAGAGACAATCTATAGAAACAAGGACTTCACAGGCAAAATGATGACAATAAAATCATAGCTTTCAAAAATCACTCTCAATGTGAATGGCCTAAATGCTCCCATAAAATGGCACAGGGTAGCAGATTGGATAAAAACACGGGACCCATCCATATGTTGTCTACAAGAGACTCATTTTGAACCTAAGTGAAAGGATGGAGAACTATCTTTCATGCCAAAAGACCTCAAAAGAAAGCTGGGGTAGCAATTCTTATATCAGACAAATTAGATTTTAAGCTAAAGACTGTAGCTAGAGACACAGAAGGACATTAAAGATTCTATCCAATAAGAAGGTCTAACAATTGTAAGTATCTATTCCCCCAACATGGGATCAGCCAACTACATAAGCCAACTGCTAACCAAAATAAAGAGACATATTGATAAAATTACATTAATTGTAGGAGACCTCAACACTCCACTCTCAGCAATAGACAGATCATCTAAACAGAAGATCAAAGAAACAAGAGCTTTGAATGACACACTGGACCAGAAGGACCTCATAGATATATACAAAATATTCCTCCCCAAAACAACAGAATACTCATTCTGCTCAAGTGAACATGGAACTTTCTCTAGAATAGACCACATAATGGGTCACAAATCAAGTCTCAACAGATACCAAAAGATTGAGATTATCCCCTGCATATTCTCAGACCATAATGCTTTAAAACTGGAACTCAATCACAAGAAAAAAATTGGCAGAAATTCAAACACTTGGAAGCTAAAGACCACTCTGCTCAAGAATGTTTGAGTCAACCAGGAAATCAAAGAAGAACTTAAACAATTCATAGAAACCAATGAAAATGAAAACACATTGGTCCAAAACTTATGGGATACTGCAAAGGCGGTCCTAAGGTGGAAATACATAGCCATCCACACCTCACTCAAATAAATAGAAAAATCCCGAATTCACCAACTAACTTTACACCTTAAAGATCTGGAGAAAAAAGCAACAGTGATGCCTAAGCCATGAATTAGAAGAGACATAATTAAGATTAGAGCAGAGATCAATGAATTAGAAATCAGAAATATAGTAGAGCAGATCAATGACTAGAAGCTGGTTCTTTGAATGAATTAATAAGATCAATAAACCACTGGCCAGACTTATCCAAAAGAAAAGAGGACCCAAATTAATAAAATTATGAATGAAAGGGGAGAGATCACGACTAACACCTAGAAAATTGAAACAATTGTTAGAAATTATTATCAACAAATATATGCCAATAAATTAAGCAAACTTAAAGAAATGGATGCCTTCCTGGAAATCTATAAGCTGCCAAGACTGAAACAGGAAGAAATTGACAACCTGAATAGACGAATACCTAGATAGAAAAGAGATCAAAAACCTCCCAAAAAACAAGAGTCCAGGGCCTGATGGACTCCCTGGGGAATTCTACCAAACATTTAAAGAAGAAATAATACCTATTCTCTTGAAGCTGTTTCAAAAATAGAAACAGAAGGAAAACTTCCAAACTCATTCTATGAGGCCAGCATTACCTTAATCCCCAAACCAGGCAAAGACCCCATCAAAAAGGAGAATTTCAGACCAATATCCCTGATGAATATGGATTCCAAAATCCTCAACAAAATCCTAGCTAATAGGATCCAACAATACATTAAAAGGATCATCCACCATGACCAAGTGGTATTTATCCCTGGGATGCAAGGGTGGTTCAACATTTGTAAATCAATCAATGTGATAGAACATATTAATAAGAGGAGAGAGAACCATATGGTCCTCTCAATTGATGCAGAAAAAGCATTTGACAAAATAAAGCATCCTTTCCTGATGAAAACTCTTCGGAGTATAGGGATAGAGTGAACATTCCTCAATGTCATAAAATTCATCTATGAAAAGCCCACAGGGAATATCATTCTTGATGGGTAAAAGCTGAGAGCTTTTCCCTTAAGGTCTGGAACACAAAAAGGATGCCCACCCTCATCACTATTGTTAAACATAGTACTAGCATTCCCAACAAAAACAATCAGGCAACAAAAATAAATAAAAGATATTCAAATTGTCAAAGAAGGAGTCAAACTCTCTCTCTTCCCAGACGACATGATACTTTATGTGGAAAACCCAAAAGACGCTACCCCCAAATTACTAGAACTCATACAGCAACTCAGGAATGTGGCAGGATACAAAATCAGTGCACAGAAATCAACTGCTTTCTTATACACTAACAATGTAACTGTAGAAAGAGAAATTACAGAATGGATTCTATTTACAATAGCACCAAAAACCGTAAGATACCTTGGAATAAACCTAACCAAAGAGGTAAAGCATCTATGCTCTAGGAACTACAGAACACTCATGAAAGAATTTGAAGAAGACACAAAAAGATGGAAAAACTTTCCATGCTCATGGATCAGAAGAATAAACATTGTTAAAATGTCTATGCTGCCCAGAACAATCAATACCTTCAATGCCATCTCGATAAAAATTCCAATGGCATTTTTCAAAGTGCTGGAAGAAACAACCCTAAAATTTGTATGGAATCAGAAAAGACCCCGAATCGCCAAGGAAATGTTGAAAAAGAAAAACAAAACTGGGGGCTTCACGTTGCCTGATTTCAAGCTATATTACAATGCAGTGATCACCAAGACAGCATGGTACTGGCACAAAAACAGACATATAGACCAATAGAACAGAATGGAGAGCCCAGATATGGGCCTTCAACTCTATGTTCAAATAATCTTTGACAAAGCAGGGGAAAATATGCAATGGAAAAAAGACAGTCTCTTCAATAAATGGTGCTGGGAAAATTGGACAGCCACATGCAGAAGAATGAAGCTGGACCATTCTCTTACACCATACACAAAGATAAACTCAAACTGGATGAAAGACCTCAATGGGAGACAGGAATACATCAAAATCCTAGAGGAGAAAATAGGCAGTAACCTCTTCAACATCGGCCACAGCAACTTCTTTCAAGACATCTCCAAAGGCAAGGGAAACAAAGCAAAAATGAACTTTTTGGACTTCATCAAGATAAAAATCTTCTGCACAGCAAAGGAAACAGTCAACAAAACAAAGAGGCAGCCCACGGAATGGGAGAAGATATTTGCAAATGACACTACAGACAAAGGGCTGATATCTAAGATCTATAAAGAACTTCTCAAACTCAACAGATCCCCGCCCTCCCACAAAAAAACAAGTCAAAAAATGGGTAGAAGACATCAACAGACTCTTCTCAAAAGAAGACATACAAATGGTTAACAGACACATGAAAAAAATGTTCATCATCATTAGCCATCAGGGAAATTCAAATCAAAACCAAATTGAGATACCACCTTACACCACTTAGAATGGCAAGAATTGACAAGGCAAGAAACATCAAATGTTGGAGAGGTTGTGGAGAAAGGGGAACCCTCTTACACTGTTGGTGGGAATGTAAGTTGGTACAGCCACTTTGGAAAACAGTGTGGAGGTGCCTCAGAAAATTAAAAATAGAGCTACCCTATGACCCAGCAATTGCACTACTGGGTATTTACCCCAAAGACACAGGTGTAGTTAAAAGAAGGGCCATATGCACCCCAATGTTCAGAGCAGCAATGTCCACAATAGCCAAACTGTGGAAAGAGCTAAGATGCCCTTCAGCAGATGAATGGATCAAGAAGATGTGGTCCATATATACAATGGAATATTACTCAGCCATCAGAAACAACTTTTGCATCAACATGAATGGGAGTGGAGGAGATAATGCTAAGTGAATTAGGCCAAGCAGAGAAAGTCATTTATCATATGGTTTCACTTATTTGTGGAACATAAAGAATAGCATGGAGGACATTAGGATAAGGAAGGGGAAAATGAAGTGTGGGAGGGAATGGGAAGGGGAGACAAACCGTGAGAGACCATGGATTCCAAGAAACAAACTCAGGGTTTTAGAGGAGAGAGAGTCGTGGATGGGTGAGCCTGGTATGGGTATTAAGGAGGGCACATATTGCATGGAGCACTGGGCGTTATATGCTAACAATGAATCATGGAACACTACCTCAAAACTATTGAAGTACTGTATGGTGACTAACATAATATAATAATAATAAAAAGAAGCTACATAATCAGTTATTTCATTGGAAGCAACCCCATGACTCCATTAGACTCAAACAGCTATATTGTGCTACTTCTCCTAGTATTCAACACAACTCAATAAGTAAGAAAATTACTTTTTTATGACAGCTCAGCCTATTGAAAGAAACGTAATAAGGAAGTTATAAGAATCTCATGTTTGATAGTGTTGAGTAATTTAGCAAGAATATTTGAAGAAGGAATGATAGAACTCAGATATACAATGCAGAATAGCAGATATATAAATTACCTACTGATGTGTATTAAAGTTTAGGTATACTATGCCAATTTGAACAAAGCAATGTTGAGCAGTTTATAATCAACAATTTGCAGGGAAGGAATAATTGGAATGGGTGAGGTTGGTTTAGAGATTAGTTTCTTTTTTTTAAGATTTTATTCATTTATTTGACAGAGAGAGAGAGAGCACATGCACATGAGCAGGGGAAGGGGCAGAGGGAGAAGAAATAGGCTGTCCGCCGAGGAAGGAGCTCAATGTGGGATTCGATCCCAGGACCCTGAGATCATGGCCTGAGCTGAAGGCAGATGCTTAACTGACTGAGCCACCCAGGTGTACCTAGAGATGAATTTAAAGGAAATTCTTCTTGGTGGGATATATGTGAACAGATAGAGAAGAGAAAAGGACATTAACATTTGTGGGGGAAGGAAAACATAAGTAAAAGTTGGGGATGGGACTTTCTTACACCACACACAAAAATAAATTCAAAATGGATTAAAGACCTAAATGTGAGACCTGAAACCATAAAAATCCTAGAGAAAAACACAGGCAGTAACCTCTTTGACATAAGCTGTAGCAACTTCTTTCTAGATATGTCTCCTAAGGTAAGGGAAACAAAAGGAAAAATAAACTATTGGGACTACATCAAAATAAAAAGGTTCTGCACATGAAGGAAATAATCAACAAAAATAAAAGGCTACTGGGGCACCTGGGTGGTGCAGTTGGTTAAGTGTCCAACTCTTGGTTTCGGCTCTGGTCGTGATCTCAGAGTTGTGAGATTGAGCCCTGAGTCAATCTCTGCACTTAGCACAGAGTCTACTTAAGTTTTTCTCTTCCTCTCCCTCTGCCCCTCCCCCTGTTTGCTCTCTCTCCCCCCCCCTCTCTCAAGTAAATAAATATATCTTTAAATTAATTAAAAAATAAATGAAAGGCAACCTATGGAATGGGAGAAGATAATTGCAAATGACATATCTGATAAACAGTATCAAAAATATACAAAGAACTTTTAAAACTCAACACCCAAAAAACAAATAATCCAGTTTAAAAATCGGCAGAAAACATGAATAGACGTTTTTCCAAAGAAGATATACAGATGGCCAACAGACAAATGAAGAGATGCTCAACATCACTCATCATCAGAGAAATACAAATCAAAATTACGAGATATCACCTCAAACCTGTCAGAATGGCAAAAAATTAACAACACAAGAAACAACAGGTGTTAGTGCAGATGTGGAGAATGGAGAACATTCTTACACTGCTGGTGGGAATGCAAATTGGTGCAGTGACTCTGAAAAACAGTATGAAGCTTCCTCAAAAAGTGAAGAATAGAACTACCCTATCATCCAGCAATTGTAGTACTAGGTATTTACTCAAGGAACACAAAAATACTAATTCAGGTACTAGGTATTTACCCAAGGAACACAAAAATACTAATTCAAGTACTAGGTATTTACCCAAGGAACACAAAAATACTAATTCAAAGACATACATGCACCCTGATGTTTATAGCAGCATTATTTATAGTTGCCAAATTATGGAAAGAGCCCAAGTGTCCATCAAATGATGAATGGATAAAGAGAATGGGATATATATGAATATTCATATGTACATGAATATTAGTCAGCTATAAAAGAGAATGGAATCTGAAATGTTCATTTCCTCCTCACTCCTATACTCCCACTTTACCTTCCTATTCTTTAAGACTAAGCTCAATGTTATTTCTGGTAAAAACAAAAAAAAATGTCCCCACTGCCCTACATCTGCAAAGATTTAACTACCTTTCTCCTCTGATTCCCCATGATACATCTTCTTTACCCCTACTATATCACTTAATACTCTGCTCTTAGTTTACATCTCTGATTTCCGCATGATATTTGAGCACCATGGCACGTGTGTGTGTGTGTTTGTGTGTGTGTGCATGCGTGCACGTGCAAGGATGTATAATACATTTTATAAAAGGCCTAGCACCAAATTGGTACTTAATAAATGTTTCAAATTCATGTGAGGTTGCTTCCAATCACTTTTTCCATTATTTATTATTTTGGTAATAAACATATAATGTAAGTGGAAACACATCTCCTGTTCATGAATTAGGAGACTTAATATTGTTAAAATGTTAACAAAGCAATTGTACATATTGTTAAGATGTACCCAAAGCAATCCAGGTTCAAACCAATTGCTACTAAAATTTAAATAACATTTTTTGAAGAAAAAAACACCTCAAAAAACACCTAAAAAGTCATGTGGAATCTCAAAAGACCCTGAATATCAACTTTTAAAATAAAGATCAAAACTGGAGAACTCACATTTCCTGATTTCAAAAATTCTTACAAAGATACACTAATAAAAACAGTGTGACACTGGTATAAAGACTAACATATAGGCCAATGGAATACAATAGAGATCCCAGAAATAAATCCTTGCATACATTGTCAAATGATTTTCAACAAGAGTGTCAAGACCATTCACCGGAGAAAGGACAACTTTTTCAACAAATGGTGTTGGGAAAACTGGATATCCACATATTAAAGAATGAAGTTGGACCCCTACCTAAGACATATTAAAAACTAAGTCAAAATGTATCAAAGACATTAAACTAAAATACTTTTAGAAGAAAACATGAAAAAAGCTTCATAACATGGGATTTGGTAATGATTTATTGTATATGATTCCAAGGGCACAGATGGTAAAAGAAAACACAGACAAATTGTACTTCATAAAAATTTTAAAAAACAGTTAAAACAACAATATCAGCAGAGTAATAAGGCAACCCATGCAATGGAATAAAATATTTGGAAATTATATATCCGATAAGGGATTAATAGAGAACTCTCAAAGATCAGCAAAAAAAAAAAAAAATTCAAAAATGGACAAAGGGCATGAAAATACATTTCTACAAAGAACATATACCAATGGCCAATAAACACATGAAAAGATGATCAAGATCACCAAAAGCAGGGTCTCAAAGAGATATTTGTACACCCATGTTCATAGCAGCATTATCCATATTAGTAAAACATGTAGGCAACCCAAGTGTCTCTTGATGAATGAATAGGTAAGCAAAATTTGGTATATATATTTATATATATATACATATATACAATGGAATATTATTCAGCTTTAATAAGGAAAGAAATTCTGATATATACTACAACATGGGTAAACCCTGAGGACACTCTGCCAAGTGAAATAAACCAATCACAAAAAGACAAATATTGTATGAATCCACATATATGAGATACTTAGAGTAGTAAAAATCATAAAAGCAGAAAGTGGAATGTGAGAGCTTCAGAAGATGGCAGAGTAGGAGGACCCTGAGCTTACCTCATCCCATGTTTTCTACTAGATATCTTCCATATCCAAGTCAACAAATCTGAGAGCAATCCAAAGTCTGGCAGAAGTAACTCCATAACTAAATATAGAGAAGAAGCTACATCTGAAAGTTTACAAAGGTCAGAAAAGCAGAGAGAAGCTGCCCGCAGGAGGGAGCTGCTCTTGTGGAGAGGGCAGAGAAATGGGCTCTCACACCAGGGGTAGACTAATCTCCATAACATTTGGTTTTAAAAACCAGATGGGTTGAATTCCTTGAGTTTAAAAAACAGTGTGGCAGGTCTGCCACACAATGCCCAGCTGTGTGACTCCAGCTACCTTTGTGCACTTCACCTAGCTGCTCACTCCAGCTGCCTTACTACACCATGCCCACCCGTGCACCTCCAGGTGAATTTGCATGCAGGACCTAGCTGCCTTTCCTCAGCCTCTGTCATGCAATGCACCCAGTTCCCAGGTGAACACCTACTGCCATGAGGCACCCAGCCACCACACTGTGCCCAGCTGTCGCACATCACCCAGCTGCACTCCCAGTCCCTGCCTGGCATGAACCCCAGCTGTGCCCAGCCTTTGTTAGGTGCCACACCTAGCCTCATGCCCCCAGCAACACTGATATACAGCTTCCAGCCACCTTAGTACTGAGGGGATCTGGCATAGGATTGGTGGTCCCATACAATTTTTGCAATTACTACTGTCCTATACCCAAGTTCCCAAGCAGGCATTCCTTATCAGAACTGGGCTGCCTGGGTCCTACTAACACCAGAGAGAGCAATCACAGTCCACAAAAGGCAAAGAATCAGTTCAGAAGACTGCAATGATAGCAAAAATAGACTCAGATACAACAGCATGGCATAAGAAACACATATAGGTACCGTCCTGAAGTGCCAAATTCTGGTAAAAAGGGCACATGGCACTGCAGTGCACTCCAGGATCTTTTCTTCATAAAGTCACCACTTTCAAGAGCAGAAGGTATCGTCATGTTGGAGAACAGTATGGAGGTTCTTTCAAAAGTTAAAACTAGAGCTACCCTATGACCCAGCAATTGCACTACTGGATATTTACCCCAAAGATACAGATAAGGTGAAAAGAAGGGGCACATGCACCCCAATGTTCATAGCAGCAATGTCCACAATAGCCAAACTGTGGAAAGAGCCGAGATACCCTTCAACAGACGAATGGATAAAGAAGTGTGGTCCATATATACAATGGAATATTACTCAGCCATCAGAAAGGATGAATACCCACCCCTTGCATTGACATGGATGGAACTAGAGAGGATTATGCTAAGTGAAATAAGTCAAGCAGAGAAAGACAATTATCATATGGTTTCACTTATATGTGGAGCATAAGGAATAGCATGGAGGACATTGGAGAAGGAAGGGGAGAATGAAGGTGGGGGGAATCAGAGGGAGAGATGAACCATGAGAGACTATGGACTCTGGGAAACAATCTGAAGGTTTCAGAGGGAAGGAGGGTGGGAGGATGGGTTAGCCTGGTGATGGGTATTAAGGAGGGCATGTATTGCAATGAGCACTGGGTGTTATATGCAAACAATGAATCATGGAACAGTACATCAAAAACTAATGAAATACTGTATGGTGACTAACATAACATAATAATAATAAAAAGAGCAAGAAGACACAGCAGACTTTCTTAACACAGAGAAATAGACACAGAAAGAGAGACAAAACGAGCAGACAGAGAAATCTATCTTAAATGAAAGAACAGGACAAACCTATGCCCTAATATCTAAGTGAAACAGACATAAGTAACATGACTGATAGAGAATTTAAAGCAATGGTCATAAGGATACTCATTGGCTTTGAGAAAAGAGTGGAAGACTTGAATGAGGCATTAACACAGAGATAAGGAATAACATAACAGAGATAAAGGGTTCAGTAAACAAAATGAGAAAAACACTTGATGGAATGAACAGCAATATGAAAGAAAGAGAGGAACGAAATATTGACCAAGAAGACAGTGTAATGGAAAGTAATCAGGCTGAATAGTAGAGGAAGTAGAGAATTATGTAAAATGAAAATAGACTTAGGGAACTCAGTGACTCCAACAAACATAATAACATTCATATTATAGGAGTCCCAGAAAAAGAGGGAGGAAAGGGGGCAGAAAATTTATTTGAGGAAATAATAGCTGAAAACACCCCTAATATGGGGAAGGAAACAGACATCCAGATCCAGGAAGCACAGAGAACCCCCCAACAAAATTTAAAAAAAAAAGGCAGATTCACACCAAGATATATTGTAATTAAATTAGCAAAATATACTGTTAAAGAAAAAAATCCTAAAAGCAGCAAGACAGAAGAAATTATTAAGTTACAAGGGAAAAAAACATAAGGCTAAGATGAGATTTTTCAACGGAAACTTTGTAAGCCAGAAGGGATTGGCATGATATATTCAAAGTGCTGAATGGGAAAAATCTATAGCCAAGAACTCTATCAGCGAGGCTATCATTCAGAATAGAAGGAGAGACAAAGAGTTTCTGGGGGGGAGGGGGACCTAAAGGAGGTGATGAGCATTAAGCCAGATCCATAAGAAATATTAAAAGGGACACATTAAATGGAAAAGAGGAGCAAAAGTGACAGTATACAGGTAGGAAACACAAAGGCAGTAACAATAAGTATTTTTTAAAAACTGAGTCAAGGAACTCACAAAAAAGAATATAAATATAACAAATACTTGAAATATGGGGAGGAGAGAAAATGGGTTCAAACTTAAATGACGAGCAACTTAAGATAGCCTGGTATATACACAAGATGTTATATACCAACCTAATATTTATATATCAAAAACTACTAATAAAGATGCAAAGAATAAAGAGAAAGAAATCCAAATATATCACTAGAAGAAAACCAGGAAACCATGAAAGATAACAAGAGAATAAAGGAGCAGAGAAAATCTTCAGAAACGACCACAAAACAAGTAACAAAATGGCAATAAATACATATGTATCAATAATTACTTTGAATGTAAATGGACTAAATGTTCCAATAA
Source organism: Leptonychotes weddellii (assembly GCF_054177405.1). Lineage (NCBI taxonomy): Eukaryota > Metazoa > Chordata > Mammalia > Carnivora > Phocidae > Leptonychotes > Leptonychotes weddellii. Next base: position 62,559,806 of record NC_138385.1, read on the forward strand.
AAGACATAGGGTGTCAGAATGGATGAAAAAACAAGATCCATCTATATGCCATCTACAAGATTCTCATTTTAGATATAAAGACACCCACAGATTGAAAGTGAGAGGATGGAGGGGTACCTGGGTGGCTCAGCTGGTTAAGCGTCCAATTCTTGGTTTTGGCTCAGGTCATGATCTCACAGTTGTGGGACTGAGCCCCTTGTCAGGCTTTGTGCTCAGTGCAGAGTCTGCTTAAGATTCTCTCTCCCTCTCCCTCACATTCTTTCTCTCTCTCTCAAAAATGAATAAAATCTTAAAAAAAAAAAAAAGAAAGTGAGAGGATGGAGAAATATGTATCACGCAATGCATATTGAAGAAAGCCAGAGTAACAATACATATATAGAACAAAGTAGACTTTAAAACAAAGACAGTAACAGGAGACAAAGAAGGACACTATATAGTAATAAAGGGAACAATCCAACAAGAAGATATAACAATTGTAAATATTTATGCACCCAACATAGGAGCAATGAAATACATAAAAGGGTTAATAAACATAAAATAAATAATTGATAATAATACAATAATAGTAGGGGACTTTAAACCCCACTTACATCAATGGACAGATCATCTAAACAGAAAATAAACAATATCTTTGAATGACACACTGGAACAGAACGATCTAAGGTATATTCAGAACATTCCATCCTAAAAGAGCAGAACACACATTCTATTCAAGTGTACATGGAACATTCTCAAGAATAGATAATATATTACCCCACAAAACAAACATCAACAAATTCAAGAAGATGGAAAATATACTATATGTATTTTCTGACCACAATGCTATGAAAGTACAAGACAACAACAACAAGAAATCTGTAGAGACCACACATATAAGATGTTAAATAACATGCTACTATACAGTGAATGAGTCAATCAGTAAATAAAAGAAATAGTAAGTCCATGGAAACAAATGAAAATGAAGACACAACAGTCCAAAACCTGTGGGATGCAGCAAAAGCAGTTCTAAGAGGGAAGTTTATACCAATACAGAACTACTTCAAGAAGGAAAAAAAAAAATTCAAATAAAAAACCTATCCTTGCACCTAAAGGAGCTATAAAGAGAATAAAAAAATAAAACCTCCAACTAGCAGAAGGAGGGAATTATGAAGATTAGAGGAGAACTTAAAAATATAGAAACTAGGGGCTCCTGGGTGGCTCAGTTGTTAAGCATCTGTCTTCAGCTCAGGTCATGATCCTACGGTCCTGAAACTGAGCCCCACGTCAGGCTCCCTGCTCGACAGGAAGCCTGCTTCTCCTTCTCCCACTTCCCCTGCTTATGTTCCTGTTCTTGTTGTCTCTCTTTCTCTGTCAAATAAATAAAATCTTTAAAAAATATATAGAAACTAAAATAACAATAGAACAGATTGAACAATAGAACAAACCAGGAGCTGATTCTTTGAGAAAAATCAATAAAATTGGTAAGTCTCCAGCCAGACTTACCAAGAAAAAAAAAGGAAAGGACTCAAATAAATAAAGTCACAAATCAGAGAGGAGAAATAACAACCAAGACCACAGAAATACAATCATAAGAGAATATTATGAAAAAGTATATGCCAACAAACTGGACAACCTGGAAGAAATGGATAAATTCCTAAAAACATATAAGCTACCAAAACTGAAAAAGGAAGAAAGAAAATTTGAACAGGTTGATAACCAGCAAAGAAATTGAGTCAGTAATCACAAAACTCCCAACAAACAAAAGTCCAGGACCAGATGGCTTTAGAGGCGAACATTTAAAGAAGAATTAATACTACTCTATTAAACTATTCTAAAAAATAGAAAAGGAAGGAAAATTTCCAAATTCATTCTAGGAGGCCAGTATTACCCTAATAGCAAAACTAAATAAAGACAACACACACACAAAAAAAGACAACTACAAGCCAATATCCCTCATGAACATAGATGCAAAAATGCTCAACAAAAAATGAATTCACTAAGACATTAAAAAATCATTCACCATGATCAAGTGGTATTTATTCCTTGCTTGTAAGGGTGATTCAGTATTCTCAAATTAATCAACATGATACATCACATCAATAAGAATAAGGATAAGAACCATATGATCCTTTCATTAGATGCAGAGAAAGCATTTGACAAAGTACAACATCCATTCATGATAAAAAACCCTCAGCTTTGCAGGTTGAGATGGAACATAGCTCAACATAATAAAGGCCATATATGAAAAACCCACAGCCACCATCATTCTCAATGGGAAAAAACTGAGAGCATTTCTCCTAAGGTCAGGAACAAGATAAGATATCCATTCTCAGCACTGTTATTCAACACAGGAGTGGAAGTTCTAGTGACAGCAGTCAGATAACAAAAAGAAATAAAAGCCATACAAATGGGCAAGAAGTAAGTCTTTCACTATTTGCAGATGATATGATTTTATATATAAAACCCAAAAGACTCCACCAGAAAAACTGCTAGAACTGATAAATGAATTCACTAAAGTCACAATATACAAATCAATGTATAAGAATTTGTTGCATTTCCATCAATAATGAAGCAGCAGAAAGAGAAATTAAGAAAACAATCCCATTTATAATTGCACCCAAAATTATAAGATATGGGTCAGAGTTAAGATGGTGAAGTAGGGGGACCTGAGGCTTTCCTTGACCCTTGAACACAGCTATATTGAGGTCAGATCACTTGGAACACCCAGGAAATTGATCTGGGGATTCAAAGAAGGATTTCCACTGTTTGGGGGAGACAACATGACAGGTGTGAGGTGCATGGAAAGGAATTGGAGGAGAGAAATGTTGCTATGCTGTGGAGGGCAGGGAAATATTTCCTTGGGGAGAGAGGGATAGAGGGGTTGAGAGAGTACAGCATCGGGTTCACACAAGAAGAAAACCTCTCCAAACCATAGACTGGGGAGATGGGGGAACTGAGTGGTGCAGGAGTTTTGCAAACAGTGAGTGTACCTCAAACTCTGAAATATTGCAAGTGCAGGACTTTCATTGGAGTGGAGCTGTAGCATGCCCTCCTGAAGAGAAGGAAGGCTCTGGCCCTGGAACACATGCAAAGTGGAGTAGGAATCTCCGGGGTTGCACTGGGAGAGATAGTTCCCCTTCCTGGAGTACATTAGGAAGAGGGTTTATTGCCTCTCCAAGGAGAAAAGAACCTGCAGGCACCAGCAAATGGCCATTCATTGACAAGAGTCTAAGGCACCTGCAGAGGGTGGATAATCTGGTCGCCCTTTTTCATGTTGCCACAGACCAGAATCCAGGCACTGTGCAGGTAAGGGACTCTTTTTTTCTGGGAAAATGGGCACTAATCAGAGCGCATCGACCCTCTAATCCAGAGGGAGCAGATCTAAGCACTGTTGGCTCCTTTAAGATTTGGAGTTTTGAATCCCAGCCTCACCAGAGATAAATGCAGGAGAGCTGGGCACTGGGTGCATTGATGGCCCGCACTTTTCTGTGAGGGATCCCTGAACTGGGGTGGGTGTGAGATCCCCTGTCCAAGGACAAGTGAGTGGGGTGTCCTCATTTTACCTCTGCTACCAACACAGTCAGATATCAGAGAGCAACACAGTGGCCCCAGTGGAGGCAGAAGCTGATTACATCAAACCCTGCCTCCCTGTGCTTGGGAAGTGCTTTTTTTTTTTTTTTTTTTTTTTTTTTACTGGGGCAGGACAGACCCTGAGCCAGCTCAGCAGGCCTCTCCCCCAGAACAGCAACACAGGCAGCATGCCACATGCACCACATCTACTAAAAATACAGTGATGCATAGCATCCCCTTCAGTTCTGGTCAAAATAAGACCATGAGAGACTATGGACTCCAAGAAAGAATCTGAAGTTTTCAGAGGGGAGAGGGATGGGGGGATGGGGTAGCTTGGTGGTGGGTATTAAGGAGGGCAGGTGTTGTAATGAGCAGTGGGTATTATATGCAAATAACAAATCATGGAACACTACATCAAAAACTAATGATGTACTGTATGGTGACTAACATAACATAAAAAAAGAAAGAAAAGAAAAAAGACCAGGCTGTATTTTTTATCCCTTATTCTTTTTATCCTTTGGAATCAGACATAGTTTTATCTTTGCTAGTTTTTACATTTCCTTCTCTCCCCCCTCCCTTCTCTTTCTCTGGCTCTCTAAATCAGGCTTCTTTATTTTTTTTTTTATTTTTCTTTATTTTTTAAATTTATTTTTCTTTGGAATCAAGCTTGTAGTTTCTTTGATTTTTCTGGTTGTTGTTGTTGTTTTTAATCGTCCTTTTTCCTTTTTCTCTTATTTTTTGGATCAGGTTTTTTTCTTTCTTTTTCTCTTTTTTCTTTTCTTTTTCAAGCTTTTTTTCAACAAACTAAAGTACACTTAGATAAAGATCCAAAGATTCCCCAGTGCAAGCAAGGAGAAACTCTGTAGAGGACAGACCAGTGGGGAAGAACAGCCAAAACGAAGCAGCAGAGTGCACACAGCATAAACCAGAAACACTTCCTGAAGTGCCAGGCCCTGAACAGTGTATGATCTTTTTTTTTTAATATAACACTACTCTAAGATGCCGGAAACATAAAAGCTTTCATAACACACAAAAGATAGAAACTTAGCCAAAATGACAAGATGGAGGAAATCTACCTGAAAGAAAGATCAGAAAGATATCACAGGGAGGAACTTTCTCAAAGCAGATATAAGCAATATATCTGAACAAGGACTTAGATCAACAGTTATAAAATTACTAGCTGTACTTGAAGAAAGTATAGAAGATAGAAGAGAAACGTGCACTGCAGACATAAAAGACCTAAACACTAGTCAGGCTGAAATAAAAAATGCTATAAGTTAGATGCAAACAGACTGGATATAATCACTATAAGGAAAGAAGAAGCAGAGGGGAGGATGGGTGATACAGAAGACAAATTTATGGAAAATAATGAAACGGAAAAGAAAAGGGAAAGAAAACAATTATATCACAAAGGTAGACTTAGGGAATTCAGTTATTCCATAAAGGGAAATACTATCCATATCATAGGAGTCCTAGAAGAAGAAGAGTGGGAAAGAGGGGCAGAAGGTTTATTTGAACAAATTATAGCTGACAATTTCCCTAATCTGAGGAAGAAAACAGCATTTAAATAAAAGAGGCACAAAGAACTCCCCTCAAAATCAACAGAAACATTGGTCAACACCATGAAATATCATAGTGAAACTTGCAAAATACAAAGATAAAGAGAAAATTCTGAAAGGAGCTTGGAAGAAAAACTCTTTAACTTACAAAGGTAGATACATAAGGTTGACAGCACACTGGTCCACAGAAATCTGGCAGGACAGAAAGAAGTGGCATGATATATTCAACATGCTAAATGGGAAAAATATGCAGTCAAGAATACTTTATCTAGCAAGGCTGTCATTCAGAATAGAAAGAGAGATAGAGTTTCCAAGAAAAACAGAAACTAAAGGAGTTCCTGAACACTAATCCAGCCCTGCAAGAAATATGAAAAGCGGGCCCTTTGAGCAGAAAGAGAGCCAAGAATAATGAAGACCAGAAAGGAACAGAGAAAATCTATAGGAACAGTGACTTTACAGGTAATAAAATGGCACTAAATTCGTATCTTTCAAGAATTACTCTGAATGTAAATGAACTAAAAGCTCCAATCAAAAGACATAAGGTACAAGAATGAATTAAAAAAAAAAAAAAAGAATGATTGATATGTTGCTGACAAAAAACTCACTTTAGACCCAAACACACCTCCAGATTGCAATTGAGGGGGTGGAAAACAATTTATCATGCTAAAGGACATCAAAAGAAGTCTGGAGTAGCCAGCCATCCTTAAATCAAATAAACTAGATTTTAAACCAGATTATAATAAGAGAAGAAGAATGCACTATATCATAATAAAAGCGACTGTGCCACAAGAAGATCTAACAATTGTAAATATCCATGCCCACAACTAGGGAGCACCCAAATATATACATTGATTAATAACAAATTTAAATAAACTCATGGATAATAATAGAATAATAGCAGGGGACTTTATGATCCCACTCATAGCAATGGACAGATCATCTAAGCAGAAGATCAACAAGGAAACAAGGGCTTTGAATGACACACTAGACTAATGGATTTAACAGTTATATTCAGAACATTTCATCCTAAAGCAGCAGAATACACATTCTTTTTGACTGAACATTGAACATTCTCCAGAATACATCACATACTGGGTCACAAATCAGGACTCAACTGGTATAAAAGGATTAAGATCATATCATGCCTATTTTCAGACCACAATAATATGAAACTTGAAATCAACGACAAGAAAAAAATTCAGAAGGACCACAAATACATGGAAGTGAAAGGACATCTTACTAAAAATGAATGGGTCAAACAGGAAATTAAAGAAGAATTTAAAAAAATACATGGAAGGAAATGAAAACACAATAGTTCAAAACTTCCAGGATGCAGCAAAATGGTCCTAAGGGAAGTATATAGCAATACAGGTCTTCCTCAAGAAACAAGAAAAGTCTCAAATAAATAACCTAACCTTATATCTAAAAGAGCTGGACAAAGAACAGCAAATAAAGCCTAAATCCAGCAGGAGAAGAGAAATAATAAAGATCAGAGCAAAAATCATGATATAGAAATTAAAAAAAATACTAGAACAGATCAAAGAAACTAGGTGCTGGTTTTTTGAAAGAATTAACAAGATTGAGAAATGTCCATCCAGACTTAACGAAAAGAAAAGGGAAAGGATCCAAATAAATACAATCATGAATGAAAGAGGAGAGATAACAACAAACACCAGAGAAATACAAACAGTTCTAAGAGAATACTATGAACAATTATACACCAACAAATTAAGCTATCTGGAAGAAATGGATGCATTCCTAGAAACATAAAAACTACCAAAATTGAAACAGGAAGAAACAGAAAACCTGAGCAGACCCAAAATCAGCAAAGAAATTGAATCAATCAAAAATCTCCCAACAAACAAGAATCCAAGGCCAGATGGCCTCCCAGCAGAATTCTACCAAACATTTAAAGAAGAACTAATACCTATTCTTCTGAAGCTGTTTCAAAAAATAGAAATGGAAGGAAAACTTCCAAACTCATTCTATGAGGCCAAAATTATCTTGATCCCAAAACTAGGCAAAGACCACACTAATGAGGAGAATTACAGACCAATATCCCTGATGAACATGGATGCAAAAATTCTCACCAAGGTACTGACAATTAGGATCCAATAGTACATTACAAGCATTATTCACCACGACCAAGTGGGATTTATTCCTGGGCTGCAGGAGTGGTTCAACAAACACAAATCCAACAGTATGATATACCACATTAATAAAAGAAATAAGAACCATATGATATGATCCTCTCATGGATGCAGAAAATGCATTTGACAAAATACAGCTTCCTTTCTGGATAAAAACCTCTACAAAGTAGGGATAGAGTGAACAGACCTCAATATCATAAGGGCTATATATGAAAGACCCACAGCGAATATCATCCTCAATGAGGAAAAACAGATCTTTCCCCCTATGGTCAGGAACGTGATAAAGATGTCCACTCTCACCACTGTTGTTCAACACAGTACTGGAAATCCTAGACACAGCAATCAGACAACAAAAGAAATAAAAGGCATCCATGTGAGCAAAGAAGTCAAACTTTCACTCTTCGCAGATGACACAACATTCTATGTAGAAAACCTTAAAAAATCCACCAAAAAATTGTTAGGACTGATACAAGAATTCAGCAAAGTCACAGGATATGAAATAAAGGCACATAAGTATGTTGCATTTCTCTACAGCAATAATGAAGCACCAGAAAGGTAAATCAAGGAATCAATCCCATTTATAATTGCACCAAAAGCCATATGGATACCTTGGAATAAAGCTAACCAAAGAGATAAAAGATCTGTACTCTGAAAACTATAGAACACTTATGAAAGAAATTGAGGAAGACACAAAGAAATGGAAAAACTTTCCATGCTTATGTATTGGAAGAACACATATTGTTAATTGCCAATACTACTGAAAGCAATCTACACATTCCAAGCAATATCTATCAAAATACCATGAGCATTTTTCACAGAGCTGGATCAAACAATTCTAAAATTTCTATGAGACCAGAAATGAACCCAAATAGCCAAAGTAATGTTGAGAAAGAAAACCAAAGCTTGAGGCATCACAATTCCGGACTTCAGGGTATATGACAATGCCATAATCTTCAAGACAGTATGGTACTGGCACAAAAACAGACACATAGATCAGTGGAACAGAATAGAGAACCCAGAAATGGACCCTCAACTCTATGGGCAACTAATCTTCAATGAAGCAGGAAAGAAAATCCAATGGAAAAAAGACAGTCTCTTCAACAAATGGTGTAGGGAAAATTGGACAGCCACATGCAGAAGAATGAAACTGGGCCATTTTTTTACACCGTACACAAAAATAAACTCAAAATGGATGAAAGATCTAAATGTGAGACTAGAAACCATCAAAATCTTAGAGGAGAACACAGGCAGCAGCCTCTTTGACCTTGGCCACAACAAGTTCTTGCTAGACAGGTCTCCAGAGGGAAGGGAGACATAAGCAAAAATGAACCATTGGGACTTCATCAGGATAAAATCTTTTGTATAGCAAAGGAAACAATGAACAAAACTAAAAGGCAACCTATGAAATGGGATAAGATATTTGCAAATGACATATCAGATAAAGGGCTAGTATCAAAACTCTATGAAGAACTTATCAAACTCAACATCCAAAAAACAAAAAATCCAGTCAAGAAATGGGCAGAAGACATTAACTGACATTTCTTCAAAGAAGATAACAAATGGCTAACAGAACATGAAAAAAATGCTCAAAACACTCAACATCAGGGAAATACAAATCTAAACCAGAATGAGATACCCCCTCACACCAGTCAGAATGGCTATAATTAACACTTCAGGAAACAACAAATGTTGGTGAGGATGTGGAGAAAGGCAAACACTCTTACACTGTTGGTGGGAATGCAAACCGGTGCAGGCACTCGGGAAAACAGGATGAGGGTTACCCAAAAAGTTAAAAGTAGAATTACCCTATGACCCAGCAATTGCACTATTAGTCATTTATCCAAAGGGCACTAAAATAGTGATTCAAAGGGGCACATGCACCAAAATGTTTACAGAAACAATGTCCACAATTGCTCAAACATGGAAAGCACCCAGATGTCCATCAACAGATAAATGGATAAAGATGTGGTACATATACACAATGGAAAATTACTCGGCCATCAAAAAGAATGAAATGTTGCTATTTGCAATGATGTGGATGGAACTAGAGTGTATTATGCTAAGCAAAATAAATCATTCAGAGAAAAATAAATGCCATATGATTTCACTCATATTGGGAATTTAAGAAACAAAATTGATGAACATAGGGGAGAGGAAATAAAAATAAAATAAGATAAAAACAGAGGGGGCAAATCATAAGAGACTCTTAATTATAGGGGACTAACTGAGGGTTTTTGGAGGGATGGTGGGTGGGGTTATGGCATAATTGGGTGAAGGGTATTAAGGAGGGCACTTGATGTAATGAGCACTGGGTATTATATGCAACTGATGGATCACTAAACTCTACCCTGAAATTAATAATATACTATATGTTAACCAACATGAATTTAAATTAAAAAAATTATAAGAGAATTATGCCTAGATAGGCATAAACCTAATCAAAATGGTGAAAGACCTGTACTCTGAATAGTATAAAACACTGAAGAAAAAAAATTAAGATGACACAAAGAAATGTAAAGCCATTGTTTGGAAGAACAAATATTGTTAAAACGTCTATACTGTCCAAAGCTATCTACAGTTTTAATGCAATCCCTATCAAAATGCAAACAGCATTTGTCACAGAATGCGAGCTAACAATCCTAAAATTTGTATGGAATCACAGAAGACCCCAAATAGCCAAAGCAATCTTGAAAAAAGAAAGCAAAGCTGGAGGCATCATAATTCTGGACCTCAAATTATATTACAAAGCTGTAGTATTGAAAGCAATATGGTACCATCACAAAAACAGCTAGATCAATAGAACAGAATAGAAAACCCAGATATAAACAGAACAAATGGTCAATTAATTTTTGACAAAGCAGTAAAGAATGTTCAATGGGATAAAGCCAGTCTCTTAAACAAACGGTATTGTGAAACCTAGACAGCAACATGCAAAAGAATGAAACTGGACCACATTCACAAAAAATAAATTCCAAATGGATTAAAGTTCTAAATGTGACACCTGAAACCATAAAAATCCTTGAAGAGAACTCAGGCTGTAACCTCTTAGAAATCAACCATAGCAACTTCTCTAGATATGTCTCCTGAGGCAAGGGAAGCAAAAGAAAAATAAACTTTTGGGACTACATCAGAATAAAAAGCTTCTGCCAAGAGAAGGAAATAATCAACAAAACTAAAAAGCAACCTAAGGATTTGGAGAAGATATTTGCAAATAGTATATCTTAAAAAAGGTTAGTAGCCAAAACTTATAAATACTTATAAAACTCAACACTCAAAAAACAAATAATCAATTTAAAAATGTGCAGAAGACATGAACATTTCTTCAAAGAAGACATACAGATGACCAAGAGACACATGAAAAAAAATTCTCATCATTGCTTATCATTAGGGAAATGCATATCAAAACTACAATGGGTTTGTATACACCTCACACCTATCAGAATGCCTAAAATCAACAACAGAGGAAACAACAGGTGCTGGTGAGGATGTGGAGAAAAGTAACACTCATTCACTGTTGGTGGGAATGCAAAGTAGTCAGCCACTGTGGAAAAGAGTATGGAGCTTCTTTAAAAAGTTAAAAATAGAACTACCTTGTGGTCCAGCAATTGTACTACAAGGTAAATACTCTAAGAATACAAGAACACTAATTCAAAGGGATACGTGCACCCCGATGTTTATAACAACATTATTTACAATAGCCAAGAAATAGAAGCAACACTGATGTCCACTGATTAGTGAAGGGATAAAAGATGTGGTACATATAAAATGGAATATTATTCAGCCATAAAAAAGAATGAAATCTTTCCATTTGCAATGACATGGTTGGAGCTAGAGAGTATAATACTATGTGAAATAAGCCAGAAAAAGACAAATATATGATTTCAATCATATGTGGACTTTAAGAAACAAAACAAACAAGCAAAGGGAAAATATAAGAGAGAAAGAGAGAGAGATCAAGAAATATTTTTTTAAAAGATTTATTTATTTATTTTAAGAGAGAGAGAGACAGAGAGTACAATCAAGGGAAGAGGCAGAGGGAAAGGGAGAAGCACACTCCCCGCAGAGCTGGCTTGATCCCAGGACCTGGAGATCATGACCTGAGCTGAAGGCAGAGGCTTAACCATCTGAGCCACCCAGGCGCCCTGAAACAGACTCTTAATTATTGAGAACAACCTGATAGTTATCAGAGGTGTGGGGGTTGGGGTGGTTTAAACTGCTGATGGAGATTAAGGAATGCACTTGTTGTGATGAGCACAGGGTAATGTATGGTTGTGTTGAATTACTATATTGTACACCTAAAACTAATATAAAACAGTATGTTAACGAACTGTAATTAAAATATAAACATAAAAAATTTTAAAAAAAGGAAATAGAATGTACTTTCCAGGGGTGGGTCAAGAGGAGAATGCAAAGTTATTGTTTAAGGAGTATAGAGTTTCAGTTTCACAAGATGGAAAAAGCTAAGAAAGAGGATGTTGGTGGTAGTTGCACAGCATTATGAGTGTATTTAATATCACTCATCTGTACACGTAGAAATGGTTAAGATGATAATTTTCATGTTATGTGTATTGTACCACAATGAACAAATTGAAAAAAAAAACACATAACATCATAACTACTCTATTAGCAAAAATTTAAGTGTACAATACAGTATTGTTAATTCTAAGCACAATTGTATAATTGTATAATAGATCTCTGGAAATTTTTCATCTTAAATAACTGAAACCCATTGAACAGCATCTCCCCACTTCCCCCTCCACCCATACAATTCTATTTTCTGCTCTGATGAATTTGACTACTTTAGATACCTATATAAGTGGAATCATGTAGCATTTGTTCTTTTGTGACTGGCTTATTTCACGTAGGGTAATGTCCTCAAAGTTATCCATGTTGTAGCATATGACAGGATTTCTGTCTTATTTATGATTAATATTCTATTGTATGTATAACACATCATCTTTATCCATTTATGTGTCAATAAACATTTAGGTTATTTACATCTCTTGTTTATTGTTAATAAAACTACAATAAACACAAGAGGGCAGATATCTCTTTAAAATCCTAACTTTGATACGTTTGTACAAATAACCAGATTGCTGCATTATATGGTATTTTTACTTTTATTTTGGGGTGAATCTCGATGTTGTTCTCTATAGCAGATGCATCATTTTACATTACAACCAGGAATGCACAGGCTTCCAATTTCTCCATATCCTCACCAACACTTGTTATATTCTGTTTTCTGTTTTTGTTTTTTAAATAATGGCCATCCTGACAGATGTGAGGTGATATCTCCTTGTGGTTTTCATTTGCATTTCCCTTTTAATGATGTTCAACATCTTTTTAATATATCTGTGTTCCATTTGTATATCTTCTTTGGGAAAAAATGTGTATTTAAGTCTTTTAGCTATATTTTAATCAGGTTATTATTTTTTTCCATTAAGTTTAGGAGCTCCGTATGTATTTTAGATATTAATCCCTTTTCAGATATATGATTTAGAAATACTCTTTCACATGTTATAAGTTGCCTTTGCACTCTTTCGATTGTTTTCAATGTTGTGGAGATAGATGCTTTTTTGTTTTAAGTTGACCCACATATATTTTTGCTTTTGTTGCCTGTGCTTTTGGTGTCATATGCAAAAAATCATTGCCAAGATCAATGTTTTTATGGGTCCAAGATTTGTGTCCTCCCAAAATTCACATGTTGGTACTCTAAACCCCAGTGTGATGGTATTTGAAAGTTGTTCCTTTGAGACATAACTAAGTTTAGATTAGGTCATAAAAGTAGGACTCTAATGATGGGATTAGTGCCCTTATAAGAAGAGGAAAACAGAGATATCAGATCTCCCTCTCTCTCTCTCCCTTTCCTACCCCACTCCTTTGTCTCTCCACACACAGGCACTGAGAATAGCTATGTGAACACACAGTAAAAAGGCAGCCATCTGTAAGCCAGGAAGAACTGAGTCTGCCAGCACCTTGGTTTTGGAGTTCCCAGCCTCCAAAACTGTGAAAAATATATTTGTTTAAGCCACTGGTCTATGGTATTTTATTATAGCACAAATAAAAACCTGGAATTGGTTATGGAACTGTGTAATGGGTAGGAGCTGGAAGAATTTGAATTGTATACTAGAAAAAAACAAGATAGCTATTTTCGGAATGCTGAAGGAAATTCTAGGGAGGGTTTAGAGAGAAAAGAGTAGAATTGGTGAGAAAGCCTACATCTTCCTCAAGAAAACATATATAATCTTAAACAGAATGTTAGTAGAAATATGGATGGTAAGGCTACTCTGATAATGTCTCAGGATAAAATAAGAAACAATAAATAAAAAGCAATACTTGCTATAAATTATCAAGGAAATTGGCTAAATTGTGTTCATGTTCTAGTGTATCTAGAAGGTAAAACTTATGAGCAATAAAATTGCATATTTAGCTGAAGAGATTTACATGCAAAGTGTTGAAAAAACAGCAAAGTTCCTCCTGACTGCCATGGTAAAATGAGATAAGGGGAGTTAATTGAAGAAGAAAATGTTCAGCAAAAAATAACCAGAAGTAAAGATGTGGTAAATTCTAAATCTGCCCCTATTGCAAAAATGAGGAAGGTATTTGGAAGAGAACACCAATATTTTGGTTAACCATTCGATAAATTAGTGTGGCTGTGAACCCCAGATATAATAAGTCACATCAATAGAAACAAGGAATAGAGATGGGATTATACCAGAAAAGATACTGGCAGTTTCAAGTAAAGGTGACAGAGATAATGAAATGTAATTAAGGAAAGTTGTCAAACTTCGTAGATCCTAAAAGACCAGACCAAAGACCTATTAGACTATAAATGTGCTATTCAAGATAAGGGAAAAATGACCCCAGTGGCAATTCAGAAATCATCAGGGATCCTTCCTCAGTCTCAAAGTGTGTATTGTGTGTGCGTGCATGCACAATTACCTTGGTTTCAACAGGGCAGGTGAGATCTTCCAAAAACCTCAGAATGTAGAACCACCTGGCAGAGACAATAGGTGTGGGATGCCCAGCAAAACCTGGTGGGCTGCAAACCCCTCCCAGAGAAAAAAAAACAAAACATGGGGGAAAGGCACTATCTCCAATCTAGTGTGTCCAGAAGGCTTAGACAACACCCTCATGGGTCTGGAAAGCAGAACATCAAAGCAAAGAGAATAATTATACATGAGCCTGAAGATCTCATGAAATTTGGCTTGCTAAACTTTAGACTTGTTTGTGACCCCTTTCTTTCCTCTTTTTTTCCCCCCTTTTTGGAAGAAGAATGTCTATCTTATGCCTCTCCCACCATTGTATTTTGGAAGCACATTACTTATGTGGTTTCACAGGTACACAGATTGAGGGAAATTTTTTCCTCAGGATGAATGTTATCTCCAATCTCACCAATACCTGATTTAGATGATATTTCAATGACAAGGAAAAAAGGAGTGAGGGAAACAAGCCATAAGTGACTCTTAACAATAGAGAACAAACTGAGGGTTGATGGGGGGAGATGGGTAGGGGATGGGCTAGATGGGTGATTGGTATTAAAGAGGGCACTTGTGATGAGCACTGGGTATTGTATGTAAGTGATGAATCACTGAATTCTACTCCAGAAACCAATACTGCAATGTATGTTAACTAATAAAATTTAAGTAAAAAATAATTTAGATTTGGTACTAGAACAAATTAAGACTTTGGGGGTTGTTGGGATGAAATGACTATACTCTGCATATGAGAAGAACATGAATTTTGAATTTTAGGTGGCCAGGAGCAGAATGTTATGGGCTGAATATTGTGGCTCCCAAATTCATATGTGGAAGCCCTAACCCCAACGTGATGGTAGTTACATAGAGATGGGACCTTTGGGAGGTAGTTTTCAATTAGGTCATAAGATTGGAAAATCTCATGATGGGATTAGTGTCCCTACACACAGAACACAAAGAAAGAGCTCTTTCTTTCTCCACATACATGCATGGAGGAAAGGCCAAATGATCATACAGCTAGAAGGTAGCTGTCTACAAATCAGGAAGCAAGACTTTGCCAGATACTAAATCTGTTCATCCCTTGATCTTAAACTTCCCAGCCTCTGGAACTATAAAAAAATAAATATACACTGTTTAAGCAACCCATTTTATGGTATTTGGTTAGAGTAGCATGAGCTCAGATTAATATCATAAAACATTTCCCTGTTTTCTTCTAAGAGTTATACAGTTTCAAGTTTTATGTTTAAGTCTTTAATCTGTTTTGACTTGACTTTGTGTATAGTGTTAGATAAGGGTCTAATTTCATTGTTTTGCATGTAGCTATCCAGTTTTTCTAACATAAGTTGTTGAAGACAAAGTCCTTTCTCTATTGTATATTTTGACACCTTTGTAGAATATCAGTTGAATCTTTATGTATGAGTGTATTTCTGGGCTCTCCATTATGTTCCATAGGTCTGCATATCTATCTTTAACCCAGTATCTGAAAACAGGTGTATGAGGTTCCTTGAGGATCGCTGTTTCTTAACATTGTTGTCCTTTATGATTTCATACACATTTTAGGATTTTTTTTTTCTATTTCTGTAAAAAAAAATGCCATTGAAATTTTGACACAGATTGAACTGAATCTCTATACCACTTTTAGTATGGACATATTAAGAATATTAAGTCTTCCAATCTATAAACATAAGGTATATTTCCATTTATTTATGTCTTCATTCTTTCATCAATGTTTTGTAGTTTTTTTTAACCATATCATTATTTTTAATGTCCAGCATTTATAATACGAGGGTCAGAGCTTTCTCCCTAACTCAAGTTTATAAATTCCTGATTGGCTTGTGAGGCCAATAGGGATACTTCTTCTTGTCTAATTTGGTTTCTGGGAAGACTTCATTCAGGTCCTCGATGGTCATCTGATCAAATAGAATTATGTTCCTCATTTTCTCCAGCTCTTTTTCATATTCCTCAATCCTGGCCTTTGAGAGAGACAAAAACTCAGCACAACTTTTCACATCTTTTTCTTCAGCATCCACCTGAACAGTATATTTATCCTCTGGCACAGGAAACTTCAGGGCATTAAACTTCTCAAAGTCATCTACCAAACCAGCCTTTGCCACATTGACCTTGTAGTAAGCCCAGTCGATAGCAGGTAGTTTCTCAGGGAGAGTAGCCAACCTGGAGGTAAGTGTCTCATTCCAGGATTTCAGGGAGTTAGCAATGGCTTTCTGGTTTCGGGGTATGATCTCCCCAAAAGCTACCCAGTCAATGGATTTTAGAACAAGTTTTGCCCAGCCATCTTGAGATCCTTCACCGACCCCAGCAGCCCAGAGTCCACAGCAGCAAGGAATGGCAATGTTTTGTAGTTTTTAATACAAGTCTTTCACCTCCTTGGTTAAGTTTTTCTTTTCCCTAAATCCTTATTCTTCTTCTTAAGGACTAATTTTTGTAGAGCAGTTTTCAGTTCAGAGAAAAATTGAAGGGAAGGTACAGAAATTTCCCATATAGCCCTTGCCCCCAGTCATGCAGTCTCCCCCATTATCAACATCACTCAACAGAAAGCTACAAGTTTTACCAAGAATGAACATACATTAAAACATCATAATTATGACATAGTATAATTGTGACACAATACAATCACTTAGTTTTCATTACAGTTCACTCTTGGTGTGATACATTTTATGGGTTTGGACAAATGTATAATGGCATTATCCATCATTATAATATACAGAGTATTTTCACTGACCTAAATATTCTCTGTGCTTTTCCCATTCATCTCTTTCCCCTCACCAGCAACCAATGATCTTTTTATTTTCTCCTTAGCCTGTTAGCCATCTGTATGTCTTCTTTGGAAAAAATGTCTATTCAGATCCCTGACCATTTTTAAATTAAATTTTTGTTATTGAGTTGTATGAGTTCTTTATATATTTTGTATATCAAAAACTTATTGGATAAATAATTTGCAACTATTTTCTCCATCTCAGTGGGCTGCCTCTCATTTTGTTGATGGTTTCCTTCACTATGCAGAAGATTTTTAATTTGATGTGGTCTCATTTGCTTACTTTCGTCTCATCTGGTCCTTTGTATTTTCCTTGCATCAGTTGTAACTTCTCTTTCACTTGTAATTTTTATTTCTCATTAAACTTTTGTTTTAATGAGTCTCAAAATTCTGTGACAGATTTTTGGTCAAGTTGTTTCCATTAAAAAGTACTGATTTTAAAAACTAATAACTTAAAACTGTCACACAGACACAAAAAACAAATGGTCCACAAAACATTCTCCTTTCCTTCTGAAGGTTTTACGATGCATTGTTATCATTAACCAGTCTTTTACTATTAAACTTAGATGGCCAATTGACACAAACAGTTCTGAGACCATTCTTCCACCACTGATTAACATTGGGGTGGCAGGTATTGGGGATAATATTCATTTAGCCTTCTGACCTTTCTGGCAGACTTGGTGACATTGCCACTTGTAATTTTATTTGAGTCTTTTCTCTCTTTTTTTGTTAAGTACAGTTACAGTTTTTCAGCTTTATCTTTTCAAAAAATCAGTGCTTATTTTCGTTTTCATCTATCTTTTCTATTATCTTTTTAGTCTCTATTTCATTATTTCCACGTTTTGATCTTTATTATTTTATTTATTATTATCATTCTACTAACTTTGGTTTATTTTTTTGGTCTTTGTTGTTCTTTTTCTACTTCCTTTAGGTGTATTTAAATTGTCTATTGAGATATCTCTTGTTTTTTGAGAAAGCCCTATGCTGCTATGAACTTCTTTCTTAGAACAGCTTTTGCTGTATTCCATAAATTTTGGTATGTCACATTTCTGTTTTAATTTTTCTGTAAGTATTTTTTAATTTCTCCTTTGATTTCCTCTATGACCCAAAATTATTCAGTAGCATGTTGTTTAATCTCCATATGTTTATAAATTTTCAAGAATTATCTTTGGTTTCTAGTTACATACCATTTTGTTTGGAAAACATGCTTGATATGATTTCAATGTTCTTAAAATTTTGAGACTTGCCTAACATGTAATCTGTCCTGGAGAATGTTCTATGTGCACTTGGAATTTTCTGTATATATCTATTACATCCATATGGTGTAATGTGTCGTTTAGGGCCACTGTTTTCTTATTAATTTTCAGTCTGGGTGATCTATCCATTAATGTGTGTGGGGTATTAAAATTGCCTTCAATTATTGTATTACTTTCCATTTCTTCCCTTAGGTCTGTTAATAATTGTTTTGTAAGTCTTGATGCTCTGATGTTGGGTGCATACATATCTATAAAATGTTATATATTTTTGATTGACTGACCACTTTATTGTTATATATTGTGGCTTTGTCTTTTATGTTTTAAATTCTATTTTGCCTAATATGAATATATCTACACCAGCTTTCTTTTCATTTCCATTTGCATGTAATATCTTTTTCCATCTCTTCATTTTCAGTCTGTGTGTGTCCTTACTTCCAAAGTGATTCTCTTGTAGGCAATATATAAATGCATCTTTTAAAAAATCCATTCAGCCACACTATCTTCTAATTTGAGAATTTAGTCCACTACATTTAAAGTAATTATTGCTAAGTATGTACTAATTGCCACTTTGTTAATGGTTTTCCAGCTGATTTTATAGTTTCTCTCTCTTCCTTTCTTCTTTTTCTCCCTTGCTTTGTGGTTTGATGACTTTCTATTTAGTGTTATGTTTAGATTCTGTTCACATTTTGTTCTGTGTATTTACTATACATTTTTGCTCTATGGTTGCCATGAAGTTCACATATATATCCTATGTATATAACAGTCTATCAAGTTGATAACTTAAATTTGAACACATTCAAAAACTCTTATTACCCCCTCCCCACATTTTGTGTTTTTGATATCACTTTCTACGTCTTTTTATTTCATATGTCCCTTAACTAATTATTGTAGTTTTAGTTAATTTTACTACTTTTGTCTTTTAACCTTTTTACTAGCTTAAAAATTGATGAATCCAGTACATTTAGTGTATATTTACCTTTTCCAGGAGATTTTTACTTTTCTATGGTTTCTTATTTCTTTTTCACTTTAAAAAGTTCCTTTAATATTTATTATTTATTATTATTATTTATTTTTAGAGAGAGAGAGCGTGTGTGCAAGTGGGGGAGGGTGCAGAGGGGTAGGAGACAGAGAATCTTAGGCTCCACATCCAGTGCATAGCCCAATGTGGGCCAGACATGGGGCTTAATATCATGACCCTGAAATCATGACCTGAGCTGAAATCAAGAGTCAGATGAGTAACCAATTGAGCCGCCCAGGCACCCCAAGTTCTTTTAATATTTCTTATAAGGTCTGATTTAGTAGTAATGAACTCCTTTAGCTTTTGTTTGTGTGGAAAACTCTTTACCTCTCCTTCAAGTCTGAATAATAACCTTGCCAAGTACAGTATTCTTGGTTGTAAGTTTTTTCCTTTTAGCACTTCGAATATGTCATGCCACTTTCTTCTGGCTTGCAAAGTTTCTGTTGATGAATCTGATAGCCTTATGAGGTTTCTCTTGTGTGTAACAATTTGTTTTTGCAATTATTTCTTCAACTAGATTGTCTGCCCCTTTGTCTCTCTCTTCTTTGGGGAACATTACAATGTGAATGTTATCCTACTTGGTGTTGTCCCATAAGCCCCTTAAGCTATCTTCACTTTTTAAATTTGTTTTTTTCTTTTTGGTTCCCAGCCTGGCTGGGTTCCAGTGCATACCTTCCAGTTCACTGATCCATTCTGCTTTATCCAGTCTGATGTTGAACCCCTCTGAAGTATTTTTCAATTTAGTTATTGTATTCTTTAGCTCTGTGACTTACTTTTGACACTTCCTTAGGTTTTCTTTCTCTTTGTTGAGGTGCTCATTGTGTTTATCCATTCTGAGTTTGGTGAGAATCTTTATGAGCATTACTTTGAGTTCTTTATCAAGTATATTTTAATCTTCATATCATTAAGATATTTTCTGAGGTTTTATCTTGTTCTTTCATTTGGAACTTATCTCTCCATTTCCT
Organism: Leptonychotes weddellii; assembly: GCF_054177405.1. Lineage (NCBI taxonomy): Eukaryota > Metazoa > Chordata > Mammalia > Carnivora > Phocidae > Leptonychotes > Leptonychotes weddellii. The sequence continues at coordinate 62,580,053 of NC_138385.1, forward strand.
CATTTTGTTTGACTCTCTGTGTTTCTTTCTATGTATCACATGAAATAGTTACTTCTCTTACCTTAAAAGAATGTCCTTGTTTAAGTGATGAACCTCATCATTTAACCTCCCCCTAGCTCTTGGTTATCTCTTGGACCTTTTTGATTGTCCAAACTGCCTAATTCATTGTTGATATGCCCCTGTTGTTGAGAGTGTGTCAAGACCTGTCAGTGATCTAAGGAAAGAGATATTGTTTACCACCTAATTTCAGGCTGTTTGGAAGCCAGATCCTAATGCTACAACTTCTAAAGAATACAAACATATGCAGTCCTGTGGAACCACCACTTCCTGGCCTCCTAACCAGATCTGAAGGTATCCCTAAGTGACACTTACAAAAATTGGGACTCCAGTTAAATGTATAGTTTTCTTTCTGAGAAGTCTTGTTGAGCTGTAGTGAGGTCAAGGGGTTAGACAAGGATAGTGTATCCTTGATTATGTTCACTGGGATTGCTTATGTAATGCCTAGATGTGAGAAAAATCAAAAGCCTGCCCCTCAGGCTGAAGTGTCAGGCTAAGTATGCAGGCATTTTTCAAAGGAAGACTGGGGTTCTGTATTAGTCTGCTGTCTGTGCAGTACCCTTGTGGGGGTGGCCTGCCAAAAATTATTTTTCTGATTGTTACAAGTCTGTGGTGCTCTGAAATTGCAGGACTCTTGACCACCAGGGTCTGATGAATGAATGAGAGGTGTCCTCTGTGTGAATTGTGCATGTCTTTTGTCTTTAACAAGGCAGCTAGAAATTGTTGGGGTGTGGGGCAGGTTCACTGGCTTTAAAATGGCAATGTGAAAATGTCTTGATGGAATATGCCTGTGGGCTTCAGCAATGCAGAAAAGTGCCTTGTCTATGTGTATACACTGGCTTTAGACTGAGAGGAAGAGAATGCTGTATGCACTCATGCTTGATAGCCCCAGCAGGGGCAGAGGAGAGTTGTAACCTCCCACACTCACAGACTTTAATTAGGGTGTGGGAGAACTCCATGACCATACATGTTCACCTGCTTCAGCCAGGGAGTGAGAGAACACAAACTGGCCATGCTCTCTGGCCTCAGCAAAGGCTCAACCACTCTCCCCCACTGTCCCAGCAATGCAGTAGGAGGGTGCTGTGTCCAAGCTCATTTCCCTATGCTTGCAGGTTGTGTGGGGAGTGCAACAATGGCATCCAACAGTTCCTCCATCTCTGGGGAGCATCACAACTGTTCTCCAAACCTCCAGCTGATGCCCTGAGATCAGCAAATGAATCTTTTACACATAGAGCATAGACATGTTTCAAACTGCTGTTTTTTTTCCACTGGGTCTCAGCATGAGCAAGATAACATGAAAGCCCTACAAGGGGGAGATTAAGTTTCCTGTAGCACTTTGGGACCCTTGAATGTCAGCCTCATTGGTTCTCTAAGTTAGGTGTTCTGGGGGCTCATCTTTTTGGAGTAGATCCTAGGGGCCACAGTGTCTAAGACGGGCACCAACTGCTCACTCTTATGGGAAAAGCACCTGTTTGGTGAGTTCCTATTTGTCATCACGCCAAGGATTTTTTTTTCTTTTTTTGCGAGACTGTGTCTATGCTTTTCCCACCCATCTCAATATTGTCCTTTTATCCTTTGTTGTGAACAGTTCCTGTACTTTCCAGATCTTTTTCAGAGGGAAATGATCCACATGTAACTGCAGATTTGATGTATTTGTTGGAAGAGGTGAGTTTAGGATCTTCCTACAGTACCACCATTTGTTCCCTCTCCCTATGGCTTGGCTTCTAATTCTCTTGAAACTGTATTTTGCAAAGTAGAAATTTTTAGTTTTAATGAATTCAAGCATATCAATTTGTGTGTATGTGTGTGTGTGTGCGTGCATGTGAATCATGTCTTTGGTGTTGCATCTAAAAAGTCATCACCATGTGCAAGGTAATTAGGTTTTATCCTGTATTGTCTTCTAGAATTTCTATGGCTTTGTGTCTTACATTTAGGTTGATAATACATTTGAAGTTAACTTTTTGTGAAGGGTGTAAGGTCTGTTTCTAGATTCATTTTATTTCTTTTTTTTTCTGTTTGGCATTTGGGTGCCCAGTTGTTCCAGAACCATTTGTTGAAGATCCTATCTTTGCTCAATTGTATTGACTTCACTTGTTTGTCAAGATCAATTGACCATATTTATAGTTGTCTATTTCTGGGTTCTCTATTCTGTTTCATTGATCTTTGTCTATTCTTTCACAATACACCATTTTGATTACTGTAACTTTATAGTATGTCTTGAAGTCACATACCATCTGTCCTCCAACTTTGTTCTTTATTCAGTATTGTGTGGTTCTTCTGGGTCTTTTGCCTCTCTGTATAAACTTTAGAATCAGTTTGTTGTTATTTTAAAAATAACTTGCCAGGATTTTATTTGGGATTCCATTATATCTATACATCAATTTGGGATGAACTAACATCTTGAACACAGTCATTCTTCCTATCCATGAACAAGGAATATCTCTCCCTTTACTTAATTCTTTGATTTCATTAATCAGAGTTTTGTAGTTTTCCTCACACAGATCTTGCACCTATTTTGTTACATTTATACCAAAGTATTTTCTTTTGGGGAGTGCTAATGTAAATGGTATTGTATCTTTATTTCAAATCCCAATTGTTCATCATTGGTATATAAAAAAGCAATTCACTTATGTATATTAACTTTATATCTTGCAACCTTTTGTAATTGCTTATTAGTTCCTAGAGCTTTTTTTGTTCATTCTTTTGGTTTTTCTATAGAGAAAAACATCTGTGAACAAAAACAATTTTTCTTCCCAATCAGCATCCCATTTATTTTTTGGTTGTTGCCTTATTACATTAACAGTAACTTCCTATGTGATGTTGAAAGGGAGTGGTGAGAAGGGATATCCTTACCTTGAACATGATCTTAGTGAGAAAGCTTCAAGTTTCTCACCATTACATATGATGCAAGTGGTAGGTTTTTTGTAGATAGTCTTATCAAGTTGAGAATGTTTCCCTCTAATTCTAGCTTATGGAAGGTTTTTATTATGAATGGGTGTTGGATTTTCATGTGATTTTCTTTTTCAGTTTGTTGAGGTGATAGTTTACACTACTTGATTTTTGTTTTTATTATTTTTTTATTATGTTCAATTAGCCAACATATAATACATCTTTTGTTTTTGATGTGGTGTTCAACGATTCATTAGTAGCATATAACACCCAGTGCTCAACACCACACATGCCCTCCTTAATAGCCATCACCTGGTTACTCCATCCCCCCACCCACCTCCCTTCTGTAACCCTCAGTTTGGTTCCTGGAGTCCAGAGTCTCTCATAGTTTGTCTCCCTCTCTGATTTCTTCCCATTCAGTTTTCCCTCCCTTCCCCATGGACCTCTGCACTATTCTTTATATTCCACATATGACTGAGACCATATGATAATTGTCTTTCTCTGCTTGACTTATTTCACTTAACATAATACCCTCTAGTTCCATCCATATTGATGCAGATGGTCGGTATTCATCCTCTCTGATGGCTGAATAATATTCCATTGTATATATGAACCACATCTTCTTTATCCATTCATCCGTTGAAGGACATCTTGGTTCTTTCCATAGTTTGGCTATTCTGGACATTGCTGCTATGAACATTGGAGTGTAGGTGCCTCTTCTTTTCACTACATCTGTATCTTTGGGGTAAATGCCTAGTAGTGCAATTGCTGGGTTGTAGGGTAGCTCTATTTTTAACGTCTTGAGGAAACTCCATACTGTTTTCCAGAGTGGGTATACCAGCTTGCATTCCCATCAACAGTGTAATAGGGTTCCCCTTTCTCCACGTCCTCACCAACACTTGGTGTAAGGTGGTATCTCATTGCAGTTTTGATTAGTATTTCCCTAATGGCTAGTGATGTTGAACATTTTTTCATGTGTCTGTCAGCCATTTGTATGTCTTCTTTGGAGAAATGTCTGTTCATGTCTTCTGCCCATTTTTTGACTTGATTATTTGTTTTTTGGATGTTGAGTTTGGTAAGTTCTTAATAGATCTTGGATACCAACCCTTTATCTGTAATGTAATTTGCAAATATCTTGAGTTTTAAATGTTGAACCATCCTTGCATTACAGAGATAAATTCCATTTACTTATAGTGAAAAATTGTTTTAATGTACAATCCAACATTCAATTTGCTAATATATTGTTGATGATTTTTGCATCTATATTCATGAGATACTGGTCTGTAATTTTCTGTTCTGGTAACTTCTTTGTCTTATTTCATTATTAGGGTAATGCTGGCCTCAAAATGAGTTAGGAAGTATTCTTTCTGTTTCTATCCTCTGAAAGACAGACTGCAGAGAATTGGTATAATTTCTTCCTTAAATGTTTGGTAGTCTTTTATTATTTTTGATGCTATTGTAAATTAGATTACTTCTTAAATTTGTTTTTGGATTCTTTGTTGTTATTGTATATAAGTGCAACCAGTATTTGTATGTTGATTTTTTTATCCTGCAATGTTACTTTATTAGTTCTAACTTTCTCTCTCTCTCTGTGTGTGTGTGTGTGTGTGTGTGTGTGTGTGTGAAGTCTTCAGGGTTTTCTATATATAAGACCAGTTCATCTGAGAACAGAGATCATTTTACTTCTTTTCTATTGTAAACATTTCTTTTGTTTGTTTTTGTTTCTTTGATTTTTTTGCCTGCTTGCTCTTGCTAAAACATTGAATATCATGTTGAATGAAAGTCTTCCTGATCATAGAGAAAATTTTTTAGTCTTCACTATTGAGTATGATGTTGGCCATGGGCTTTTCATCTATGGCATTTATAATTTTGAAATAGTTTCTTCTATTCCTAGATTTTTTAAAGATTTATTTATTTATTTTAGGGAGGTGAGGAGGGGCGAGGGGGGAGAGAGAGAATCTCAAGCAAACTTGCTGCTGAGCATGGAGCCCAATGCAGGGCTTGATTGCACAACCCTGAGATCATGACCTGAGCACAAACCAAGAGTTGGATGTTTATGCAACTGAGCCACTCAGGTGCCCCAATTGTTGAGTATTTTTATCAAAAAGGATGTTAAATTTTGTCAAATAATACTTCTGCATATATTCACATTATCATGCAATTTATTTTATTTTATTTTAATTCCAGCATAATTAACATACAGTGTTATATTCTTTTCAGGTATACAACATAGGGATTCAATAATTCCATACATTACCCAGTGCTTGTCACAAAAAATGCCTTCCTTAATTTCCATCAAATATTTCACCCATTCCCTCACCCACCCCTCTCAGGTAACCATCAGTTTGTTCTAAATAGTTAAGAGTATGTTTCTTGGCTTGTCTCTGTCTTTTTTGCATTTCCTCATTCCTTTTGTTTCTTACATTCCATATATGAGTGAAATCATATGGTATTTGTCTGACTCTAACTGACTTATTTCAAATAGAATTATACTCTCTAGCTTGATCCATGTCATTGTAAATGGCAAGATTTCATTCCTTTTGAATGGATAGATAGATGATAGATGATAGATAGATAGATAATAGATAGGTAGATGATAGATCACTTCTTTCTCCATTTATCTATTGATGGACACACAGGCTGCTTCCATAATTTGGCTATTTTAAATAATGCTTTACTATACATATAGGTGTGGATGTATCCCTCTGAATTAGTGCTTTGTATTTCTAGGGTAAATAACCATTAGTATGATTACTGTATTATAGGGTAGTTCTTAACTTCTTGAGGAACCTACACGCTGTTTTCCACAGTGGCTGCACCATTTTGCATTCCCACCAATAGTGCAAGAGGGTTCCATTTTCTCCACATGCATATCAACACTTGTTGTTTCTTGTGTTTTGGTTTTTAGCCATTCTTACAGCTGTGAGGTGGTATCTCACTGTAGTTTTCATTTGCAATTCCCTGATGATGAGTGATATTGAGCATCTTTTCATGTGTCTGTTGGCCATCTCCATGTCTCCTTACACGAAATATCTGTTCATTTTTTCTACTCATTTTTAATTGGATTTTTTGGGTGATATTGAGTTATATAAGTTCTTTAAATATTTTGGATACTAACCCTTTATCAGATGTGTCATTTGCAAATATCTTCTCCCATTTAGTAGGTTGCCTTTTATTTTTGTTGATTGTTTCCTTTACTGTAAAGAAGCATTTTATTTTGATATAGTCCAAATTGTTTCTTTTTTTTTTTTTTAAAGATTTTATTTATTTGAGACAGAGAGAATGAGATACAGAGAGCATGAGAGGGAGGAGGGTCAGAGGGAGAAGCAGACTCCCTGCTGAGCAGGGAGCCCGATGCGGGACTCGATCCCGGGACTCCAGGATCATGACCTGAGCCGAAGGCAGTCGCTTAACCAACTGAGCCACCCAGGCGCCCCAGTTTCTTTTTGCTTTTATTTCCCTTGCTTCAGGAGCCGTATCTATAAAAATGTTGCTACAGTCAATATCAGAGATATTTCTGCCTGTGTTCTCCTCTAGGATTTTGATGGATTCCTGTCTCACATTTAGATCTTTAATCAATTATGAGTTTATTTTTGTTTGGGGTGCAAGAAAGTGGTCCAGTTTCATTCTTTGGCATGTAGCTGACTAGTTTTCCTAACACCATTTGTTGAAGAGACTGTCTTTTTCCCATAGGATACTATTTCCTGCTTTGCCAAAAACTAACCATATAATTATGTTTATTTCTCTGGTTTCTATTCTGTTCTGTTGATCTATGTGTCTGTTTTTGTGCCAGTACCATACTGTTTTGATTACTAAGGCTTTGTCATATAACTTGAAGTCTGGAATTGTGATACCTCCAGCTTTGTTTTTCGTTTTCAAAGTTACTTTGGCAATTCAGGTATTTGTGGTTCCATACAAGTTTTAAGATTGTTTGTTCTTGCTCTGTGAAAAAAAGCTGTTGGTATTTTGATAGGGATTTCATTCAATCTATAAATTGCTTCGGGTAGTGAACACATTTTGAAAATATTTGTTCTTACCCATGAGCATGGAATATCTTTCTGTTTCTTTGTGCAATCTCCAATTTCTTTCATCATTGTTTTATAGTTTTCAGAGTACATGTCTTATACCTATTTGGTTAGGCTTAGTCCTGGTTAGTTTTTAGTGCAACTCTAAATGGAAATGCTTTAATTTCTCTTTCTGCTGCTTCATTATAGGCATATGGAAATGCAACAGATTTCTATATGGTCATTTTGTATACTGCAAAATTACTGAATTCATTTAACAGTTCTAGTATTTTGTTGGTGGAGTATTAAAGTTTTTCTGTATAGAATATCTTGTCATCAGCAAACACTGAAAGTTTTACTTCTTTCTTACAATTTGGATGCCTCTTATTTCTTTTTGTTGTCTGACTGCTGTGGCTAATACTTCCACTACTGTGTTAAATAAAAGTGGTAAGGGTGGACATCCTTGATCTGTTCCTTACCTTAGGGGGAATGCTCTCAGTTTTTCTCAAGTATGATCTTCGCTGTGGTTTCTTCATATATGGCCTTTATTATGTTGAGGTATGTTCCCTCTAAACTTATAATGTTGATAGCTCTTATCATGAATGGATGTTGCCCTTTGTGAACATGTATTTTCTGCATCTATTGAAATGATCATTTGGCTTTTATCTTTTCTCTTACTAATGTGATGTATCACGTTGATTCATTTGTGTAATCAATTGTATCACCCTTGCATCTAAGGAATAAATCCCACATGATTGTGGTGATTTTTTTTTAATGCATTGAGTTTGTACTTGTACATTTTATTTAATGAATTCAATTTGTTAGTAATTTGTTGAGGGTTTTTTGCATCTATATTCATCAGAGATATTGGCCTGTAGTTGTCTTTTGTTTCTGGTATCTTTATCTGGTTTTAATATCAAGGTGATGCTGGCCTCAAAGCATCACCTTGGCCTCATAGCAAAACCTTGGCAGTTTTCCTTCCTTATATATTTTTTGGAACAGTTTGAGAAGAATAGTTATTAACTCTTCTTAAAATGTTTGGTAGAATTCACCTGAGGAGCCCTCTAGTCCTGGACCTTTGTTCATTGGGAGTTTTGTAATTACTGACACAATCCCCTTGCTAATAAATAATCTATTTAAATACTCTCTTCTTCCTGCTTCAGTTTTGGTAGAATATATGATTATAGAAATGTATCAATTTCTTTTTTAAAAAAGATTTTATTTATTTATTTATTTGAGAGAGCAAGCATGAGTGGGGTGAGGGGCAGAAGGAGAAGCAGACTCCCTGCTGAGCAGGGAGCCTGATGCGGGGCTCTATCCCAGGACTCTGGCATCATGAGCTGAGCTGAAGCCAGGCGTTTAACCAACTGAGTCACCCAGGTGCCCCTAGAATTTATCAATTTCTTCTAGGTTGTCCAATTTCTTTTTTTTTTTAAAGATTTTATTTATTTGAGACAGAGAGAATGAGAGAGACAGAGAGCACATGAGAGGGGGGAGGGTCAGAGGGAGAAGCAGGCTCCCTGCCAAGCAGGGAGCCTGATGCGGGACTCGATCCAGGGACTCCAGGATCATGACCTGAGCCGAAGGCAGCCGCTTAACCAACTGAGCCACCCAGGCGCCCAGGTTGTCCAATTTCTTGACATATAGATTTTCATAATATTCTCTTACAATTGTTTGTATTTCAGTGGTGTTGGTTATCTCTGCTCCTTCATGTGTAGTTTTATATGTATCCTTTTTCTTTGTTTTGGATGAGTGTGACTAAAGGGTTATGAATTTTGTTTATCTTTTCAATCAACCATTCCATGGTTTTGTTGATTTTTTTTTTAGTTTATATATCATTTATTTCTGCTCTGATCTTTATTATTTCTTTACTTCTTTTGTTTTGAGGTTTTGTTTTATGTCCCTTTTTCTAGTTCTTTTAGGTATAAAGTTAGGGGTTTTTTTGTTTTGTTTTGTTTTGTTTTTTTTAGATATTTCTTGCTCATTGAGTTAAGCCTGTATTGCTATATACGTCTCAATTACAAGTGCTTTTGCTGCATCCTAAAGGTATTGAACAATTGAGTTTTCATTTTGATTTATTTCCAGGTAATTGTTTTATTTCTTTGATTTCAAGATTGACTAATGAATTGTTTAATACCATATTATTTAACCTGAATGTATTTGTTGTCTTTCCAGAGGTTTTCTTTGGTTGACTTCTGGTTTCATAGTATTGAGGTTTGAAAAGAAGCTTATTATGACTTTGTTTTTTGTTGTTTTTGTTGTTGTTGTACTTTTTTTTTTAATTTGTTGAGACTTATACTGTGGCCCCATGTTCAATCTATTCTGGAGAATGAACCATCTGCATCTGAAAAGAATGTATATTCTGCTGTGTTAGGATGGAATGTTCTGAATATATCTGTTAAATCTACCTGATCCGTAATGTCATCAAGGCATTGTTTCCTTGATTTTTTCATTGGTTGTTCTGTCCATTGAGGTAAGTGGGGTGTTAAAGTCCCCTACTATTATATTATTATCGATTAGTTCCTTTATGTTTTTTATTAACAGTTTTATGTATTATGGTGTTCCCATATCGGGTACATAAATAATTACAATTGTTATATATTCTGGTTGGATTGTCCCCTTTGTTATTATACAGTGTCTTTCATTGTCTCTTGTTACAGTCTTTGATTTAAAACCCATTCGGGGGGGGACAAGATGTAGCTGAGTAGGGGACCTCGTTTCATCTGGTCCTTGGAATTTAGCTGGATATCTATCAAACCATTCTGAATACACAGGAATTCAACCTGAGATGTAAGAAAATATATCTGGAACTCTACAAGCAGAAAAATAACTACTTTTTGCAAGCTAGGAGGTGTGGAATCTTGAATCTTTGGGGAAAATATCAGAAGATAAATGGAGAGGGGAGGGAACCTCCAAAAACCGGCCACCAGAAAGTGATATAACACCAGAGTACAAAATTGGGACCCTTAGAAATCTGCTCCAGTGAGAGACATTCCTTTCTGAAAAGGGAACAGGGGATGGATAAGGCAAAATTCTAGGTGGATCATTGTGGTCTCAGGATCCCAGGAGACTCGGAAAGAATGGGAGAGCCAGAACTGATAGAATGCCCAAGCAGTGGAGCAGGGAGACTGGTTATGGTCAGTGAGCCCAGAGGGAACTCCCAGCTCTGGTCACCATAAACCATGAGTCAGACTGGCTGGGAGACCACTCTTTGCCTGAGCACCCAGAAAACGACTAGAAGGTGCAGGCTGTTTAAGATCTCAGGGAGAAACGATAATTGGGCAACAGCTCTCAGGGTGGCAGCGACCCCGAGAAGGACACTGGGGCGGCATCCACCTGTGACCTAGGAACAGTGGAACCTGGCTTGCATGTGAGCCCACAACCCCTCATGGTCGCAAAGACGTAAAGTGCAAAAATGTTCCTGGGCCACTGGAACTCCTCTTGGGAGAGTGCAAGTGGGCACAAACTGTGGGATTTGGCAGTTTGGCGTGCACACAAAGGCTGTGCCCACGACTAGGCAACAGCTTTCAGGGCGGTGTGGCCCCTGAAAGGACACATGGGTGGCACCCAGCCATAACCTGGGAGCGGTGGAAGAGGTTGCAGCCCAGGGCTGCTCACAATTGCAAAGGCACAAAATACAGAGACGCCCACAGTCCTGGTGGGAGAGTTGCACTGGGCCTGAATAGCACGAGTCTGTGGAGTTTGGTACACACAGAAGTGGAGGTGGTTTGACCGAGAGGGTTTATTGAAGAAAAGGGATCACGACCTTGTGGCTCTGGGCCAGAGATCCCGGAATGGCCATATTTGCTCTGACACTCTAAAGAGGAATGGAAACCTGCCAGGGAACAAAAACCACACAGACAAACAGCTCACATTAAGTCCATCCCCCTGACAAGGGATGGGGCAACTCCGCCTAGGCAAAGACCCCTGAGAAGCTGAGCATCTGGCCCCTCCCCCAAAAGACAGACTGGAAGAACAAGTGAATGACAAGCTTAATTCCCACAAGACTGTAAAACTCAAGCACCAGAGGAAAACAATATATTGAGCTCCAGGTATTCCCTCCTGACTCGTTTATACTTCAGGATAAAATTTTACATTTCTTCTTTGTTTCTTTCTTTTTTTTTTTTTTTACCCAGTTCCCATGTCAAATAGATTCTTATTTCCTGACTTATGTTTTTAAGTCACTTTTTAACTTTTATTTTTTCATGTCTATATTTTATAGATTTATGTCCATTTATGTCCATTTTTCACTCTGTTCAATTTTATGTTGATATATATGTAAGTTCTGATTTCTATGCAATTTTGGGATACAGTGTCTTCTAACACACAGGCAGAAAATCAATCAGGAACAGGCAGGTCACCCTGCTTTGTCCACCTTGAGAGATTATAGTCTTTCTCCCTCCAACCTTTTGTTATTGGTTTGGATCATCTTGGCTTTGTTTACGTATCTGTGGTAGCTTCTGACACTTTGGATTTTTCGAGGGTACATTTTGCTTGGGTCATGGTTGATATTTTGGACACCATAATTGAGCACATTTGCTCAACCGTCCTTCAGCAGAATGACTAGGAGGAGGAATTCACAGCAAAGAAAAGAACCAGAGGCAATGTCCTCTGCCACAGAAATATGGATATGGATATAAGCAAAATGTCAAAGATAGAATTCAAGACAGCAATTATAAAGCTAATAGCTAGGCTTGAAAAAAATCATACATGACAATACACAATCTCTAAGGGCAGAAATAAGATCTAATCAGGCCAATTGGTGTATGTGCTTGGCCGAGGAGCCAATGGGGTGAAGCTACCATCTGTGGGATTATGACTGAATGTCTCTAAGTCAAAATCCCACCCAGGTGGAATGATAGGCAGTGCTGTGGAGCCTCAGTTGGCCTCAGATAGCTGGTCCTCCACCACTCCTGCTGGCAGGCCACTGCACACATGCCGCCCCCATGGCGTGGCATGCCCCACCTTGCATCAGGCCCAGGATCTAGTGTGGAGAGCCCCTCCTCCCGGGAAACAGGGTGCAGCTGGAAAGGAGGCCACCCCCTCGCCCATCACACAGTGCAAGTTCATGGGGAACCTGGTGCTAAACCATTCATAGATGACCTGCTTCTGGGTCAGGGTTTCATATGTAGCAGAGCAGCTGCTCCCTGTGATCTATTGAAAGTCAGCCCTCAACACAAGGGTTTGTAAATTCAGTTTTTAAAAAATGAAAAATAAAAAAAAAATCAGGCTAAACTTAAAAATGTTATGAATGAGATGCAGTCTAAATTGGATGCTCTAATATCTAAGTTCAATGAGGCAGAAGAGAGAATAAGTGATCTAGAATACAGGCTGATGGAAAGGAAGGAAATTGAAGAAAAGAGAGAAAAATAACTCATAGCACATCAGGAGAGACTTAGAGGATTTAATGATATGTTAAAAAAAACCAATATCAGGATCATCAGGATCTAAGATGGGGTAGAGAGAGAGAGAAGGCTAGAAGGTATATTTGAGCAAATATTAGTTGAGAACTTCCCTAATCTGGGGAAAGAAACAAGCATTCATATCCAAAAGGCAGAGAGGACTCCCCCCAAAACCAATAAAAATAGACAAACACCCTGACATATAATAGTGAAGCTTGCAAATCTTAGAGCCAAGGAAGCTACTGGGGAGCTATTGAGAGAAGTTGGGGGAAGAGATTTTTTACTTATGGAGGGAGGAACATGAAAATAACATCAGACTTATCCACAGAAACCTGGCGGGTCAGAAAGGGCTGGAAAGATATATTCAGGATATTAAATGAGAAGAACATGCAGGCAAGAATACTTTATCCAGCAAAGCTCTATTCAGAATGGAAGGAGAGATAAAGAGCTTCCAGGACAAACAGAAATTAAAAGAATTTGTGATCACTAAACTAGACCTGCAAGAAATAATAAAGGGGATCCTGTAAGCAAAGAGAGCCCACGATTAAAATAGACCAGAAAGTAACAGAGACAATCTACAGAAATAGAGACTTTACAGGTAATACAATGGCACTAAATTCATATCTTTCAGTAGTTATTCTAAATGTAAATAGGCTGAATGCTCCAATAAAATGACACAGGGTATCAGAATGGATAAAAAAGCAGGACCCATCCAAATGCTGTCTACAAGAGACTCATTTTGAACCTGAAGACACCTCCATATTGAAAGTGAAGGGATGCAGAACCATTTACCATGCTAATGGACTTTAAAAAAAATCTGGAGTAGCGGGGTGCCTGGGTAGCTCAGTTGGTTAGGCGGCTGCCTTCAGCTTGGGTCATGATCCTGGGGTCCTGGGATTGAGCCCCATGTCTGGCTCCCTGCTCAGCAGAGAGCCTGCTTCTCCCTCTCCCTCTGCCTGCCACTCTGCCTACTTGTGCTCTCTATCTCTCTGTCAAATAAATAAATAAATAAATCTTTAAAAAAAATCTGGAGTAGCAATCCTCATATCAACCAAATTAAATTTTAATCCATAGACTGTAAAAAGAGATGTAGAGGGACACTATATCATACTTAAAGGGTCTATCCAACAAGGAAATCTAACAATTGTAAATATCAATACTCCCAAAGAGAGAGCAGCCAATTATATAAACCAATTAATAACCAAAGTAAAGAAACATCTTGATAATAATACATTAATAGTAGGAGACTTCAACACACCACTCAAAGCAATGGACAGATCATCTAAGTAAAAGATCAACAAAGAAACAAGAGTTTTGAATGACATATTGGACCAGATGGACTTCAGAGACATACAGAACATTCCATCCAAAAACAACAGAATACACATTCTTCTCAAGTGCACATGGAACTTTCTCCAAAATGGATACCATACTGGGTCACAAATCAGGATTTATGATACCAAAAGATTGAGATTACTCCTTGAATATTTTCAGACAACAATACTTTGAAACCGGAACTCAATCACAAGATCTTTAGAAGGAACTCAAATACCTGGAGGTTAAAAACCATCCTACTAAAGAATGAATGGGTCAACCAAGAAATTAAAGAAGAACTTAAATAACTCATTGAAACTAATGAGAATGAAAAGAAATCAGTTCAAAACATGTGCAAAGTTGGTCCTAGGAGGGAAGTATATAGCAGTCCGAGCCTCTTTCAAAAAATTAGAAAAATCCCAAATGCACAAGCTAATCTTACACCTAAAGAACTTGGAGAAAGAACAGCAAATAAAGCCTAAACCAAGGAAGAGAATAGAAAAAATAAAGATCAGAGCAGAAATTAATGAAATAGAAGCCAGAAAAACAATGGAACAGATCAATGAAACTAGAAGCTGGTTCTTTGAAAGAATTAATAAGATCAATATACCTCTGGCCAGACTTATCCAAAAGAAAAGATGAAAGACCAAAATTAATAAAATCATGAAAGAAAGGGAAGAGATCACAATTGATACCAAAGAAATAGAAAAAATGGTTAGAAATTATTTCCAGCAAGTATATGCCAACAAATAAGGCAATCTGGAAGAAATGGATGCATTCCTGGAAATTTGTAGACTACCAAGACTGAAAGAGGAAGAAATAGAAAATCTGAACAAACCAGCAAGGAAATTGAAGCAGTAATCAAAAACCTCCTGAAAAAGATGGTGAAGGAGTAGGGGACCCTATCCCAACTGGTCCCAGGAATTGAGCTGGTTATCTACCAGACCACCCTGAACACCCATGAAATCAGCCTGAGATGTAAGAAGATACATCCTGATCTCTACAAACAGAATATTGCAGGTGGTTGGTTTCGAGGTATGAAGCAGGGAGCAATGATTCAGTGGGCACATATGTGAAGATAAATTGAAGGGGGAGGGAGGGGTGGTGATCCTACACCGCGGGTGAATGATAGCCTCCCGTGCTGGGGACAGGGCACAGACTCGCAGACTGGTAGCAGACGGTAAAGTACTTTTGGGCAGCCCCCTTGACTGAAACCTGGAGCAGTAGGGCCACACAGGTGACCTGGGGCAGGTGGCGGTTTTAGAAGCACAAAGGGCAGAGACATGCCCCCGAGCCCTGACCTGGAGGCAAGGACTGGGAGCCCTGCTGAGGGGCGCACAACCCAGGATGCTGCAGTTTATAGCAGCACAGACAGAAATGGAGAGAGTGTGGCCTGGAGAACTCATTAAAGAACAGACTGTGATCTATCTGTTCTGAGGCAGAGAGTTGAAAAGGATCTTTTCTGCTCTGACTCTCGGAAGAGGTGTGGAAAGCTGCCAGAGAACAAAAGTCCCCTAAAACTGGTTTTCACTGAGCCCATCCCCCCCTTCACGGGGGGGGGGTAGGGCAACTCTGCCCAAATAGGGTTGCCTAAGTAACAGTACAGCAGGCCCCTCCCCAAGAAGACAGGCTGGGAGAACAAGAGGTCAAAACCCTAAGGTCCCTATAAAACAGGTGCATCTTGCTTGGGTTGTGGTCAATAATTTGAACTCTGTACATTCCCTCAACCACCCCTCACCAGAATGTCTAAGAGGAAGAACCCCCAAAATAAGAAAGACTCAGAGACTGTGATTTCTGCCACAGATTTACAAATAGATACAGATATAACCAAGATATCAGAAATGGAATTCAGGGTAGCAGTTGTGAAGACAAAAACTAGAATGGAGAAATAAATTAATGGCAACATAGACTCTCTAAGGGCAGAAATGAAAGCTGAAGTGGCAGAATTAAAACTGCTATCAATGAGATCCAATCTAATCTAGATATTTTAACAGCTAGGGTAAATGAGGTAGAAGAAGAAATTAGTGACAAAGAAAACAAATTGATAGAAAAGAAGGATAAAGAGGAGGTCAGGGAGAAACAACTCAAATCCATGAAAACAGAATAAGAGAAATAAGTGACACCATGAAACATTTAAATGTCAAAATTACTGGGATCCCTGAGGTGGTGGCGAAAGAGAGAGGACTAGAAGATATATTTGAGGAAAACGTAGCTGAAAAATCCCTAATATGGGGAATGAAAAAAAAAATTTGTGTCTTAGAGGCAGAGAGGACCCCTCTTAAGATCAAGGAAAAAAGGCCAACATCCCGGCATGTAATAGTAAAACTCGCAAATCTTAGAACCAAGGAAACCATTTTAAGGGCTGTTAGGGGGGAAGAGATTCCTTACATACAGAGGGAGGAACATCAGAATAACGTCAGACTTATCCAGAGACCTGGCAAGCAAGAAAGGCCTGGCAAGACATATTCAGGGTACTAAATGAGAAGAACATGAAGCCAAGAATACTTTATCCAGCAAGGCTATCATTAAAATGGATGGAGAGATGCAGAGCTTCCAAGGCTGGCAGAAACTGAAAGAATATGTGACCACTAAGCTGGCCCTGGAAGAAATATTAAAGGGGGTTCTATAAAAGGAAAAACACCCCAAGAGTGATATAAAACAGAAATTTGCAGAGACAATCTATAGAAAGAATGAATTCACAGGCAACATGATGACAATTAATTGATATCTTTCAATAATCACTCTCAATGTGAATGGCCTAAATGCTCCCATAAAACGGCACAGGGTTCCAGATTGGATAAAAAACAGGACACATCCATATGCTGTCTACAAGAGACTCATTTTGAACCTAAAGGTACAGCTAGACTGAAAGTGAAGGGATGGAGATCCATCTTCCATGCCAACAGACCTCAAAAGAAATCTGGGGTAACAATTCTCATATCAGACAAATTAGATTTTAAGCTAAAGTCTGTAGTTAGAGACACAGAAGGACACTATATCATTATTAAAGGGGTTATCCAACAAGAAGATCTAAGAACTGTAAATATCTATGCCCTCAACATGGGAGCAGCCATCTACATAAGCCAGCTGTTAACAAAATAAAGACTCATATTGATAATAATATGTTAATTGTAGGAGACCTCAATACTCCACTCTCAGCAATAGACAGATCATCTAAGGAGAAAATCAACAAAGAAACAAGAGCTTTGTATGACACACTGGAGCAGATGGACCTCGTAGATATATACAGAACATTCCACCCTAAAACAACAGAGTACTCATTCCTCTGGAGTGCACATGGAACTTTCTCCAGAATAGACCACATACTGGGTCACAAATCAGGTCTCAACCGATACCAAAAGATTGAGATTATTCCCTGCATATTCTCAGACCATAATGCTTTAAAACAGGAACTTAATCACAGGAAAAACTTTGGCAGAAATTCAAACACTTGGAAGCTAAAGACCACTCTGCTCAGGAATGTTTGGGTCAACCAGGAAATCAAAGAAGAACTTAAAAAATTCATGGAAGTCAATGAGAACGAAAACACATCAGTCCAAAACCTATGGGATACTGCAAAGGCGGTCCTAAGGGGGAAATACATAGCCATCCAAGGCTCACTCAAAAAAATAGAAAAATCCCGAATTCACCAACTAACTCTACACCTTAAAGAACTAGAGAAAAAGCAACAAACAATGCCTAAGCCATGCATTAGAAGAGAAATAATTAAGACTAGAGCAGAGATCAATGAATTAGAATCCAGAAACACAGCAGATCAGATCAACGAAACTAGAAGCTGGTTCTCTAAAAGAATTAATAAGATCGGGGCACCTGGGTGGCTCAGTCATTAAGCATCTGCCTTCAGCTCAGGTCATGATCCAGGGTCCTGGGGTAGAGCCCTGCATCGGGCTCCCTGCTCCACGGGAAGCCTGCCTCTCCCTCTCCCTCTCCCACTCCCCCTGCTTGTGTTCCCTCTCTCGCTGTGTCTCTCTCTGTCAAATAAATCAAATCATTAAAAAAAAGAATTAATAAGATCGATAAACCACTGGCCAGACTTATCCAAAAGAAAAGAGAAAGGACCCAAATTAATAAAATTATGAATGAAAGCAGTGATATCACAACTAACACCAAGGAAATTGAAACAACTATTAGATATTATTATCAACAACTATATGCCAATAAATTAAGCAACCTGGAAGAAATGGATGCCTTCCTGGAAACCTATAAACTCCCAAGACTGAAACAGGAAGAAATTGACAATCTGAATAGACCAATAACTAGATAGAAGCAGTGATCGAAAACCTCCCAAAAAACAAGTGTCCAGGGCCTGATGGATTCTCTGGGGAATTCTACCAAACATTAAAAGAAGAAATAATACTTATTCTCCTGAAGTTGTTTCCAAAAGTAGAAACAGAAGGAAAGCTTCCAGACTTATTCTATGAGGCCAGCATTACCTTAATCCCCAAACCAGGCAGACTCCATCAAAAAGGAGAATTTCAGACCGATATCCCTGATGAATATGGATTCCAAAATTCCCAATAAAATCCTAGTTAATAGGATCCAATAATACACTAAAAGGATCATCCACCACAACCAAGTGGGATTTATCCCTGGGATTCAAGGGTGGTTCAATATTCACAAATCAATCAATGTGATAGAACACATTAATTAGAGGAGAGAGAAGAACCATATGGTCCTCTCAATTGATGCAGAAAAAGCATTTGACAAATTCCAGCATCCTTTCCTGATTAAAACTCTTCAGAGTATAGGGATAGAGGGAACATTCCTCAATTTCATAAAATCCATCTATGAAAAACCCACAGCAAATATCATCCTCAATGGGGAAAAGATGAGAGATTTTCCCTTAAGACCAGGAACGCATCAATGATGCCCACTCTCGCCACTATTGTTCAATAGAGTACTAGAAGTCCTGGCAACAGCAATCAGGCAACAAAAAGAAATAAAATGTATTCAAATTGGCAAAGAAGAAGTCAAATTCTCTCTTCACAGACAAAATGATACTTTACGTGGAAAATCCAAAAGACTCCACCCCCAAATTACTAGAACTCATACAGCAATTCAGTAATGTGGCAAGATGCAAAATTTATGCACAGAAATCAGTTGCTTTCTTATAAACTGACAATGCAACTGTAGAAAGAGAAATTAGGGGAACATTTCCATTTACAATAGCACCAAAAACCATAAGATACCTCGAAATAAACCTAACCAAAGAGGTAAAGGATCTACAAAACACTCATGAAAGAAATTGAAAGAAGACACAAAAAGATGGAAAAACATTCCATGCTCATGGATCAGAAGAATAAACATTGTTAAAATGTCTATGCTGGCTCGGGCCGTGCTCTCTGGCTGCTGCCGCCACCCCCACCCTTGCCTCTGGTGCACATTAAAGATCCAAAACCATGACTGACTCCAAGTACTTCACAACCAATAAAAAAGGAGAAATCTTTGAATTAAAGGCTGAACTCAACAATGAAAAGAAAGAAAAGAGGAAGGAGACTGTGAAGAAAGTGAATGCTGCCATGACTGTGGGGAAGGACGTTAGTTCTCTCTTTCCAGATATAGTGAACTGTATGCAAACTGACAACCTGGAATTAAAGAAGCTTGTTTATCTCTATTTGATGAACTACGCCAAGAGTCAGCCAGACATGGCCATCATGGCTGTCAACGGCTTTGTGAAGGACTGTGAAGATCCCAATCCTCTAATTCGGGCCTTAGCAGTCAGGACCATGGGGTGCATCCAGGTGGACAAGATTACAGAATATCTCTGTGAGCCTCTCCACAAGTGCTTGAAGGATGAAGATCCCTATGTTTGGAAAACAGCAGCAGTCTGTGTGGCAAAACTCCATGATATCAATGCCCAAATGGTAGAAGATCAGGGATTTCTGGATTCTCTGTGGGATCTCATAGCAGAGTCAAATCCAATGGTGGTGGCTAATGCTGTAGCAGCATTATCTGAAATCAGTGAATCTCACCCAAACAGCAACCTACTTGATCTGAACCCACAGAACATTAATAAGCTGCTGACAGCCCTGAATGAGTGCACTGAATGGGGCCAGATTTTCATCTTGGACTGCCTGTCTAATTACAACCCTAAAGATGACCGGGAGGCTCAGAGCATCTATGAGCGTGTGACCCCCAGCTATCTCATGCCAACTCAGCAGTGGTGCTTTCAGCAGTAAAAGCCCTAATGAAGTTTCTGGAGTTGTTACCCAAGGACTCCGACTACTACAATATGCTGCTGAAGAAGTTGGCCCTTCCACTTGTCACTTTGCTGTCTGGGAAGCCAGAGGTGCAGTACGTCGCCCTGAGGAATATCAATCTAACTGTCCAGAAAAGGCCTGAAATCTTGAAGCAGGAAATCAAAGTCTTCTTTGTGAAGTACAATGATTCTATCTATGTTAAACTAGAGAAACTGGACATCATGATTCGTTTAGCATCCCAAGCCAACATTGCTCAGGTTCTGGCGGAATTAAAGGAATATGCCACAGAGGTGGATGTTGACTTTGTTCGCAAGGCTGTGCGGGCCATCGGACGGTGTGCCATCAAAGTGGAGCAATCTGCTGAGCGCTGTGTAAGCACATTGCTTGATCTCATCCAGACCAAAGTAAATTATGTGGTCCAAGAGGCAATTGTCGTCATCAGGGACATCTTTCGCAAATACCCCAACAAGTATGAAAGTATCATTGCCACTCTGTGTGAGAACTTAGACTCACTGGATGAACCAGATGCTCGAGCAGCTATGATTTGGATTGTGGGAGAATATGCTGAGACTTGACAATGCAGATGAGTTACTAGAGAGCTTCCTGGAGGGTTTTCATGATGAAAGCACCCAGGTGCAGCTCACTCTGCTTACTGCCATCGTGAAGCTGTTTCTTAAGAAACCATCAGAAACACAGGAGCTGGTACAGCAAGTCTTGAGTTTGGCAACACAGGATTCTGATAATCCTGACCTTTGAGACCGAGGCTATATTTATTGGCGCCTTCTCTCAACGGACCCTGTCACAGCCAAAGAAGTAGTCTTGTCTGAGAAGCCACTGATCTATGAGGAGACAGATCTTATTGAGCCAACTCTGCTGGATGAGCTAATCTGCCACATTGGATCTTTGGCTTCGGTGTACCATAAGCCTCCCAATGCTTTTGTGGAAGGAAGTCATGGAATCCATCACAAACACTTGCCAATACATCATGGGAGCACTGATGCAGGTGACAGCCTTGTTGGCACCACCACAGCCACGACCCTGGAACAGCCTCAGGTTATCCCCTCCCAAGGTGACCTTCTAGGAGACCTCTTAAACCTTGACCTCGGTCCCCCAGTCAATGTGCCACAGGTATCCTCCATGCAGATGGGAGCAGTGGATCTCTTGGGAAGAGGACTAGATAGTCTGCTTGGCAGTGACCTTGGCGGGGGCATTGGAGGAAGTCCGGCAGTGGGACAATCCTTCATCCCCTCATCAATGCCTGCAACCTTTGCTCCTTCACCTACTCCTGCTGTGGTCAGCAGTGGTCTGAATGACCTGTTTGAACTCTCCACGGGAATAGGCATGGCACCCGGTGGATATGTGGCTCCTAAGGCTGTCTGGCTGCCTGCAGTAAAAGCTAAAGGCTTGGAGATTTCTGGAACATTTACTCACCGCCAGGGGCACATCTATATGGAGATGAACTTCACCAACAAAGCTCTGCAGCACATGACAGACTTTGCAATCCAGTTTAACAAGAATAGCTTTGGTGTCATCCCCAGCACTCCTCTGGCCATCCATACACCGCTCATGCCAAACCAGAGCATTGATGTCTCCCTGCCTCTCAACACCTTGGACCCAGTCATGAAGATGGAACCTCTGAATAACCTGCAGGTGGCTGTGAAAAACAATATTGATGTCTTTTACTTCAGCTGCCTCATCCCACTCAATGTGGTTTTTGTAGAAGATGGCAAAATGGAGCGCCAGGTCTTCCTTGCCACATGGAAGGATATTCCCAATGAAAATGAACTTCAGTTTCAGATTAAGGAATGTCATTTAAATGCTGACACTGTTTCCAGCAAATTGCAAAA
>NC_138385.1:62602286-62621081 GCF_054177405.1 Leptonychotes weddellii
TAGGGCACAACCTGTTGGATAATTTTAGCTTCCTGTGAAAATTTGTAACCACTGCTTCGATCACACCCCACCTCTTGCCACCTGCCTCTGCGATCTGTCCTTACTTGTGAGCTTCTCCATAGTGTAGTTTGATATTTTGTAATTGAGAGCTCATTTCAAAAGCAGAAAAAGACAAAAAATATTAAAGCAAGGAAAAGTGAAAAAAAAATGTCTATGCTGCCCAGAGTAATCTATATCTTCAATGTCATCCCGGTCAAAATTCCAATGGACTTTTCAAAGTGATGGAATAAACAATCCTAAAATTTGTATGGAATCAGAAAAGACCCCAAATTGCCAAGGAAATGTTGAGAAAGAAAAACAAAGCTGGGGGCATCATGTTGCCTGATTTCAAGTTATATTACAAAGCAGTGATCACCAAAACAGCATGGTACTGGCACAACAACAGACATACAGACCAATAGAACAGAATGGAGAGCCCAGATATGGGCCCTCAACTCTATGGTCAAATAATCTTTGACAAAGCAGGGGAAAATATACAATGGAAAAAAGACAGTCTCTTCAATAAATGGTGCTGGGAAAATTGGACAGCCACATGCAGAAGAATGAAATTCGACCATTCTCTAACACCATACATAAAGATAAACTCTAAATGGATGAAAGACCTCAATGTGAGACAGGAATCCATCAAAATCCTAGAGGAGAACATAGGCAGTAACTTCTTTGACATCGCCCACAGCAACTTCTTTCAAGATACATCTCCAAAGCTAGTGAAACAAAAGCAAAAATGAATATTTGGGACTTCATCAAGATAAACAGCTTCTGCACAGTGAAGGAAACAGTCAAGAAAACAAAGAGGCAACCCACAGAAGGGGAGAAGATATTTGCAAATGACACTACAGAGAAAGCACTGATTTCCAGGATCTATAAAGAACTTCTCAAACTCAACACCCAAAAAACAAATAATCAAGTCAAAACGTGGGCAGAAGTCATAAACAGACACTTCTCAAAAGAAGACATACAAATGGTTAATAGACACATGAAAAAATGTTCATCATCATTAGCCATCAGGGAAATTCAAATCAAAACCACACTGAGATATCACCTTACACCAGTTAGAATGGCAAAAATGGAGAGGGAAAGAAACAACAAATGTTGGAGAGGCTGTGGAGAAAGGGGAACCCTCTTACACTGTTGTTGGGAATGCAAGTTGGTACAGCCACTTTGGAAAACAGTGTGGAGGTGTCTCAAAAAATTAAAAATATAGCTACCCTATGACCCAGCAATTGCACTACTGGGTATTTTCCCTAAGGACACAGATGTAGTGAAAAGAACATTGCACCACAATGTTCATAGCAGCAGTGTTCGCAATAACCAAACTGTGGAAAGAGCTGAGATGGCTTTCAACAGATGAATGGATAAAGAAGATGTGGTCCATATATACAATGGAATATTACTCAGCCATCAGAAAGGATGAATACCCAACTTTTACATCAGCATGGATGGGGCTAGAGAAGATTATGCTAAGTGAAGTAAGTCAAGCAGAGAACATCAATTATCATATGTTTTCACTTATTTGTGGAACATAAGGAATAGAATGGAGGACATTATGAGAAGAAAGGGAAAAATGAAGGGGGGGGATAGGAGGGGGAGACTAACCATGAGAGCCATGAGAGACTATGGACCCTGAGAAACAAACTGAGGGTTGTAGAGGGGATGGGGTGGGGGGATGGGTTAGCCCAGTGATGGGTATTAACAAGAGCACATATTGCATGGAGTACTGGGTGGTATACGAAAACAGCGAATCATGGATCACTACATCAAAAACAAATAATGTATTGTATGGTGACTATCATAACAAAATAAAATAAAATAAAATAAGCTTCCCAAAAAACAAGTGTATAGGGCCAGATGTATTCCCATGGGAATTCTACCAACATTTAAAGAAGAAATCATATGTCTTTTACTCAAGCGGTTTCAAAAAATAGAAATGGAAAGAATACTTCCAAACTCTTTCTATGAGGCTAGCATTGACCTGATCCCAAAGCCAGACAAAGACCCGGTTAAAAAGGAGAATTACAGATCAATATCCCTGATGAACATGGATACCAAAATACTCACCAAGACCCTAGCCAATAGGATCCAGCAGTACATTCAAAGGTTTATTAACCACGACCAAGTGGTATTAATTACTGTGATGCAAGTTTGTTTCAACATTTGCAAATCAAACAAGGTGATACATCACATTAATAAAAGAAAAGAACCATATGATCCTCTCAATGGATGCAGAGAAAGCATTAGGAAAAAAAAAAGCATCCTTTCTTGATTAAAACTCTTCAAAATATAGGGATGGAGGAAATACCTCAACATCATAAAACCCATCCATAAAACCCCATAGTGAATATTATTCTCAATGGGGTAAAACTGAGATTTTTTTCCCCTAAGGTCAGGAACATGACACGATGCCGACTTTCACCACTGTTGTTCAACAAAATATTAGAAGTCTTAGCCACAGCAGTCAGACAACAACAAAAAATAAAAGACATTCAAATTGGCAAAGAAGTCAAACTATCACTCTTCACAGATGACGTGATATTTTATATGGAAAACCCAAAAGACTCCACCCTAAAATTGCTAGAACTCATACAGCAATTCAGCACCCTGGCAGGATACAAAATCAATGCATAGACATCAGTTGCACTTCTATACACTAACAATGTGTCTGAAGAAAGAGAAATTAAGAAGTTGATCCCATTTGCAATTGCACCAAAAAACATAAGATAGCTAGGAATAAACCTAACCAAATAGTAAAAGATCTGTACTCTAGAAACTACAGAACACTTATGAAAGAAACTGAGGAAGACACAAAGAGATTGAAAAACATTCCACTCTCTTGGATTGGAAGAATAACTACTGTTAAAATGTCTATGCTACCCAGAGCAATCTACACATTCAATGTAATCCCTATCAAAATGCCATCGATATTTTTCATAGAGCTGGAAGAAGCAATCCTAAACTTTGTATAGAACCAGAAAAGACCCTGAATAGCCAGGGGAATGTGGCTATCACAATGCCTGACATTAAGCTATATTACAAAGCTGTGATCAAGACAGCATGGTACTGACACAAAGCAGACACATAGATCAATGAACAGAAGAAAGAGTCCATAAATGGACCCTCAAATCTATGGTCAACTAATCTTCCACAAAGCAGGAAAGAATATCCAATATAAAAAACAAAACAAAATAAAACAAAACGGTCTCTTCAATAGATGGTGTTGAGAAAATTGGACAGCCACATGCAGAAGAATGAAACTAGACCATTCTCTTTCATCATACAGAAAGATAAACTCAAAATGGATGAAAGACCTAAAGGTGAGACAAGAATCTATCAAAATTCTAGAGGAGAACAGAGGCAGCAACCTCTGCTACCTTGGCCACAGCAACTTCTTCCAAGACACGCCACTAAAGGCAAGGGAAACAAAAGCTGAAAATGAACTATTGGGACTTCATCAAGATAAAAAATTCTGCACAGCAAAGGAAACAGTCAACAAAACTAAAAGGCAACTTTTGGAAAAGGAGATGATATTTGCAAATGACATATCAGTTAAAGGCCTGTATCCAAGATGTATAAAGAACTTCTCAAACTCAACAGCCAAAAAACAAGTAATCAAGTCAAAAAATCGGCAGAAGACATGAACAGACATATCTCCAAAGAAGACATACAAATGGCTAACAGACACATGAAAAAATGCTCAACATCATTTGTCATCAGGGAAATATAAATAAAAACCACAATGAGATACCATCTTAGACCAGTTAGATTGGTTAAAAGTAACAAGACAGGAAATAACAAATGTTGGCAAGGATGTGGAGAAAGGACACTTACACTGTTGGTAGGAATGGAAGCTGGTACAGCCACTTTTGAAAACAGTATCGAGGTTCTTCAGGAAGTCAAAAATAGAGCTACCCTAATGACACAGCAATTGCACTATTGGGTATTACCACAAAGACACAGATGTAGTGAAATGAAGGGGCACCTGAATCCCAATGTTCAGAGCAGCAATGTCCACAATAGCCAAACTGTGGAAGGAGCTGAGATGTCTTTTGACAAATGAATGAATAAAGAAAATGTGGTTTATATATACAATGGTATATTACTCTGCCTTTGGAAACAATGAATTCTTACCATTCACATCAACATGGATGGAACTGGAGGGTATTATGCTAAGTGAAATAAGTCAATCAGATGAAGACAATTATCATACGGTTTCAATCCTATGTGGAATATAAGAAATAGTGCAGAGGATCATAGGGGAAGGGAGGAAAAACTGAATGGGAAGAAATCAGAGAGGGAGACAAACCATGAGAGACTCTTGATTCTGGGAAACAAACTGAGGGTTGCAGAAGAGGCAGTGTGTGGGAGGATGGTGTAACTGGGTCATGGGCATTAAAGAGGTTACAAGATGTGATGAGTACTGGGTATTATACGCAACTGATGAATTATTGAAAACTACTTGTGAAACTAGTGATGTCCTATATGTTGGCTAATTGAATTTAAATAAAAAATAATGACAGCAACCTGAATAAAAAAGTTGGTTTAGAGAGAATATATCTCAACATAATAAGGGACATATATGACAAACCCACAGCAAACATCATATTTAATAGGGAAAAATTGAGAATGTTCCCCTTAAGGTCAGGAACAAGACAAGGATGTCACTCTGACTAATTTTATTCAACATACTACTGAAAGTTCTAACCGCAGCAATTAGATAACAAAGAGAAATAAAAGGCGTCCAAATTTGTAAGAAGGAATTAAAATTTTCACTCTTTACAGATGTATGAAGCTGTATGTTTAGAGAAAACCCCAGGGCGCCTGGGGGCTCAGTTGGTTAAGAGACTGCCTCGGCTCAGGTTAGGATCCCAGGGTCCTGGGATCAAGCCCTGCATCAGGCTCCCTGCTTGGCTGGAAGCCTGCTTCTCCCTCTCCCACTCCCTCTGCTTGTGTTCCCTCTCCTGCTCTCTCTCTCTCTCTCTCTCTCTCTGTGTGTGTCAATTAAATAAATAAATTAAATCTTCAGAAAAAAGAAAAAAGAAAACCCCAAATACTCCACCAAAAAAATAGTAGAACTGTTAAATTAATCCAGTAATATTGCAGGATACAAAACAAATGTGCAGAAATCTGTTGCATTTCTAAACACTAATATTAAAGCAGCAGAGGCATTAAGAAAACAATTCCATTTACAAAGTATCACAAATAATATACATACAGATGGTTACAGACACACGAGAAGATGCTCAACATCACTCATCATCAGGGAAATACAAATCAAAAGTACAATGAGATATCACCTCACACCTGTCAAATGGCTAAAATTAACAACACAGGAAACTGTAGATATTGGTGAGGTTGCAGAGAAAGGGGAACCCTCCTGCACTGTTGGTGGAATGCAAACTGGTGAAGCCACTCTGGAAAACAGTATGGAGATTCCTCAAAAAGTTAAAAATAAAACTATCCTATGACCCAGCAATTGCACTCCTAGGTATTTATCCAAAGAATACAAAAATAATAATTCAAAGGGATACATCCGCCCTGATATTTATAGCAGCATTACTGAGAATAGCTAAATTATGGAAACAGCCCAAGGGTCCATGGACTGACCAAAGGATAGGAAGATGTGGTATATATATATTGGAATATTTAATCAGCTATTAAAGAGAATGAGATCGTGCTATTTGCAACAATATGATGGACCTAGGTAGTATATAATGCTAAGTGAAATAAGTCAGTCAGACAAAGATAAATACCATATGATTTCACTAATATGTGGAATTTAAGAGAAAATGCAAAGAAAAAAGACACAAGCATAAAACCAGACTTAAATATAGTGAACAAACTGGTCATTGCCAGAAAAGAGGACGGTGGGGGGAATGGGTGTAATACATGAAAAGGATTAAGAGGGAAATACATGAAAGAGATTACTGAGAAATGTATAGAAATTTTGCAGTCAAATGCTCTACCCCTGAGCTATACCCCCGTGTGTAGAAATTTTGAGTTATATTATACACCCGAAGCTAATATAACACTGTATGTCAATTATACTTGAATAAAAAATAAAAATAAATAAATAAAAATGTTAGAAAGCACTTCAATTATTCTACATTGAAATGTATGAGTGATTGTTAGAAATAGCTCTTTGAGATATGTTGAATTTAAGAAAGAAAACAGATGAACATATGGGAAGGGGGGAAAGAAAAAAAAAAGGAGGGAGGGAAACAAGCCATAAGTGACTCTTAAAGACAGATCAAACTGAGGGTTGATGGAGGGAGGTGGGTGGGGGATGGGCTAGATGGGTGATGGGTATTAAAGAGCACACTTGTGATGAGCACTGGGTGTTGTATGTAAGTGATGAGTCACTGAATTCTATTCCAGAAACAAATATTGCACTATATGTTAATTAACAAAATTTCAATTAAAAAAAAAAAGAAATAGCTCTATGAGACACATAGGTGTGAGAAGAGACTCTAGCTTTATGGCACTAGCCATTAAGTTTATCTAGTTCAGTGGTTCCCAAAAGCTGGTCTGCAGACAGGCTGTATCTGAATCACCTGAGAAAGTTTCTGTAGAGATTCCTCAGTTTGAATGGAAACATATCAAAGGATTCAAGGGAGGTTAAGTAAATATGGAAGGTGGCCAAAGAAAGGAGTGGAGGTGAAGGGAAGGAAGAGGTCTTAAATGAGCCAATTTAGGAAGATCTGAAACTTCCTAAAGAGGCCACTGAAGTTCCTAATTATCCTTAAGCATATAGTCAAATGAAGTTGAGGACAGGGATTCCCAGTAGACTAAATGTTACCCATGGGAGGAGCAACATCAAGGAAAGAAAACATCCAGGTATGAAAAAATCAGTTTCATACACAATCCTGTTGGAAAGATAAAGGGCTTCTTATATGCAATTTCCCTTAAGGTGCCAAAAAAAAAAAAAATGGCTTTGAACAATCCCAATCCAACAAATCAGGAAAAACAAACAGGCCTCACAAAAGAGCCTGGGATTTACTGCTCCAATGTCAGGGAGCAAATCTCCAGTTGAAAGGGCAAAGATTTTTTTGAGGGTAATTCTCACTCTAAACAGAAAAGAAGCAGGAAGCAGGCATCTTTTGAGAAGCAGAATGAGAAAAGTAAGACTCTTCCATGGAGAAGAGAGATGCCAAAGTAAGAGCAACAAAGAAAAAGAATACAAATGAGATCTCTACCAAAGAACTGAAGTTCAATCAAATGAAATTTCAATGAGAAATTCCCCTGTTCTACACCAATGGCACCTTTCAAACAAAGAAGTGTAGGACTCTAACCCAGTCTCAGGAGTATACTTAGAATCTTAAGAATCAAAATCTGTCATCACCATGCTTTGATGGACTGTCATCTGAAACACTGGATCAGCAGTCAGACTCACCAATGGATCTCCAATCTATCAATCAGGAGTAAAGACAAAGGCTTCAAAAGTGTACACTCAGGGTCCTGGATGAAAGATCTAGGGTTCCAGTGATGAATTCAATTTTATCCCAGTTATAACCCAGGCTGTTAAAAAGAAATTATTCTGACATTTGCTAAAGACTTCATTCAAGACTACTGTAGTAAGGGAGGGATAACTGCAATACTAGACAGAGATCGAACACAACTCTAAATACAACGGGGCTGCTGGAGATTTATAGCCAACATGCAGGGTGAGGGAGAGGATGTAAAATTACTAAGAGAAGTTTGTCAGGTATCAAGGAGGAAGAGGAATGTGTTGAGATATATAGACGGGAATTAAAGAACTTGATTGGATATCAAGAGTGGGGTAGTCCCATAAACTAGTTTAGTAGGCCCTAGAAGCTAAATTGTGTCCCCACAAAATTCATATGTTTCAAGTCCAAACTCCAGTACTTCAGAATGTGGCTTTTTTTTGGAAGTAAGGTCTTTAGAGAGATAATTAAATTAAAACGACCTCATTTTAGGGTATGCTGTAATCCAGTATGATCAGTGTCCTTATAAGAGAAAATTAAGACACAGACACACACAAAGTGAAGGCCATTTGAAGACACAGGGAGATATAGCCATCTATAAGCCAAAGAAAGAGACTTCAGAAAAAAACATCATACCAATACCTTGATCTCAGACTTCTAGGCTCCAAGACTATGAGAAAATGAATTTCTGTTTCTGCTAAATTTGTGGTACTTAGATATGTCAACTCTAGCAAACTAATACAGAAGAAGTCTTGCTAAAACTGGGCTTGGCAGGCTAAAGATGAAGCTTAGTTAAGAAAAGGGCTCAAGGGAGCCAGAATAAAATTTGGTCAAGGAGGGAGTCCTTGTTAGATATAACACCAAAAGTACAATCCATAAAAAAGTTGAGATTAGATTTCATCAAAATTAAAAACTTATGCTCTTCAAAAAACAAGCAACAGACCTAGAGAAAATATTTACAAAGGATGTATCTGATAAAGGAATTCCATCCAGAATACATAAAGAACTCACAGAACACAACAATTAGAAAACAAATCACCTAGTTTTTAAAATGGACTAAAGATTTGAATAGGCACTTCACCAAAAAGGAGTTAGGGATGACAAGTAAGCACACATTTTAATCATCCCAAGCTACTATTAACAAAAATACCATGGAGTAGTAGGTTGCTTAAACAATTATTTCTCACAGTTCTGGAGAATGGGTGCCAGCAGATACTATGCCTGCTGAGGGCCTGATTCTTGGCACTACAGCTGTATCCTCACATGGATGGCAGAAGGAGATCATCTTCCTCACATCTTTTCTTATCAGGGCACTAGTCTCATTCATGAAGACACCATTTTCATAAACCTAATCACGAGATAATGGCCCTACCTTCAAATACCATCACATTAGAAAAAAAGGGCTTTAACATACACATTTTGAGGGAACACAGTCACTCAGTCCATAACATTCCACAACAACTTTCCAAAATTCATGTCCTTCTCACATACAAAATGTATTCATTCCATCTGAACAGCTTTATAAGCCTTGTTCTAGCCTAAACTCTAAAGTCTAAAGTCCAAACTCTCATCTAAAGCAGATATGGATAAGGCTTGAGGTATGAGGCATCCTCAGGCAAAAGTCCTCTGAAGCTGTGAACCTGTGAAATCAAACAAATTATGTGTTTCCAAAATACAGTGGTGGGGCAGGCATAGGATAGACATTCCCATCCCCAAAGAGACAGGACAGAAGGAAAAGGTAACATATTCCAAACCCCAAATCTAGCAAGGCAAATCCCCCTAAATCTTAAAGCATGAGAATATTTTTCTTTGGCTCAATTCTCTTACAGGCCCACTAGGGTGGTAATATCACCCTCGTGGTCACCACTAACACCAAGGTTGTCAGTGGTGGCCCTGCCCATACAAGCAGGGGTCATGCCCCAAAGACTCTGCCAGGTGAGAGTCATGCCCCCCAGGGCTCTACCAGATGGGGATATCACACCCTGGCTTTGTTTGGAAAATGGCCAGTTAAAACCAAGAGAATGGCCCTGGTGATCTCTGAATCACCTTCAAGGCCATTATTCCCTTGTCCTGAAGAACAGTGCACATTCACAGCCAAATAACTCTATAGTCCAGTACTGCACAGTCTATGAAGTCCAACAACCTTCCTTCATTTCATTCTGTCTCTGACACTTTCAGTTCAAAATACCAGTGTTCTTGCACAAATCAGGGTAGCAGATTATGTCACTGGTTCTTAGCCATATTAATCTCCTTATCAAATGGTATGTCAACCTCATCCTTGATGCTCTTTTCAGAACATGCTTTCTTACTTTTTTGTAATATGGGCAGGCTGAGAATTTTCCAAATCTTTAACTTCTTGTTCCTTTTGGCTTAACAATTCCTTCTTCATTTCATCTTTTTACATTTTTCTCTAAGCAGTAGGAAACCAAGCCACATCTTCAACACTGCTTAGAAATCTCCTTAGCCAAATATTCGATTTCATCACTTGCAAATTCTACCTTCCATAAAACACTAAAACATAAAATTTAGCCAAGTTCTTTGTCACTTTAAAACAAGAATTGCCTTTTCTCCATTATTCAATAAAATGTTTCTCATTTCCATCTAAAAACTCATCAGAATGGCCTTTACCATCTATATTTCTACCAATATTCTGTACATGATTATTTATGTGTTCTCTAAGAAGATGAAAACTTTCTCTCTGGTTCTCTTCTTTTCTTTCTGAGTTCTTACCAGAATTGCCTTTAACATTCCCTTCATGACGATATTGGCCTTTTCTAGTATGCATGTCAAAACTTTCCCAGTTTCTACCTATTATTTAGTTCTGAAGCTGCTTCCACAATTTTAGGTATTTGTACAGTAGCACCCACTTCTCAGTATGAATTTCTGCCTTAGACGGTCTGGGCTATTATAACAAAAATACCATAAACTGAGGGGCTTAAACAGTATAAATTTATTTCTCACACATTTGGAAATTGGGAAGTTCCAAGATCAAGGTGTCAGAACATCTTGTGTCTGGTGAAGACCCACGTCCTATCTTGTTGACAGCTGCTTTCTCACTGTGTACTCGCATGGCCAAGAGAAAGAGAGAAAGAGGGAGAGAGAGGCTTTCTCCTGTGTCTTCTGAAACAATCATGAAGGCTCCATTCTCATAACATAACTACCTCTCAAAATCCCCATACACCATCACATTGAGGATCAGTCTTCACCATATGAATTTGTGGAGATAAAAACATTCAGTCCATAGCAGCATGTGGAAAGATATTTAACATCATTAGCCATTAGGAAAATGCAAATTAAAACCACAATAATCAATTGAACATACTAATAAATTAATAATAAATAAATAAATACAAATCACAATAAGATACCAACACACACCTATAAATTGGCTAAAATTTAAAAGACTGACTATATCAAGTGCTGGTGAGGATGCAGAGGAACTAGAACTCTTACACTCTACTGGTGGAAATGTAAAATGGTATAACAACTATGAAAAACAGTTCGGCAATTTCTTAAAAAGTTAAACATATAGCTAAAATATAATCCATGTTTCCACTTCTGGAGATATAAACAAGAGAAATAAATGTTTATATAAGGACTTGTACATTAATATTCACATTTGTAATTGCCAAAAACTGGAAGCAACCTAAATTCCACTCAATAAGTGAGTAAATACACAAATTGTAATATATCCATACAATAGAATACTAGTCAGAAATAAAAAGGAAAGACCTACCATTACAATCTATGGCATGGATTAATTTCAAATGCATTATGCAAAATGAAAGAATCCAAACTCTAAAGGCTACACACTTTGAGATTTTGTTAGAAAAGTTTGTTGAAAGTTTAGAAAATGCAAGCTGATCTATAGTAACCAAAATCAAATGGAAGATTTCTTGGGGATGGGGGGGTGTCACACATAGTTAGGTATAAGCAAGGATTACAAATGAGCATAAGAACACATTTGAAATGAGGAATATATTCACTATCTTGATAATGATAATGGTTTAATAGGTATATACATGATAACAGCTCAGTCATAACACCAACCTTGCAGATCCATGTAAACCATGCAATAAAGGCTTGAACCACAGTTATTCTGTGTCTTTGGGAAAAATGCATTTTGATCCTCCTTGAGCATAAAAAGATGGAAGGCCTGTGAGAAGATGCTCCAATGCCTTACCCCAGAAGCTTCCCTACCTTCCCTAGGAGGCTTTCTTGAGAGTTTCCCCTCACTTCCTGTGTTCCAATGGAGTGCAAGGCTTTTGTTCCACTTGCCTCAGAATAAGGTTGCAAAGTATAAAACAGATTAGTTGCAGTCTGGAATTGGCTCTTTAGCAATGCAATATACCACAACTCTCACTATAGTCATCTTTTGCTTTTATTTTACTATCATACTTATTAGCAAGTGGACAAAGACCATGGGGAGCCAGCTTATTTGGATACTCTTCTTTTCACTATACATATAAGAAATCAACTGTCTGAATCAAAAGTGAATCACTGTATCTTTACCAGTTGAATCAGGCCTTAGGCATGGCCTTGTTTTGTCTTGTGTGTGTTTGAAACTTAATAGTAGTGATGGTTTTCCAGGTATATGCATATGTAAAAATTTACTGATTGTATACTTAAAACATGTGCAGTTTATTGCTTGTCAGTTACACCTAATATTGGGAACAAGCTTATAATGTTTGCTAACACCACTTCAATCCTGTATTATACTAAAGATACTAACACATCCAATCAGACAAGAAAAACATAAGCAAAAAATTGGAAAGAAAGAAAGAAAACTTTATCTTCTGGGGTGCCTGAGTGGCTCAGTCAGTTGAGCATCTGACTCTTGATTTCGGCTCAGGTCATGATCTCAGGGTTGTGAGATGGAGACTACGTCAGGCTCCACACTCAGTGCAGAGTCTGCTTGTCCCTCTCCCTCTGCTCTTAGCCCCCATTTTCACTCTCTCTCTCTCAAATAGATGAGATCTTAAAACAACAACAACAAAGAACCCTTTATCTTC
Source organism: Leptonychotes weddellii (assembly GCF_054177405.1). Taxonomy (NCBI): domain Eukaryota; kingdom Metazoa; phylum Chordata; class Mammalia; order Carnivora; family Phocidae; genus Leptonychotes; species Leptonychotes weddellii. The sequence continues at coordinate 62,614,798 of NC_138385.1, forward strand.
AGATAGCTTAGAAAATCACAAAAAATGCAAAAATAGCACTAGAACTAATAAACAACTTTATTCAGGTCACAGAATACAAGGGCAATATACAAAAATCAAATATATTTTTTATATTTCCACATAATAGCAATGAAATATTGGAAAATTAGAAACAAACAAAACAGTACCATTTACAATAGAACCAAGTTCATGAAATGCTTAGTTACATATCTAACGATATATGTACAAGTTCTGTATACTGAAAATTATAAAACACTGATAAAGGAAATCAAAGGAAGCAAAATTAAATGGGGAGATATACTGTTTTCATAGATTAGAAACTTCAATGTGGTCAAGATGCATACTCTCCAAAATTATTTATAGATAGAACACAATTCCAATCAAAACCTTAACATAAATGTTTATAAAAATCCACCAGTGCATTCTAAAATGAATATGAAAATGAAAAAAAAGCTAACAAAGACAAAATAATTTTTAAAAAGAGTAGGAGAAGAAAAGCTAAGATGGTGGAGTAATAGGAGGACTTTAGGCTTGCCTTATCATTGCCTCAAACAGAGCTAGATAAATACTAAATCATTCTGAATACCCAAGAAATTGACCTGAGGACTGACAGAACAAACTGCACAACTAGAAGGAGGAGGAGGCCACACTGTGGAAGGTAGGATGTGCAGAGAAATGGTTTGGGGGAGAAATGGGTCACATGCTGTCAAGAAGAGGTAGCCCAGGTCGTGGAGAGAAGCGAGAGAGAGAGACGAGTGCACTAGGAATCACATAAGGAAACCACTTCCCCAAAGCCATTGACTGAGAAAACAAGAGGGGTTGATTTTTGTGAAGTTTTCTTTTTCAACCAGTGGACTTAAAGACTGGAGATTAGAAGTCCGTGAGGTGGCTGGTATAGAGCCCTGAGGACACTGCACTGCTTCTTTAGAGAAGGCAGGCAGGTAACACAGGGGACAGACGGCACCATCTGAGGATCTCCTGAGACGCACAGGTAGAGATGGTTCCCCCTTCTTTGGAGCTGATGCCACCTGAGAGGGGTGGTATTGCCCCTCTGGGAAAAAGGAGGTGGTGTGTGACATTTTCCTCCTCCTCCTCCCCTCAGCATAGGTGCAAAGACATCTGCTGAGGGCGGCTAACCCGGATACTGGCCACTTGATGTGCTTTGCTCCAAACTCCACACTCTGTGGAGTCACTCTGTGACTGCCCTTTTGGGTCAAAACTTCATCAATCCCAGTGCACCAAGACCCTCCGTCAGAAGACTAGTGCAGGTCCTCGCCATACCAGGCCATAAAGTTTGGAGTTTTAAAACTCAGCCAGCCTGGCTGAAGTAAAGCCCAAAGTGCACTGTGCTTCTCCAGGCAGGCAAGCAACCTGGACAGAGTGTGTAAGCACAGATTTGAAAAACACCTAGTATGTATGCCTGACGGAAATTTATTAGCTCTTCTGGGAGGGCTTCCCTGACAGCAGGTAGGATGAACTCCCCTCTCCAGGGACAAAGGAGCTGCCTGGTGCCTTTTCTTTCCCACACCCCTCAGGATAAACTAACTTCAGTAAACAGCACAGTGCCAACATTGGATACCTAAATTGTTTACACCAAGCCCTGAACACCAGCAGTCTGCTTTGTTGGGCAAGTGTGCCTGAAAACCAGAGCAGCAGGGTCCTCCCCAAGATGAGAACAAACTCCCACATACACCACGTCTACTAAACATAAAGTTCTGCAAAGTTTCAGCTTTGATGGAAATACCATCAGGTCTCTTTTTAGAAGCAGACCAGAGCACTCCAGGTTAAAACTCACCAAACATTGGCCAAGGACCAAACATTCCCTGCTCTAGGCAAAGAGAAACTCTACAGAGGACTGATATGAGGGATACAGCAGCCATAACACAGCATCAGAGTGTACAAATTATACATCAGAGACAATTCCTGAAGTTCCAGGCTCTGGTCATTATATGACCTGTTTTTTATAAAGCCATTACTCTCAGGAGCAAGAAACAGAACAGGCTTTCCTAACAAGCAGAAGAGAGAGACCTAGGCAAAATGCCAAGACAAAGGAAGTCATCACAAAAGAAAGAACAACAACAACAAAAGGTCATAGCCATGGATCTCATCAAAACAGATATAAGTAATATGCCTGATCCAGATTTTGAAGCATCAGTCATGAGGATACTGGGTTTGAGAAAAGCACAGAAGACACCAGGGAGTCCCTGTGGAGATAAAAGACCTTAAAACCAATCATGCCAAAAGGAAAATGCAATAACTGAGATTTGAAACTGACTGGATGCAATGACCAAAAAGATGCAAGAAGCAGAGAAATGAATAAGTGATATAGAAGATAGAATTATGGAAAATACTGAAAAAGATCAAAAGAGGGAAAGAAAAGTCTTGGATCATGAAAGTAGACTTAGCAAACTCAGGGACTCCATGAAACATAATAACATTTGTATTAAAGGAGTCCCGGAAGTAGAAGGAAGAGAAAGGGGGACAGAAGGTTTATTTGAGGAAATTATAGCTGAAAACTGCTTAATCTGGAGACTTCCACATCCAGGGAATACATAGAACTCCCACCAAAATCAAGAAAAGCAGGCCAACACCAAGACATATTCTAGTTAAATTTGCAAAATATAGAGATAAAGAAAAAATCCTAAAAGCAGTAAGACAAAAGAAGTCCCTAGGTTAAAGGGAAGACAAATAAGTTTAGTACCACATCTCTGCACAGAAACGTGGCAAGAGAGAAGAAAGTGGCATGATATACTCAATATGCTAAAAGGGAAAACTCTACAGCCAAGAATACCCAGCAAGTTATCATTCAGAATAGGAGAGATAAGAGTTTCCTACACAAACAAAATCTAAAAGATTTTGTGACCATTAAAACTCCCTGCAAGAAATATTAAAGGGGACTCACTGAATGGGAAAAACACTAGAAAGGAACAGAGAAAATCTCCAGAAATAATGGCCAAAAAAAGCAATAAAATGGTACTAAATTCCTATCAGTAATTACTCTGAATGTAAATGGATTAAATATTCAAATCAAATACATAGGGTGTCAGAATAGATTAAAAAAAAAAACCTACCTAAACTCATTTTAGACCTAAAGACACCTGAAGATTGAAAGGGAAGGGATGGAGAACCACTTATCATGCTAATGGATGTCAAAAGAAAGCTGGAGTAGCCATCCTTATATCAGACAACCTAGATTTTAAACTAAAAACTGTGACAAGAGAGGAAGAAGAGTACTATATCATAATAAAGGGGACTATCAAACAAGAAGATCTAACAATTATAAATATTTAAGCTGCCAACTTTGGAACAACCAAATATATAAAACAATTAATAACAAATATAAAGGAACTCATTGATAATAATGCATTAGTAGGAGACTTTAACACCCAGCTTATATCAATCCACAGATCACCCAAGCAGAAAATCAAGGAAATACACTGACTGGATGGACTAAACGGGTGTATTCAGAACATTTCATCCTACAGCAGCAGAATACACATTCTTTTCAAATGCACATGGGACATTCTCCAGAACAGAACACATACTAGGTCAAAAATCAGGCCTCAACAAACACCAAAATATTGAGAATACCATGCATATTTTCTGACAACAATGTTATGAAAGTTGAAGTCAACCACAAGGAAAAATTTGGAAAGACCACAAATACACGGAGGTTAAAGAACATTCTAACAAAAAAATGAATGGGTCAACTAGGAAATTAAAAAATAAATTTTAAAAAATACAGGAAAAAATGAAAATGAAAACAAGACAGTACAAAAACACTGGGATGCAGCGAAATCAGGCAAAAAGGGAAAGTATATAGCCACAGGCCTACCTCAAGAAGCAAGAAAAATCTCAAAGAAACAACTTAACCTTACACATAAAGGAGAAAGAAAATGAAAAACAAATGAAGTCTAAAGCCAGCACAAGCAGGGAAATAATAAAGACTGGAGCAGAAATGAATGATATACAAACAAACAAAAAAAAGTAGAATAGATCAATGAAATAAAAAACTAGTTCATTGAAAAAAAAATTGATAAACCCCTAGCTAGACTTATCAAAAAGAAAAGAGAAAGGACCTAAATAAATAAAATCATGAATGAGATAAGAGAGATAACAACCAACATCACAAAAATGCAAATAATCATAAGAGAATATTATGAGAAATTACATGCCAAAAAACTGGGAAATCTGGAAGAAATGGATAAATCACTAGAAACATACAAACTACCAAAACTGAAACAGGAGGAAATAGAAAATATGAACAGACCGATAACCAGCAAAGAAATTGAAACAATAATCAAAAATCTCCCAACAAACAAAAGTCCAGGGCCAGATGGCTTCCCAGGGGAATTTCAGCAAACATTTTAAAAAGAATTAATACCTATTCTTTTGCAAAAAATAGAAATGAAAAAAAAAAAACACCCAAACTCATCATTACCTTGATCCCAAAGCCAGACAAAGACCACACTATAAAGGAGAATTACATACCAATATCCCTGATGAACATGGACACAAAAATTCTCATCAAGATACTACCTAATAGGATCTAAAAGTCCATTCAAAGTATTATTCACTACAACCAAGTGGGATTTATTCCTGTGCTACAGGCGTGGGTTAACAACCCCAAATCTATCAATGTGATACACCACAATAATAAAAGAAAGGACAAGAACCATATCATCCTCTCAATAGATGCAGAAAAAGCATTTGATAAAATACAGCATTCTTTCTTGGTAATAAACCTCCACCATGTAGGGATAGAGGGAACATAACTCAACAACATAAAAGCCATATACGGAAGTCCCACAATGAATATCATCCTCAGTGGGGAAAACCTAAGATCTTGTCCCCTAAGGTCAGGAACACAACAGGGATGTTAGCTCTCACCACTGTTTTTCAACATAGTACTGGAAGTCCGAGCCTCAGCAATGAGGTAACAGAAAGAAAGAAAATGCATCCAAATGGGCAAAGAAGAAGTCAAACATTCACTCTTCAAAAATGACATGATACTCTATGTAGAAAACCCAAAAGATTCCACCCCAAAATTGCTAGAACACATACAACAATTCAGCAATGTGGTATGATATAAAATCAATGCACAGAAATCAGTTGCATTTCTATACACGAACAATGAGGTAGAAGAAAGAGAAATCAAGGAATTGATCCCATTTACAATTGCACCAAAAACCATAAGATACCTAGGAATAAACCTAACCAAACAGGTAAAGAATCTGTACTGTGAAAACTATAGAACACTTATGAAAGAAATTGAGGAAGACACAAAAAAAGGAAAACATTCCATGCTCATTGCTTTGGAAGAACAAATGTTATTAAAATGTTTATGCTACCCAAAGCAATTTACACATTCAATGGAATCCCTATGAAATTCCCATGAGAATTTTTCACAGAGATGGAGCAAACAATTCTAAAATTTGTATGGAACCAGAAAATACCCCAAATAGCCAAAGGAATGTTGAAAAAGAAAACCAAAGCTGCAGGCATCACAATTCTGGATTCAAGCTGTATTACAAAGCTGTAGTCATCAAGAGAGAATGGTACTGGCACAAAAGCAGACAGGTAGATCAATGGAATAGAATAAAGAACCTAGAAATGGACCCTCAACTCTATGGTCAACTAATCTTTGACAAAGCAGGAAATAATATCCAATGGAAAGAAGACAGTCTCTTCAACAAATGGTGTTGGGAAAATTGGACAGCCACATGCAGAAGAACAAAACTGGACCACTTTCTTACACCATACATAAATATAAACTCAAAATAGATGAAAGACCTAAATGTGAGACAGGAATCCATCAAAATCTTAGAGGAGAACACATGGAGCCACCTCTTTGAACTCGGCCACAGCAACTTCTTCCTAGACATGTCTCCAGAGGCAAGGGAAACAAAAGCAAAAATGAACTATTGGGATTTCATCAGGATAAAAGGTTTTGCACGGCAAAGGAAACAGTCAACAAATCTAAAGGCAACCTATGGAATGGGAGAAGATATTCACAAGTGACGTATCAGATAAAGGGCTAGTATCCAAAATCTATAAAGAAGTTATCAAACTCAACATCCAAAAAACAAAAAGTCCAGTTAAGAAATGGACAGAAGAGGGCGCCTGGGTGGCTCAGTCGTTAAGCATCTGCCTTTGGCTCAGGTCATGATCCCGGGGTCCTGGGATCGAGCCCCGCATCGGGCTCCTTGCTCGGCGGGAAGCCTGCTTCTCCCTTACCCACTCCCTCTGCTTGTGTTCCTTCTCTCACTGTGTCTCTCTCTGTC